>NC_134484.1:93441308-93783299 GCF_040206685.1 Ascaphus truei | reverse complement strand
TAGCAAATGTCCCCATTAAACAATGGTGGTGAGCATAATAGAGCCATGGCAGCAGAAATATGAACTAGTTTCAGTGCTAAATTTACAGCAGCAGGAACAAGGAAAATAAAAACTATATACCCAAGTGGCAAATAAAAAAATAATGTGTGACACATATACTGATGTAGCAAAGTGTTCTGTCTCCTCAATTTCTGCATTTACTGTATGCAACACTCGTATGGTTACTGGTTTCAAGGAGCCCTTTCGTCATGAAACATTTACATTTTAATAATGTATCTGGGCACCATCCCAAATGTGCTGAGGCACAAAATGCCCAAGGAAACACAAAAAATTGTCTTTAAGCAAAATGTGTTGTTAAATGAATGAGAAAAATGTTTGATCTTAACACATTCAGTGATATGGGAGGTTTAATCAACTTCTCCACATGGATTCCACGCCTAGTATTGTTGATTCAACAATTTGCCATCAACGAGGTAACGCTGCTGGCAGTCTCGTAACCCCTCTATTTCAACTCTACAAAAAGTAAGGTACACAGCTGTGTCTTTTTTATGTATCCGATATAATGAACCTGCTACTTAACTCAATTATGTTCTTTACTGTAGACTCATGTAAATGTTACTCTATCCACTACCAACTTCTCCCTCCTGACCCACACCCAATGTAAATGTAGTCATATACTCTGGACTACTCAAAATCCTTAAATTATCTACGGAATGTTGGTGGAGAGCTCTGAAAACCAGCACACCCAGCACCACTCATTCTTAACACCTATGGCAAACATCACAACTTTGCAAACAATTACCCATATTTCTATTTATACTGTTCCTCTCTTTAGCAGAGGATACAGTATGTAACTCAATCCAGGCCCTCCCTTTTCACCTCTGTCCCCATACGCCTGACAATGTCCCTTTCAAATTCCAAAAAAGGCCTGTCCGCCCATATAAATATTTAACGCCTGCTGCCAAACTGGATGAACTAAGGACATGGTGCCTTTTGCATAAGCCTAAAGCCATAATTCTCCCTGAAACAAGTCTAACTTCTAAAACTCTAGATCAGGGCTGCACAACACGCGGCCCGCGGGGCCCCTGGCCTCTCTGTGCGGCCCTCGATGAGATTTAAAAAAAAAAAAAAAAAAACTTTGAAAAAAAAAACTTTGGAAAAAAAAAAAAACTTTGAAAAAAAAAAGGCGACGATTCCCTGCGGTCCGGGCGCGCATGCGCTAGGCCCGCTCCCGCCCCCCCCCCTTCCCTGCTCCCAACGTGGGGGTGGAAGGGGCAAGCAACTCTCAGCTCCTCTGCGGGGCCCGATTCTCCCCACCCCCTGCTCCCAACGTGGGGCGGAAGGGGAAGCAACATGCAGCTCCTCTGCGGGCCCGCTCCCCCCCCCTGCGATGGCCCCCCTTCTTCCCCCCTCCTCTCCCTCCCTGGTAAACCCTCGCGGCCGCATGCTGTCTGTGCCCTCTAGGAGCGCGCACCAGCAAACGCGTGCGCTTCCTGTAACCCCCCTTCCCGGCTCCACCAGGGGAACGCGCTCCACCAGTCCCGCGACCCGGAACTTCAGGGTCTGTTTAGTAGAGCGCGGTTCCCCCTGCTTCACCTGCCATCGCCGCCATCCACCACCTCCTCTCCTCCTTTTTCCACCGTCGGCGGCAATAGAGTCTGCTACTGCCGCCAACATCATCTGGTAGGCATGGGGGATGCTGCCTTGGGGGGGGGGGATGCTGCCTTGGGGGGGGGGGATGCTGCCTTGGGGGGGGGGGGGGGGGTGCTGCCTTGGGGGGGGGGGATGCTGCCTTAGGGGGGGGGGATGCTGCCTTAGGGGGGGGATGCTGCCTTAGGGGGGGGGGTGCTGCCTTGGGGGGGGGGGGGATGCTGCCTTGGGGGGGGGGGGGATGCTGCCTTAGGGGGGGGATGCTGCCTTAGGGGGGGGGATGCTGCCTTAGGGGGGGATGCTGCATTGGGGGGGGGGGTGCTGACTTGGGGTGGGGATGCTGCCTTGGGTGGGGGATGCTGCCTTGGGGTGGGGGGATGCTGCCTTGGGGTGGGGGATGCTGCCTTGGGGTGGGGGATGCTGCCTTGGGGTGGGGGATGCTGCCTTGGGGTGGGGGGTGCTGCCTTGGGGTGGGGGATGCTGCCTTGGGGTGGGGGATGCTGCCTTGGGGTGGGGGATGCTGCCTTGGGGTGGGGGATGCTGCCTTGGGGTGGGGGATGCTGCCTTGGTGGGGATGCTGCCTTGGGTGGGGATGCTGACTTGATTTTAATTGTAATTTTGTTTCAAGAAAACATTGTAAAAAAATTTGTTATTTTGAATAATAGATGCTGTTTTTACCCGTACGACGGACTCTGTTTTTCTTGTGAGGTGCAGGGGGGGGGGAGAGTGATGGGAGTGGCAGGGGGGGGGAGAGTGATGGGAGGTGCAGGGGGGGAGAGTGATGGAGGTGCAGGGGGGGGGAGAGTGATGGGAGGTGCAGGGGGGGAGGAGTGATGGGAGGTGCAGGGGGGAGAGTGATGGGAGATGCAGGGGGGAGAGAGTGATGGGAGGTGCAGGATGATGATGAGGTGCTGGAGGAGAGACGATGATGATGATGATGATGATTTTACCCGTGCGGCCCCAATTTTTTTTTTCCTTGGAGCAGTTCGGCCCTCCGCACTTTACGAGTTGTGCAGGCCTGGTATAACAGGTACAGTTTAGAGGCCCTGTTAACATAACACTGTGTGTCCTGTATAATCAATGGTTTCTATTTGGCTTATATGTAATAGATCTAAGGAAATTTAAGAATGAGTTCAGTGGAAATGCATTTGCAGCTGCATTCAACATGAACCCCCTTCAGTGTACATCTGCGTCTCCCCAAAGGCAGGCAGCCTTTGGCACAGGCGAAGGGCAGCTAAAGGGTGTGAGCTGTATGGTGATGTTAAAGCTTCTCTATTTCAAATCAAAAACGCACCAGCTCGTTAATCCCCAATTTTCCAACTCTGTCTATGAAATGTCTGTGAATTGACTGTATAAGGCAGCTCTGTTCTTTAAATGTAACCATGTATTGTAACAACTCTGTACCCAGGACATACTTGAAAATGAGGTAATTCTCAATGTATTACTTCCTGGTAAAACATCAATAATAATGTCTGGGGATTATGTGCTAGTCTAGTACATTTGGTCGCACCCGTTTCTACGCAAACAAATGGCCGACGGTGCTTCACCATGACTCACTCCCCCACCGGAAGCTGACGCCACCGGCCGCTGAGGTACGTAAACCCGTTACCCCAAGTCCATACCCTAAAAACCCCTTCCCTAATCCTTTAAATTAACCCCCAACCAGTAATAAAACTATTTAGAAGCGGCCGGCAGCAGGGATTCCAGCAGTGAGTCGGCTGCGTCGAATGGTCTGTCTGCGGCAAAATGTGCCATCCCATGATGTGCACCGTTAGAGAAGTCATTGATTTCAAACAATTCAAATAAGTGCTAAATTATGGAGTGTCACTTGATTCAGTTCAGTTTAGTGCAAGCTACATATATGTTTAGCTGGTTAAAATATCCGACATTCATTGCTCGTAGAATTTACAAAAATGCACAAATCAAGTACGGCATTTCAATCACTTTCCCTCAGATAAAAAAATGAACATATTGCAGTTCCAGCATTACGATATGTGCAGTAAGTATAGCTGCTGGCCACACATCCTGTCCGTATTTTACAATAAGTACCATGAGAAAAGCATCTCCTGTGGTTAAAGCTGGTTATTGGGATTTTAGGACTACGGGCAGACATTACATGTAATCAACATGGCAAACGTGGCAAAGCTCTAGAACTAAAAACGACATTTTGAGTGTAGCATATTACTCTTTAGGTGAGAGTTTCCTTCCCCATAAAATGCTGCTGTACATAAAACATATGCAAATAATGGGAGACAGGGGGGGTGGGGGAACGGGGGGTGGGAAGAATCTAAAAAAATGTAGGAACCAGCCACAATTTGTAGGAAAGTTTGGTAAAGAGAGGGGAGGAGAGGTTGATGGCCACCACTGCACTCAACCTCTCAGCAGCAAGTGCGCGTTAGGCCACGCGTATAGTGCCCGCGATGGACGACGCGACCGAACACGTGATGTCACCCGTAGCCGCTAGTGAAAGTTGTATTTCGCGAAGTCGACCGGTCCATTGATTGGTTCAGGGGCTGTCACGTGACGCGACAGCCCCATAAAAATCAAATATTCCCGGCTGCAGAAAGTCGCTTTGTCGCCGTCGCGATTACTATAAGCGCACACGACGGCTCCAATACGTTTGTTTTTGGGCGACGTCACGTCGCCGGCACTATAAGCGAGGCCTTAGTGTGCATCTGTGACTCACACTGACTCTTCTGGAACCAGGATCACATGTGGGATGTGAGCGAGTCCAGTGGTTTAACTCATCCCCTTTTGAGAGAACACAGAGTCCTTTTATTTTCTTCAACTTTAATGGGGGAGTCAAAAACAAATATAAAGGGTACTTGCAGATGGTAATGTGTGGTGAGAGAGTGCTTCTCTATGTGAAGGTGCTCTGTTATGGGGGGTGGTAAAATGGATGGCCTTGCAGGGGTGATATGGAGGAAGGATGTACTCACTAAGCCAGCTAGTTAGATCTCAAAGCACATGTTCCTGTGGCTGGCAGGAAGAGTCAAAGGACCATTCCATAAAACAGAAAGGGGCAGGGGAACAACATGGCTAAACCACTCATGGCAATGAGAAATGGGAGGTTGCCAGGGCAACCAGCTAGTGGCTTTTTAAAGAGGGAATGTGTCAATAATGTATCAGTTTACACAGCCCTGGCTGCATCAGGCAGGGAAAAAACATGAAACTTCCCTGGGGAGAGCTGGCAGTATGAGAACAGAGAAAATATATAATCCTGTTCCAGGACACTGACAGACACACACAACCACGTTTCCCCCCCCCCCCCCCCAGCCACACTGTGCAACCAAAGCAGTTCAGCTAGCCCCTTCTCCATCCCCCCTGATCCCAAAATTAGCTTAAGAGGCATGTTCCGGGAGAGCTATACCTCACTCTCTTCTCCCCCATCTCCCCTCCTTCAGACTAAGCATCAACTGTCAGTTACAGCCGCGGCTAGCAGCCACACTCCAATAACGCGTTATTGAGCACGCTGTTGCCGGTCGCAGAGTTGACAGGTAATCAACAATGCCAGCACCAGGCGCGCAGGATTTCCCCATCCCTGATGGAGACATTTAAAAACAGAATACTGCAAAGTTCTAATCATAAGTGCAGCTTCCAATGAGCTCAGTGAAAGCGAGATGACTACATGATGATCATCTAATGGTCAAGCTCTATATGATGAACACACTGCATTCCAGAGATCCCTCTCATTGTAAAGACCAATCCTTATATGGGGATCTCAAAGACAAGAACACAGAGCAAATTTAACAAACCCATTATTCATTGTTGAAAGAATTTAAGATGCATAGTCAGATGGCAGTTTATTTAAGCATTTAACGGTCGCCTCACATTTGTCACTGAAGCTAACTGTACGTTTGCACTCTTCTGTAACAGACCAATTTCATGAAGCTTTGTTATATAAAATCACAGATTCCCCCGAGTAAATACTTTGCACAATATAATACAGTGTACCACTATCTCATCCTCCTCACAGAAAACAAGAACTAGTCCCAACACACGCTTGCCTGGTCTGACAGGTTGGTGCAATGTTACCTACTCTCAGTTAACAACCCCACAATGGTAACCAACATGACAGACCTTACCCACACAGTAGGGGTTTGGTGTTTGAAGGGACTTGGAAGGTATTTAGGGGGGACAGAAAGGTGACGAGGTGCTTTATTTTTTAGAGGATTCTAAACGTATTTTTGATCTCAATTCACCATGGGGATGTAGCCACCACTTCTGAAAGTGTACAAACACAAATCGTTTTGTAATGAAGCTTGTTCATTTCCATAGGAAAATTACCGGACAAACGTTGCTTTGTACCCTTTGCTGCTCAAGTGACCGACAGCATTCACACACACCTTCGCTACCCCAACAGCAAAGGGGTTTCAATAGATACTTCTGCACCTCAACATATCAAATCTAACTATAAATATACATAAAATCCAGATCACTGTAACCATACATTTATTATTGTAACATGCAAGACACAACAAATAGCCTACATATTTGTCATACAAGGAACAACCATCTGCAAACTCTCTAATTACAAAGAACTTTGAAATAATCATAACCAGCATTACTGCGAGCCTTTACAATTCTCTCAAATACCGGTATCATGGAGGAAAAATATATTGTTTATATAACCAAAATGGGTTCAAACAAGTAGCAAAGAGAAACAAAGCACATTAAAAGCATATGCATAGTATACATTCTAATCTGCTTCTGGTGCTTTATTTCCGCAACAGTAATTTCCAGCCGTTGCAGCTCCTAAAAAAAAGTGTCGGAACAGCATCCCGGGGTGTGGTAGGATGGCCCCTAAGAGTCCTGGACCCTGGTGCAGCCAAACCAGCGGAACAGGTAGTAGTTCCGCCACTTTCTCCGAGTCTCCGAAAGAACCTCATTGAGTTACACGTGTCAAACTGGTTACCGAACCTTCTTGAGCAGGATATTTGTTGTTTTTTGCATGTTACAAATATTTACTGAGATTTGATTTAATGATCAAAATATAAATGTAATAAACCTATGTAATTGCACTGGACTGCTTCAATGCTGGAGGAATTTGCAAAGCAATAGTTAATGAAAGAGTTTGTAGGTGCCAAATGTAATCCTATTTAGGGCCTGCTCCTAAGTGT
This sequence comes from Ascaphus truei, assembly GCF_040206685.1. Classification (NCBI taxonomy): domain Eukaryota; kingdom Metazoa; phylum Chordata; class Amphibia; order Anura; family Ascaphidae; genus Ascaphus; species Ascaphus truei. Next base: position 93,776,529 of record NC_134484.1, on the reverse strand, counting down.
TTGTCACAGAACCACAATTTACTTTTTCCTCGCTAATCAAATAGCCAAAAAAACAGAATCGTGATTATTGTTGCTTATTTGGAAAGCGCCAACATATTCCGCAGCGCGGTACACCGGGGGTAAAGAGTGATAGAAATTACATAAAACATAATGACATACAATATAAGTACAAACAGATACAAAAAAGTAACGAGGGCCCTGCACGTGACACCTTACAATCTACAATGCATATTGGTGTTGTTTTTTCAAGTGAATGTCTCGTCTCAATCAATATAAATAAGACCCTTAGATTGTAAATTCTTTGGGGCAGGGAGTCCTTTTCCAAATGTTTACTTATGTCTGATGCACTTATTCCCATCATGCGTTATATTATGATGTCACGTGTATTACTGCGGCGAAGTGCTATGTTCATGGACGGTGCTATACAAATAAAAAGATACACACACACACACACATCCACACAATAGCAAAACCAAGTTCAAGAATCCAAATTTGAAGAACAGTTAGTAAACTAGTAATAACATTATGTTTATATGCACAAACATGTTAACTAGTTCCAGGCAATGACATTAAGTGGCTTCTCACAAAAGCTGTAAAAAAAAACTTTTAGGGAATGAGTTACATTAAACAGGATCCTATTCCTGCAAGCAATATTAATATTTAATCTATAATAAGTAAAGCATTTGAAATACTCAGCGTTAGTCTTCTAAGTGTCCAGTACAGTACCCTGGGTAAAGTGAGATTGGAAGAGTCAGCTCAAGCCATAGAGGAGAAATGAACGCTGCACATCATTTAACACATTTAGCACCTGTGTCCAGTCAGTGCGCATGCATATCCCATGAATTGTTTGTTAGAAACCAGATGCTCCAGGTCAAGGTTGAGGTCATAACTTGGGCTGTGCAAGCTATGTAGCGAACTAGGATATTAATACCAACAGTACGCAATGGTGCAATGGTGGCAAAACTACTTAACGGCAAGGTAAGGGTTTCTGGCATTTAAAATTTTAAAAATACACAAATTTTGCACATGTAGTATACTGTAGACCAGGGGTGCGCAAACCGGCGAATGTAAGATTTTTGGGGAGAGTGTGGCGGTTAGAGGCCCCACACTCTTCCCCAAGGCATTTCAATTAAATGTAGGGGGACCGTGCGAGGCCTCTAACTCATTCACCTTGATTCAGACGGCTTCAGATGGTGACGTGACATCACGACCCCCGGCATCATTTGACGCCATGGCAACGCTGCGTCGGGGTCTCCTGATGTGACATGACCCCGCAGCGTAATTTGACGCTTGATACAAGGTAAGGGGGGGGGATGGCGCGTGCAGTGGGGGAGAGCAGGCAGGGGGTGCAGGGCAAAAAGTTTGAGCACCCCTGCTGTAGACATTTAAAAAAAAAAAAAAATGATAATGCCACTACAGAATATATAGAACGACATTCTACATATTGAGAGCAATGTCAGCAATTTCTAGTGGACATTCCTTTGCCAGCAAAACTATATCCCTGATGCCATGGGAACCCCACTGTGGCCATACATCCATGTGTTTCTCCAGTATTAATAATTGAGCAGTGATAATAACTATTTCATGTAGCGTTTTTTTTCCCAATGGGACTAAAAGCGCTTCACAATTAAAATAGTGCGCGGTACACAGCACTGCACATAGGATTTTTTTATAGACTGTGCCTGCTCAGATTTTACAACCTGTTTTTCGTGCCTTAGGCCGCGGTCCCAGTACCTTCTACAGCGCACGCCTGTGCGTTCAAGCACCGCCACCCCTAGTCAGTCCAGTCCCAGTTATTACCTTGTTGCGCAAATTTCCCCTGCGGTGCGTGACAGGTTCTCAGTGAGACAGTGAAATTGAGCTTACAGTTTGCGACGGAGGCGTGGCCACGCCCCCTGCCGGCGGTTCAGCCAATGAGGGCGAACTAGCCGAGTGAGGTCATGACCACGCCACTGCAAAACTCCCGCCATGCCCCCTCCCATCGCAATCTCTCCCTCTCTCCCAGGACCGCAGATCGCAGTGAAGCGCTGTGCACGCGCCGACCCCTCGCCGGGGCACAGGGCGATAAAGTGACTTGCCCAAGGTCACAAGGAGCGGACACCGGGAATTGCACCAGGTTTCTCTGCGTTCAAACTCAGTGTCCTTATCAGAGTCAGTGTCTTTACTCACTGCACCACTCCTCCGTCAGGGGCATTAAGGAAAACTAGGCACTGGTGATGTGATAAGATATTTAAAAAATAAATTAAAAAAAACACACCATTCTTCAATATTTGACAAGGGAAAACAAAAGTGATTTAACAAAATACAGACTCATTTTGGTTGTTTGGGGCCACAAGGTACACCAGATCCATTCTGATTACGTACACAGCTTAATGAGAGATGTGAACACAATCTCCCATAAGACAAAAAGGGATGACATTCACTGGACGTCATGAGGACGCACTAAAAGCTAAGGTTATCCAAATGTGATATTTACCAATAAAGAGAAAAAAAAAAAATATATATATATATATATATTATACACTTTAAAAACATTCTCACTCAAAAATACAAAGTTTGTTCACTAGTGTATGAAAATTGGATCATAGCCAATCAATGTAAATGTTCCTCTTGGTAATTGGATAAATACACAAAAACAGGGGTGCTCATCTCCAGTCCCCAAAATCCCCAACTGGTCAGGTTTTCTGGATATCCCAGCTTCAGCACAGGTACCTCAATCAGTCGCTGCTTCAGCACAGGTGGCTCAATTAGTTTTTGACTGAGCCTCTGATTGAGCCACCTGTGCTGAAGCTGGGATATCCTGAAAACCTAATCTGTTTGGGGGGGGGGGGTGGTGTTTGGGGACTGGAGATGAGCACCCATGCACTAAAACATGTTACACTACTAAAAGTACCTGGCCACAGACGGCTCCATATTTAACCAAGCAAGATCCCTGATTGAGCACAATAATCATGCAGAAACCTAAATCTTTAAATGGTTTCAATTGTTCACACTACACTGGTAACGGAACAGAAATATAAGTCACAGGTTTGGACTGTTACATACAAACTAAATCCAGTCATGGTAACAAAACTATTTTTAGAATCTGCTGGAAGTTCTTATTACATATCCTACCTAGAGACAGACACACACACACACACACACACACACACACACACACACACACACACACACACCTCCCCCCACTTAAGAAATATTTGTTAACAAAATGTTGATTATTATACATATGTAGCCAGGTCCCCGGCCCTCCGTTTCACCCCCCTTACCTCCGCAGACACAAGAGTTAGTTATGGAGGTTGTGCAGGGCGAGGGCACCGCCGGAAGCGAGCGCTCAGGGCGCCGCCATATTGGTTATGCACGCGGATGCGCACTAGCTGCTGGGAGTTGCGGCAGCCATTACACATGCGTAGTGGAGCACTCAGGAGGCGGCCATTACACACATACACACACAAGGCTCCGCTGGGACTACATGCCCCACAATGCATAGGGGCAGATGGTCAGGTGCAGGGAACCAGCCAATAGAGCTGCAGCAATCCCCTGCTTCAGGATTAGATACTTTTCGCGCTCTCTCACCACGCTGGCAGTCGGTGCTGGGACAAGGACAGGGTAGGAGGTATGTCTCTGCACTAGGCCAGATTCCCCCTAGGCCCCGATTCATGAATTAAGACTGTGGCTGCTACAGGGACAGGCCCTTAGGGAGGGACACTGCCCCATTGGCCATTTCATAAGTCAGGTACACAGCTGCAAGCTGCGCGGCTCTGACTATTGTGGTCTGGGAACAGATCACCCTGCAAGAAGTAGAGACTGTCTTCGTCTGGGACACTCCAGCGGGATACCACCCCACGCGGAGGCGGACTCGTGGCGGAGGACATCGCTGTATCGGTGAGTCCTCCCTGTTGTCTACTCAGCGCGCCCGGGTTCTGGAGCACCCGGCAGGTACCTATATCCTAAGTGCACCAACAGAATACATACACCATAGTGGCATCGCTGACCACATACAAGGGTGGGGCTGTTATCTTTGTGGACACCCGGGTGGTTGGTGTCCGAGGGCCCCTCAGGTACGGTGGACACAGTGTGGGTTACACAGTGGTGGGATAAGGCCCTGCGAGGCGAAGGGGTAGCTGTAACCAGTAGAGTTATTATCCGGTTATCACTGTTTATTGCATGTTCTTAAGAGATATATATATAGATATATATCTATATATATATATATATATATATATATATATATATATATATATATATATATATATATATATATATATATATATATATATATATATATATATATATATATATATATATTTTGAGGTTCCTTTGAGGGGCTCCTCCCACTACGCTGGGATCCCTCTCAGGTGAAGGTGCTGCACCATTATTGTGTCGTTATATCACCCCGGGCTCCCCGTGGCGGAGGCTTGGGATCTTCATGAGCCACCAGGTAATTCCAGCACCAGTAGACTTTACACTAAGGGGGAATGAGGGCTACACATATAAAACTGATGACCAACAGAAGAAATGCTTCAGCAATTGGTCAAATATTTTAAAAAAAATCGGCCTATCAGTAACAGAATGTGATTCTTCTTAATTTACTGTGTTGGGTTTTTTTTTCCCCCCAACTAAATGTTAACAAAAATAGATACAAATTAAAGCAAAGGTCAAGTTTACACACCCCAAAAAAAATGAGGGCATAAGTTCACATAATTTGATGTATTCCGGTTAAATCAAATGTGCTTTGCTTGAACAAAGGCGCTATAGGAGTATTTGTGTATTTTTCACTAAGATACAGTCTTTGGTCTGGGAAGCTCCTTAAAATATGACACTTCGCATCACCTTTCTCTGGGTAAGCAAACTACACAGGCAAAATCCCAATCAGGAGTTCACATACCCGCTTATAAAATGTGATTAATGTTTTTTTCCCCAGTGCTTTTGAAATATTGAGATCAGGATGCAAAAAGAAATGTCAACGTACAGTAGCTTTTAACAGTACATATGTAGCAGATTACCCCCGTTAATGCGGAATAATGTAAGAAATATCGCATGCGCAGCATAGGAGATACAGGAGTAGCACACGCTTGAAAACCTTGTTTTAAATGGCACTTGTGATTAAACTTGCGGTAATATTGCATTATTGTAAGAGTAAATGTCTGCAATAGTAATTTGTGAATTGTGACTGCTTAGGAAACATAATAGTAGAGCCGTGCATGTAGATTTCTGATACAGTTTCTGCTTTACTTTACAAACCAATGTCTCACCTTTACCAGCATAATATCCTACAATATATTGAGAGGTTATTGTGCAAGGATTAACCCAGACTCATATGTAATACCAGTGACACATTTGACACCTCTGGGCGTATAGGTCTAATATACCTGCACTGGTATTGGACCAAGATTATGTGTGCTTTCTTTTGAGAGAAATCATAAATTGACCATTTAAGACAACTAGATACAAGACGTGATCCAGAGCCCACATTTGTCTAGATTTTGCAATTGCTCCACAAGAGTCACCAAAGCATGGCCACCAATTAGTCTCAATATGCTCTGTATACACGTGACTAAAGTGATAAGGGAAACATTTACCATTTAAAGTCGTCACCATTTTATGTTACAGCAAAATATCCAACACAGTTCAATATACACCAATTCATGTTGTACGGTAATCCCCCCCAAAAAAGGCCCAAATAGCTACCTACCTGGAGGCTGCTATTTCCACTTTGGTTCTCGCCACCGCAGCCGATCTCTGTGCTCCCTCAATAGCTCGGTCTGCTTTCTCTTTCGTTTTTGTGTTCTTTATGGGTATAAGTTGCTTTCTTATTCCACGGACTAAAACATTATTTTTATACTTCCCTTCTTCCTTTGTGCCATCTGGAAACAAGGTACATCCATATCCATGCCTCCTATTATTCAGCCATTCCCCTTCATATTTCATGCCGTTGGAGCGTTCACTAACACCAAACCCGGTGCGTTTGTCATTCTTCCACTCTCCCATGTAGGTTTCTGTTGTGGTGGCATCTACGTGATCTTCTACTGGACAATAATCACAATCTCCATCTCCAAAACTAATTGTAGAGTTGGCATCACTAGAACTAATTCTACTCATAGCTGCATCACTCCTCACTGAGCTGCGCTTACTAGATATGGAGATCTTGGACTCAGATTTTCTCAGCTTAATGCTACCCAGAAGGGATCCTCTTCTGAACAAACCTTTCTTCTTGCCAGTGTTTAGTTCAGAATCACTGTGAAAATTCAAGACAAAGCCGCCCCGTGTCCCAGCTGGACTGTCGGCTGCAAGATCATGTAGCACCGTGCCATTGCTTTGTTCACTGCGCAGTGATGACAAGGAGGTTCGGAGAGGTGAGCGAATAACTGTAGCCATACCATAGGGAACACTTTGGCGCACACCATATCCATGTCGCATTCCTCCCATCCACTGTCCCTGGTAGGTACCTGTAAAATAAAGACCATACTCTTAGGTACACAAATGGCACGCAAAATATTATATAGAAAACAAAAAGGTTTAAAACCAGCAATATATGGTAACAACTTACAACAACAAAAAAAACAGGGAGGGGGGAATAAAAATAAAGGAGCATAGTGACTATATACATACAGAGATTTTTCTTTAATCTAAACAGAAAATCTAGATTTGATAGAGGATGTGTATAAATCACATATGTAAATATACATACTGTACGCACACTTTTTGGACAACAGCCCGGGAGATAGAGAATATATATTCACTTTTTTTACCCACCATAACCTTAATAACTATACATACATACATATACATATATTAAGGTTATGGTGGGTAAAAAAAGTGACAAAAACCCTCCACAGTATAGCATATAGCAAATGTAAATATTCCTGTATATTCATTTGCATGTCTTAGACAGGTCTGCAACCCTGTCTTTCACCATTATCGCCCAGCACACAGCACTTCCACTGCAGCAAGGGATTCTGGGAAATGACATGCAAATAAGCACACAGTGCCACCTTTTATCTCAAGCTCACATTACATGCGCAACCCTTAGCCAATGCATGCTGCTTTAAACACAGCTTTTAAGCAAGGACTTGGGAGATGCAAAGTCAGTTAACCCACTCACAGACATGTTTCAACCTTGATGGGTATCATCAGTGTGAGGTTGGTTTCTGACATTTGCTCATTTGAGATTAAAGAGTAGGTAATCACCACATTTATTAAGGTTATGGTGGGTAAAAAAAGTGACAAAAACCCTCCACGGTATAGCATATAGCAACAGTAAATATTCCAAATGAATATACAACCTCACACTGATGATACCCATCAAGGTTGAAACATGTCTGTGAGTGGGTTAACTGACTTTGCATCTCCCAAGTCCTTGCTTAAAAGCTGTGTTTAAAGCAGCATGCATTGGCTAAGGGTTGCGCATGTAATGTGAGCTTGAGATAAAAGGTGGCACTGTGTGCTCATTTGCATGTCATTTCCCAGAATCCCTTGCTGCAGTGGAAGTTCTGTGTGCTGGGCGATAATGGTGAAAGACAGGGTTGCAGACCTGTCTAAGACATGCAAATGAATATACAGGAATATATACAGGTACATATACATACACATATATATCATTGAAACCTTGCGGCGTGTAATTTGTCGCATCAACATTAGTTTCCATGGCGTTGCATCAAATATCACATTAAATAGTATCCCAATCTTGACGCTGAGTATTGTGTTAATGAGTGCAATAAAGTTGGGTACATTTGTATGATCTTTTTATTTGCTGTAAAAAGACACTTGTGAGCAAATTCATACGTATCAGACTGGTCTGCAACCCTGCTTTTTACCATTATCTATATAGCATACAATGCTTCCACTGCAGCTAGGAATTCTGGGAAATGGCATGCAAATGAGCACAAAGAGCACACCTTTTGCTTCAAATCCATTTAGCGTGGATCTCCATGAGAACATGCCTGCCACATTACACAGCTTTTCAGCACAGCCTGGTTTAAATAAGTGCATAGCCAGTAAACCCACTCACAGACAGCTGTTTCGACCTTTTGGGGTCTTTAATTATACAATATTTATGCTGTAAATGCAAAAAAAGGAGTCTTTAATAAAACCAAACCTCTTAATTTTCCTCAGTTAAAATCTTCTAAATATCCCCTAGAAAATGCATTATGTACTCATTCTGTATGATATAATTGATTTCATCAATTGGATTTTCTTTTCTCTTTCATAAATCTGCATTAATTTGGTAAAAGTTTGAGCTTTTGAGTCAAAAATTAGAAAGTCGTTAAATAGGTAATAAATTAGGAAACTAATCCCAAAAATAAAAAATAAAAAGTGGACAAATGTTACACTGCCAAGTGCTTTCACTTCTTTGCCACCATCTTTTGTCAAGAACTTGGGTATCATGAAACATTTATTTTGCATTATTGCTCATCCTGCCCATAAACAAGTCTTTAATGGTTATGCTTTCTTGCCAACAACAAAATTTAACATAATTTGGAATTTACAGACATTGAAAAGTAATGTGGAGTGATTTACTTGCGACTAAAAATAAGTCAATGGCATTTGGTATACTGTTAAATAGCATCTTAAGCCATGTAATTGAATCAGTGATTAATATTGCATGTTAAAAGGCAGCCAGATGTAATTAATAACATGCATCGTTGTACATTAATCTCACTAACGAATTGTTAGAGACAGTACACAACTCCCTGAGCATTAAGCAAGCAAAAAATAAAATGATTCCAAATGTATTATTAAAATATATTTTTCGTCAGCACAGGTCCCAATTTGAACAATACAAATGACTGAATGTTATACTAAAATACTTTAACAGAAGCAATCCAGAATAGCCTATTTAATGTAAGCTTACCAGGGTGAAGAAAATAAAGACCGGTTTGTGAAAAAAAAATGTGATAACCTCACCTAAAGATAGGATGAAAAGTATGTGTCCACGTAAGCATAGGTAGACATTCAACAATGTATAAGATTTGCATTCGACCTTGCTAATTGCTACTCCTCACCATCATGTCGTTTTGATCGCTTTCCCTCACATCTCATCCAAACACCTCTTTTGGGCCTCACACTCACCAACATCTTCAACACCTCAGCTGACAAATGTCACCTTCAAAACATGCAGTAGAGACAACCATTCTCCAGAAGAGCATCCTGAGCCCCTCAGACTATTGTCCTGTCTCTCACCATTCACCTCAACTTACTGAAAGCATTCTTTTCATATGCATGCTAAACTGCCTTAGTTCACATTTGGTCCTGGATAACCCCCAAATCATGCTTTCAAACCTTTCTACTGAAATGTGCAGGTTTCCAAATCACAGACACATCTGCTCAATGTATCTGCTGTTTTTCATATGATCAGCATTAAAGCTGCAGTTCAGTCTTTTTTTTTTAATTTATTTTTTTTCTTCAATAGTTGAATGTGGGCAATCTCGAATTACCTAAAGAACTGCATAGCTGCCGGTCAATTTGTTCTCCGTCTATTGATCGGCAAAGTTTGGCGACATCTTTAAATATGGGGAATGTAAATCGTTGCTATAGGAACAAGCATGCTTGTTAAAATAGAATACAAGAAAATTGGTCTTTCAAAGTTGTTTTTTTAAAACAGAAAATGCTAAAAGTATTTTTTCTTACTACAGAACTGATTTATTAAAAAAAACCACATGCAGGATATTGCCTGAACTGCAGCTTTAATCACCCATTTGATGTTTTCAATAAAGCCCGCTCCTTGCTGCCCTCTTGCAACTTAATTGTTTCTGTGGATAATTTATATTCCTATCCTGGTTGATCTATTTTAAATAGGGATCTGTTTTGGGTCCTCTCCTTTTGGCACTCTATACAATTTTACTTGGTGATCTCATTAACATCCCTGGAATTAAGTGCAACACACACACACACATACACACATACACACACACGTCTCCCTACAGTATCATCCTGGATGGGTGCCTGTCACCCGGAACTTAATTTATCCAAAAACAGAGCTCCTTAAAACCTCATCTACGCTTGGTCCTACCAACACCTATTCTTTACTGTTGGCAAGACTACCCATCCATCCGATCTGCCAAGAATGACACTGGTGTGTTACACAACTCCCACATTCATATTGTTGCAAAGCTAGCTGTTTCTTCCTCTGCAACATTGCTAAGACCTGCCCGTTCCTATATTACTCTGGAGCCACCACTCAAAACAGGAGGGCATGGATTACCCATTTTTACTTCTGCAACTTTGTTATCTGGACTTCATGCCTCACAGCTCTCCATCGTACAATCTATACAAAACTTTAAAGCTATAAATTAGAAGACAGACCTATGTCTGCCTCTTCCCTAGGCCGCGTCCATGCTGCATGCGCGCGAGCGAGGGCTGCACGATGAAATCACATTAGGGTAATGTGATCGTGTATATTACGTGTGCGCGCGCGCACGTGAACATTAGCCGGAGAGCTGCTTGCAGAGACAAACTTTTTTTTTGTCTTTGCGGCGCGACGCCCGGGACACTTGTGCGGTTCGCCCAATAAGGGCGAACCAGCTCTTTGACATCACGGCCACGCCTCCCTGTTGCATCTACCTATAGGACTCGCCCCAGCTACATGTGAGCGTGACATCACGGCGCTCAGTTGCGCGCGCAAACAGCCTGGACGCGGCCTTAGTCAAATCACTTGGCTGGCTTCCCATTACATTCTGTACAAAAGTATCCTATCCTTCCATGCACTCCACTTCTCCTTAAATCTCTGCTCTCCTTTCTCACCCTTCCATTCATATCCAGATTGTATTCTCCCTGTCCCACGAGTCTCTACTGCTGTCCCTCCTAAAATGTTTGGCGCACTGAAGTATGACATACACAATGCACCAGCGTGGGAGGCGATCATTGATTTGAATCAGTCTTGTGTGATAAGGGAGAGGGGCTATTGCACCATTTCACCCGTGGGAGCGTGCCAAACTTTGGCTACACCTGTTTTTACAGGGATAATAAAAATTAACTTAGAGGTCATCACAGAAGTGAAAGTGGTCTAATAAGATTTTTGTTTTTCAAATAACTGAAAGTAATAAGTGATCTATAATCAATTTATAAAAGATTCACAAATGCCAAAAGTTTCCACAATGCTGGGACATAATTGAAAAAGGGCTTTAAAAAGCTACCCTTGCATGATCACAGATGACATGTAAATTGTGCCATGTGGTGAACAGGATGCGACTTAGAAGAAATTGGCAAGACATTGCTGCAAAGAAACGGAACAGCGTTCAATCACGGAAAGAAGTACTGTACTGTACCAGGCCTAACTGAGCGCAGCAGCCTTTTATATAATGGTTTTACTGCTAAGGCTGCGTTTATAGTGCCGGCGACGCGACCGATGACGTCCCCTATTTCCGTCGCCACTGGCGAAAGTTAAACTTTAGTTTTAAGCGACGTCGCTGGCGTCAAGGCCAGTGAGATCACCAATGAGGAGGACAGCGCTCTGTGATTGGTTTAAAGAGTCAGATGTGGCGACTAAAAAAAAAAAAAAAAAAAAATCACATTTATATGGCTTCAAAATTTTTGTTCGCTCCGTCGGTCCGTCGCGCTTACTATAAGCGCATGCGACATATTCAATGGATTTGTTTTGGAGTGACGTCGCGTCGCCAGGTACTATAAGTGCAGCCTAAGAACGAATGAACCATTAAAAATCACCATTGTCAAAGAAATTAAAAACACTGCATTTTGGTTAGAAAAGGGAGAGAGAAAAAAGTGAAAGAATTAAGAAGAAGTATGAAGTAAAAAAAAAAAAAAGCAGCACAGTGGTCAGAATGCTAAAAATGATGAAGGAAAGCAGTGTTACAAAGATGATGGAAGAGAATGAGTGACCTCACTCAGCATGCCGTCTCCACTACACTCAGAATGCAGAGGTTTAAAAGTGAAAAGGCTACAGACTTAGTGGCAAAAGTGAGGAAAATGAGTCTAAATAGAGGCTAGGAAGCAATAGCGTGGAGATAATAAAAAGGGACCGCAGGGAAACGTAACAAATGATGACTACAGCATTTAAACAAAAGGAAAGCAGACAGACATTGCTACAGAACTACATATACAAGAACAAAGGACTTAAATAACATTGCATCGTGTAGTGTACAATGATACCATCATAGCTGTATTCAAATATTTACATTTTTGAGTTCGTATTTGCTTGTTCATTATGTAGATAATGTGACTACATGCTAAATCATACATTTTAAATCTACACAAGGAAGAGGATATCATTTTTGACTGCACATTTTTAGTAGGCCGTGCACAGGTACATGCTCTAACCAATTTATAGACATTTACAAAGTCAGTGTTTCAGGGTGTTTTTTTTAATTTGCTTCAGACTAACTTGAAGACACCCTGCAGAGCCCTGCTGGGGCAGTTACGGCTACCCCCTTCCGGGAGGCGGCTCTGTGTCTGTCACAGACACTCTCGCCCCTCTGATAAGCCCTGCCCCCAGACTGCCAATTAGCTCCGTCCACAACTCTCATTCAGCCTCTGCCTCCTGCTGTCCCTTCCCCTCTCCTCACTAAGCGGCGGTGGCCTGACCTGTCAGTCATTGCCGCTGTTCTCAGTGCGTCAGATCCGCGTGCAGTGATTGACAGGCGAGTCATCAACATGCACAGCACAGGCGCCAGGAAAAAAAATAAATATATATATATATATATATATATATATGTAACCCTTGTTCTCCCCCCCCCCCCCCTAGACTCAACTGATGTATCTAGGGTGCGTGAGGGCAGATTACATGGTGATGGGTGGTGCATCAGGCGTGGGCCTGAGCTTCCAGCGATGTTATGGGGGAGACAGGACCAGGCTTCTGAGGTATTGGCCTCCATGTGGTCTTAATGGTGCAGCGCCTCCATCTCCTATAATTCCCAGGGATATGGGAAGAGACCCTTATAGGAGAACCCCCTTGGTCCCGGGTGAACACTCCAGAATCACTCGGCACAATGTTGAAAGCAACGGAGTCTTTTATTGTACTCACTGTCGGCAGGGCAGTAATAGCAGCACAGCAATACAGATACACGATATGCCTCCTCCTCTCCCACCAGATCGTTCTCCGTAGGATGGTCTGAAGGGTATCTTTCTCCTTGCCTCCACCCGCAGCCAAGGGCGCTACGGGTGGGGCTAGCTCTTCCCTCACCCCCTAAGCAGGGTGAGAGGCATGGATCCACCTCTGGACAACTAGGCCCTACTCCTCAGGAACCTAGCTACACTCTCTCTCTTACTATCTGACTGTCCAGCCAGACACTCCAACCTCTCATCGGACCTCCTGGACAACTCACTCCTCTCTCAACTCCTGAACAACACACTCTCTGACTCTCAGAACTGAACTGACACTCTCCGACCTAGAACTCAACTGACTCCAGAGCACACAGGAACCGCTACTAAGTTTGGTCAGCCCCGCCCCTCATGACATCAACAAGACCTCCCCTCTGCACAGACCGGCAGCAGAGACAGGCTTGTATTAATCACGCAGGCAGGGCTTTGCAAGGGGGAAAACCCATGATTACTACTGGGGCCTGCCTTTAACAGGGCTTACCACAGTAGTAGGAAGATTTAGTAGCCCGTGCTGTTTACAGGGGCTACACACACATATATATACACATATATATACACATATACAGTGGTCGACAAATCACCAAAAAATCTACTTGCCGAACAAAAAAATCTACTCGCCACCTAGTACCACACGTGTGCTGCTTGGGCCAATAGGAGCTCGCCACGATGTTAAATCCACTCGCCCGGGGCGTGCAAATGTATAGGTTTGTCGAACACTGCACATATATATATATATATATATCAGTCTGTCTTTGCACCCGCCTTGAGAAAGGTTCCACTCCGGAACCGAAACGTCGGATTGGGCGGCCTGTTGGGCTAAAATATACTAGTGACTTTTTTACATTTATAACCCAAGTCTGTAACAAAGGAGTCATTTGGTTGCATCTTTTGATCAAAACATGATTCAAACCTGACAACTTTGTCAAGGTAAACTCCGTTTAGCAGGTACCTACCCGTAATATATGTAATTTCTTATTTTCCTATGGACTACATTTTGTGATGTGAGAGTGCCCCGAAGGGGTTAAATAAATGAAGTAAATGCTTATTTGTGATTTGGTGCCGTTAAAAGCTGGCCACAGCCAGTAACAAGGTTCCCTTATTATAAAGGTAAAATGTGAGTGCACAAATACCCTAGTGTGAAATAATCCTATTTACACAGATCTCTTCTGTCAGCCATAGATACACTAACCTACTCTTCAGTGGAGGGTGAAATGCAGACTGACAATAAGGTGTATTATACCTTCATGCTAATTGGTATGGAGCTCTATTCTGAAGGGGGGAGCCATACACCTCTAAGGAACGGTTTAGTAAAACAGAAACCAGGTGAGTCAAAACCTACCCCTATGATGGAATGCATCAGAAACACTATAATTAAATGCACTTATGGAATATGCAGCATGGAAAAGAATTGGTTTAACACGTCTCACTCAACAAGCAATTGGTATGTTGTGGCATGTGTGTGCGTATAATATAAAATTAAAATGAAAAGCGCAACAAAAAGGAACCAATATTAAACAATAATATGAAAAATGCTGTGCATATTAGGATCAAAATAAAATCCTTACAATTACTAAACTATCTCAGTAAGTGCAGCCAAAAATGTCCTCAACCCCACAAGTGTTGAATAACGTTTTTTGGATATACATACATACATACATACCTGTATTATTTCTACCATATTTGTTGCAGCACAGGCCAATACAATTATATACATATGCAGCAGATGCTAGTTAAATCTAAAATGTTAATGTATAAATTAATCTTGAGCACTCTTCATATGTTTGGATTTTTACCAATTCAGGAAAGAACTATTCCCATAGAAACCCTTGCACATGAGCACACTGATACCAACGCAACAGAGCATTTCAACAATCAGCCCACACTTCAATCTGATGCAAGAAATTGAATGTGTACAAATATGTTCGAATGCTCAGTGAATAATGCGTCATACTGCACACAGGTGCTACAGTAAGCATGGATATCACAATACGGTCTACTGAGGATTGAGAAGACTATAGATTATATTGACATCCCACGATAATGGATGGTTGTCATTTATTTTACAGATACTACCTTATTCAGAACTCACTGGTTAAAGTTATTCCTGCTCTCAGTAGAGTGATAAAGAAATGTGTTGATAAAGTACAGGTTTGATCTTGATGCACAGCCATTTTAGAGAATGCATACATTTTGCTCCTTAAACAGTTTGTTTTGTTATGCATATTTAGATCTTCTATTCCATACACAATGTTAGACATAACATTCATTTAAGAGTCCGTCGCATCTTACATTTTAGGGCGTGCGTATAGTGCCTGCGACGGGCGACGTCGCCCAAAAACAAATACATTGCCGCCCCCGCGTGAGCTTATAGTAAGCGCGACGGCGACAATGCGACGTCGCCAAATTTGGAAGCTGGCAATATTTGATTTTTCAAGGGCTGTCGCCTCATGTGACAGCCCCATAACCAATGAAATGCCAGAAAGCCTGCGACGCTGTCGCAAAGCGAAATATAACTTTCGCTAGCGGCGACGTCACCCGTCGCCAGCACCATACGCGCGGCCTTACTTGTGTAATCCCTCACCACGTTCAAGTTATGTTTATCTACTTCTATATATTTTGGACAGTTGTTTGTCTGTTCGCTATGCATTTGGACACATCTTCAGACAGATATCATAACCAAAATTTGCATGATGGTTCCTGAGATCAAGGAGCAGGTCTGTGTCTATTCTATGAGTTATTACAATTTCTCTGACAAACAAATCAGCCACTGGGTGTTGCACCTGGCAGGCAATGTACAGTATGTAGCACGTGACATCATACTAGTCACATCAGAATGCACATAGCCTGGTGGCAGATAAGGAGAGTCGGATAGATAGAAAGTTTACACAGATAGAAGAGGGGTGAGAGGAGATGGGGGTGGAGGTGAGGTTGGTTTCTTAGAATTTCTAAGCAACGGCAGGTACTTTCAGCTAGTAAACCAATATTGAGAAATGCTTTTTTTTTTTAATTTTAAAAAAAAAATAATTCTTATAGTTGTACAATTAAAAAAAATATTGCTCCCATTGATTAATATTAATGCCGAGATGATTGCACCTCTGCAAATATTCAGCATCTCAGATCATAAAGTGAATATATCTCTATATCTCGTAACGCAGTTTAAAATTGTAGTTTACATTATTTATATTACGGTCAAATGCTTGGTACAGCATTAACAAATGTATTATTATCAAGCACTGGTGAATTTGTTTTGAATATTCATTTTGCAGGGTACATTAGACTGATGGTCCTTTTTGCATGTACCGAAAAACATGAAAACTAAACCGACATCCTTGGCAAGTAAATATTTCTGAGGACTATGAACACTAATAAATCTATCTTGTCAGACATTTGCACACTAATCAGTCCTGGTCATTACCTCATTAAATAGCGTGCACAAAGATCAATTGTAATTTCTTATGTTAATTGAATCATTTCTAGAATATCCATTTAAGTTATTTACAGATGGGAGAGCAGCAGGAACAAAAAAAACTACTTTGACATAAAAAATGTGGGCGAATAATGTGTGTTTAAATACAACCACAGTACATAATATATCCATTTTGTGGTGAAAAGCGGACTACATTTGCCTACTACATCTACAATACCCCACATTTTGGTGCAGTCAAAATAGTTTGTTCAGATTCAGGGGGAATATATCTCATTTTAACCAATTCAGTACAGGTATACCACGCATTAACATACGCAATGGGTCCAGAGTATGTATGTAAAGTGAAAATGTACTTAAAGTGAAGCACTACCTTTTTTCCACTTATCGATGCATGTACTGTACTGCAATCGTCATATAAGTACATAACTGATGTAAATAACGCATTTGTAACAGGCTCTATTGTCTCCCCGCTTGCGCACAGCTTCGGTACAGGTAGGGATCCGGTATTGATGTTCTGGACGTGCTGACAGGCACATGCGTGAGCTGCCATTTGCCTACTGGGCGATATGTCCTTACTCGCGATTGTCCTTAAAGCGGGGTATGCCTGTATTTACCATTCAAGTCAAAAGAAACCCCCTAAAGAGTAAGAAAAGTCTAAATAAAAATAAAAGTTTAATCATGAAAAAAATTCAGAGGATCATCCCCATTGCGGAAGATTCTAACAAAATACTCCAATTTGCTGTATGTTAATAATTACCAGTAATCTTCACTTCTAATTTCCAGATTTCAAAGTTACCATTTATAGAACATTCTACATACAAGTATGCAGGATGACATGACAGGGACATTACAATGACACCCATACTGTACAAAGAAAGAACAGAAGGGGAATATAGTCGGTGTCATGACTACCAGTTTCCAAATCTGCTCAGTTAAAGGAGCAATTCATGCGTTTTTTTTAATTCTTTTTTTTAATATAGGATTGAAGCAGGTTGTCTCTGGAGACGAGCACCATTCATTTCAGCTCCGTTGACCCCGTGCTTCCCGAGATACCGTAACACCCTCTGGAGGTCTGTATCTCAACAAAGTTTAAAGCTCCCGCGTCACGCCTGCCAATAAGAAGTCGCACCGGATGGCATCGCGGCTTCCTATTGGCCCGCAGGAGCTTTGAAACTCCGCCATTGCGTGATCCCTGCTAGCAGAGCAGCTACCTGCACCGCCTACGGAAGCAAGTATCTCAGGAATCCGGGGGTCCCCGGAGTCGAAATTAATGGGGTTCAGTGCCGGAGACCACCTGCTTCAAATGTATGTTAAAGGGGCAATCCATGTTTTTTTACCTTTTTTAAGTGTCCTTTTTTTGTGGGTTTCTTTGGGTATTAATAGCAATAGTTTATTAGGGGCCATTCTATAAGACACCTTACAGCCCCATTCACTTTAATGGGCCGCAAGGTGTCTTATGGAGTAGCAGCACTGAGTAAACATGGGCTTAAATTACTTATGTAACTTTGCTACATACAGTATGTCACTAATGCTTCCTACATTATTCATTATTACAAGTCTTCTTTACATGCGCTCATCTTTGCAGAATCAAGTTAAAAAGTGATAAAGTTAAAGAAGTGTATGGGGAAATTAAAAAAAAAAAAAAGGGAGTATTGTTCATTTGTATTTTCAGAAAATGTATTAAGACATCATAATTTATGGTGCAATATAAAAGATTTTAGAAGTACCTACAGTATTTTCAACAAATAATTCAAAGCATTGGAATAAGGATCTTGCTTTAAGAACAAAAAGACTCATTAGAAAATCATTAAGGGGGGGGGGGGCGGGGTGAGTTTTGAAGTGTCGGCCGGACAATGCATTTGACATTTTCAAAACTAACCTTTAACAAAATAAAATGGCATATTCTCGAATACACAAGCCATTTCAGCTTCTACTTTTACAAACCTTGGCTTAACAACAGATGTATTTAACAAGATTCAAATATTCCTCCTACGCAGTTGTAAATTTCACCAGCCTAAGATTCACATCGTACCATAGTGTCCTCACAAAATGTCATGACATCCTCTACACTGGTCTCATACCTAATGACAGAGTTATTTATATATTATGTTGTTTAAATAGTAAAAGGAAATGAAGTCTAAACAGGCACTAACCAACTGAAATGAAAACAAATGTCAAACCAGGAAATCTGGCAGCAGCTATCTGCAGCCCATTTACTAACAAAGAGCTATGTAATGCATATGCAATTAATTATGCATATCATTTTCAGATCACAAGAGGTGGTTGAAAGACATCCATCCATGCTGCTTAGCAAAGCAGTGTGTTGCAGCCTCTCCGGCAGTGAAAGATTTCAATCTTAACCCTTTTGACGCCCTATGACGTAACTACCACGTCACGAGGTCTGGCATGCCATGTACCCATGACCACCCCCACGGCTTTGTGCTTGTTTACTAGGGGAGGTAGCGTTCAACACCCCTGTGAAGCACTGAACGTGACTTAGGCTGAGTCCATAGAAGGACAGTCGGCGCTGAGCCGTGCGGACGCTCCGCGATGAGCCCCGTCATCCTCAATGAGGATGTCTTGAGAGGGGGCGAGTGTCCGCAGGCCGACAGCAGACCCTGTTTCTGAGCGCACTGTCGGCTGAAAACCTCCAATCAGAGCGAAGCAGCTTCAACGTCACGGCACCGTGACGTCGGCGCTTCGCGGGCTATTGGCCTAGTGACGTCAGTGCCCCGCCTCCCGATCGCGTACGCTGGCTCGTCTGCTAGTTCATGCAAATTGCTCCTGATTGCGCAGACGAGTCTCAGCGTCAGCGCGGAGGAGCGCGGCTCCCCCCTCTATGGACACAGCCTTACAAGGGATATGGGATGGAAGGGGGAAAAAAAAAACCACAACACCTGCCTGTTTGCATCGTTAGTGACGTTTCGAACATGCGATTGCTCCTCAGGAGCGAGCGCATAATCCCGAAGTGTCCATGAGGCTGTGACACTCTGGTGCGTCCACCCCTTAGGGTAAATATCAGACGCATTCCCATTAAACTTCAAAATTACTCTTATGGCACATTAAACCGGTTTGAACTTCACTTGAGTATATAAAGATATCAGAAAACCTTCCTTTCTGCTAGCGGATTTGAGGATTCTTGGCTCACAAATTCAGTTCAATGTCTTAGCACATTTCCTATTTGCACACAATGAAAACAGGGCAAACTCCTAGCGCCAAAACAGTTTATTGCTCTGTACATGCGTGCAAATAAAAATACAATTAACAGGGAATTTATTTCCCCATTATCTCTTAGCATACGCTTCCATTGCAGCCAGGGATTATGGGTAATAACATGTGACGTGTGTCACTCTGCTTTTTATCCATTTTAATATAAGATCTCTCTAGATGCTTAAATTACAGACCTAAATCCTTCCAAAATGTTATGGTTGCTTGATGGCTTGGGGCTTCAGGAATTAACCTAATTTATCAAGAAACTGTAGCTTTGTGCGTGATCTCTCTTTGCTGAATGTCATAATACCATTAAAATATTCAGTATTTTGATAATCTGGGACACCAAGTGTTAATGGACATTTTTAAATAAACCTATTTTTCTTATATATAAAATCAAACTTGCATAAGGTATTTATTGGCCTATAAAACAAGGAGATGTTTAGATGAAGGCGACAGGTGAAAGTACTCAGGAGTACTAGACTTTAAACCTGGGATTATGAGTGATGGCCCACGACAAATTGTGTGTATACTGTGGAAGTCTGGTGACAGTACCCAGCCTGTATTGCCTGAGGCCCAGCGTGCGAGTGTCAAAGGGGACCTCACAGTATTCAAATCTTCCCTGTGAGTAGCAGAGGAAAGAGACAGGGGGGGGGGGGGGGGGGCGTTTAAGGCAGGGGGGGGCGTGAAAGGCAGGGGGGGGCGTGAAAGGCAGGGGGGGGGCGTGAAAGGCAGGGGGGGGGCGTGAAAGGCAAGGGGGGGGGCGTGAAAGGCAGGGGGGGGCGTGAAAGGCAGGGGGGGGCGTGAAAGGCAGGGGGGGGCGTGAAAGGCAGGGGGGGGCGTGAAAGGCAGGGGGGGGGGCGTGAAAGGCAGGGGGGGGGCGTGAAAGGCAGGGGGGGGGCGTGAAAGGCAGGGGGGGGGCGTGAAAGGCAGGGGGGGGGCGTGAAAGGCAGGGGGGGGGCGTGAAAGGCAGGGGGGGGCGTGAAAGGCAGGGGGGGGCGTGAAAGGCAGGGGGGGGGCGTGAAAGGCAGGGGGGGGCGTGAAAGGCAGGGGGGGCGTCAAAGGCAGGGGGGGCGTCAAAGGCAGGGGGGGCGTCAAAGGCAGGGGGGGCGTGAAAGGCAGGGGGGGCGTGAAAGGCAGGGGGGGCGTGAAAGGCAGGGGGGGGCGTGAAAGGCAGGGGGGGGCGTGAAAGGCAGGGGGGGGCGTGAAAGGCAGGGGGGGGCGTGAAAGGCAGGGGGGGGCGTGAAAGGCAGGGGGGGCGTGAAAGGCAGGGGGGGCGTGAAAGGCAGGGGGGGCGTGAAAGGCAGGGGGGGCGTGAAAGGCAGGGGGGGCGTGAAAGGCAGGGGGGGCGTGAAAGGCAGGGGGGGCGTGAAAGGCAGGGGGGGCGTGAAAGGCAGGGGGGGCGTGAAAGGCAGGGGGGGCGTGAAAGGCAGGGGGGGCGTGAAAGGCAGGGGGGGCGTGAAAGGCAGGGGGGGGCGTGAAAGGCAGGGGGGGGCGTGAAAGGCAGGGGGGGCGTGAAAGGCAGGGGGGGCGTGAAAGGCAGGGGGGGCGTGAAAGGCAGGGGGGGCGTGAAAGGCAGGGGGGGCGTGAAAGGCAGGGGGGGCGTGAAAGGCAGGGGGGCGTGAAAGGCAGGGGGGGCGTGAAAGGCAGGGGGGGGCGTGAAAGGTAGGGGGGGGCGTGAAAGGCAGGGGGCGCGTGAAAGGCAGGGGGCGCGTGAAAGGCAGGGGGGGCGTGAAAGGCAGGGGGGGCGTGAAAGGCAGGGGGGGGCGTGAAAGGCAGGGGGGGGCGTGAAAGGCAGGGGGGGGCGTGAAAGGCAGGGGGGGGCGTGAATGGCAGGGGGGGGGCGTGGAAGGCAGGGGGGCGTGGAAGGCAGGGGGGGCGTGAAAGGCAGGGGGGGCGTGAAAGGCAGGGGGGGCGTGAAAGGCAGGGGGGGCGTGAAAGGCAGGGGGGGCGTGAAAGGCAGGGGGGGCGTGAAAGGCAGGGGGGGCGTGAAAGGCAGGGGGGGCGTGAAAGGCAGGGGGGCGTGAAAGGCAGGGGGGGCGTGAAAGGCAGGGGGGGCGTGAAAGGCAGGGGGGGCGTGAAAGGCAGGGGGGGCGTGAAAGGCAGGGGGGGCGTGAAAGGCAGGGGGGGCGTGAAAGGCAGGGGGGGCGTGAAAGGCAGGGGGGGCGTGAAAGGCAGGGGGGGCGTGAAAGGCAGGGGGGGCGTGAAAGGCAGGGGGGGCGTGAAAGGCAGGGGGGGCGTGAAAGGCAGGGGGTGGTGCGTGAAAGGCACACACACACACACACACACACACACACACACACACAGTGTCACACACACACACACAGTGTCACACACACAGTGTCACACACACAGTGTCACACACACAGTGTCACACACACAGTGTCACACACACAGTGTCACACACAGTGTCACACACACAGTGTCACACACACACACAGTGTGACACACAGTGTGACACACAGTGTGACACACAGTGTGACACACACACACAGTGTGACACACACACACAGTGTGACACACACACACAGTGTGACACACACACACAGTGTGACACACACACACACACGTCAGGGAGGGGAGAGGTGAGCGGAGGGAGGGAGGGGAGAGGTGAGCGGAGGGAGGGAGGGGAGAGGTGAGCGGAGGTAGGGACGGGAGAGGTGAGCGGAGGGAGAGAGGGGAGAGGTGAGCGGAGGGAGAGAGGGGAGAGGTGAGCGGAGGGAGAGAGGGGAGAGGTGAGCGGAGGGAGGGAGGGGAGAGGTGAGCGGAGGGAGGGAGGGGAGAGGTGAGCGGAGGGAGGGAGGGAGGGGAGAGGTGAGCGGAGGGAGGGAGGGAGGGGAGAGGTGAGCGGAGGAAGGGAGGGAGGGGAGAGGTGAGCGGAGGAAGGGAGGGAGGGGAGAGGTGAGCGGAGGGAGGGAGGGAGGGAGGGGAGAGGTGAGCGGAGGGAGGGAGGGGAGAGGTGAGCGGAGGGAGGGAGGGAGGGGAGAGGTGAGCGGAGGGAGGGAGGGAGGGGAGAGGTGAGCGGAGGGAGGGGAGAGGTGAGCGGAGGGAGGGGAGAGGTGAGCGGAGGGAGGGAGGGGAGAGGTGAGCGGAGGGAGGGGAGAGATGAGCGGAGGGAGGGGAGAGATGAGCGGAGGGAGGGGAGAGGTGTGTGTGAGTGTGAGTGTATGAGTGTGTGTGTGGCGCCGAGGGGGAAGAGAGTGGCAGTTGGGTGACGTCAGACTCACCAATCTGATTGGCCAGAGGCTGAGGACCAATCAGATTCACCGCAGCTAGTACCAACCTTTCGATTTTATATATTAAGATGAAGTTCATCTTGCATTGTCCCTATACATTTACTAAATATGAGATATGTGGCATACGATACAGTTCATAATGTGAAGTATATACACTCTTAACAGATGGCTACCGCTGTTTAAGTTATGACCAAAAACAACAGGTTTATGTTGTATATCTGGTAACTGCATTGGCAAAAGTGGTATCTACATGTGTATATCAATTATACAAATGTAACAGTGAAGGTGGTGTCATTCTAGGACCTACAGTGAAAGAGTTATAAAAATAAATGTTATACTCCTATTTCCTGGTAAATAAAATAAAAATGCTTTTTTCCCCCTTTTTCCAAGCAATAATAAAGTTGTCACTGTAGATTGATGAAAGGGGTTAAGGACAAGCCCAGAAGGTGGGCTTATCCTGTCCCCAAGGGAAATTAGCTTTAAGATAAAAACCATGCATTTAGAATACGATTTTGGAATTCATCCAAGGGGGTGCCCGCGCTATGACACGTGAATCTGCATACTTTCAGCTCAAAACCCTTTGAGGAATCTGATATTATTATGTGGCAACGGATTTTATATTTTCCAGTTTTCCACTGTTACTTTCGGAAACAGTCTGATTTAATTGTTCTGTGTGCAATGGCAGATTTTCCATTAGACCGGGCCTAGAGCAGCAAAAATGTCCGCCCCAATATACAGATGCCGCGCGCTTGGGTCTCTCAGGCCTGATGGGAAGGCACTCAAAATGGCATCCGCCTCCTTGCTTCCGTCCTGAAAACGGCCACACTCCGGAGAGGTTAAAAAAAATAGTCAGCTAACGCATATCTGTGGGGAACTTCATCCCGGTGAAAAAAGGTTGCACGTTCTTCTCTCATCCCCACAATAGTTGCAGCAGAATAGATTAGTTCTATGCATCTAATAGACTGGTCCCAAAGATTTCCCATGCAGGGATCCATGATACCTCATGGTCGGATCACGCACCGATAAGAGTTGCGGTGCTCCCAAATTAACCTAGACCGACCGGGAGCAAATTGGAAACTAAATGAGTCAATGATAAAGATCCCAGAAGTCATACAGACACTTGATAAGGTCAATTTATTTTTCTTACAAATTAATAATGGCAGTGTTACTTCCCAAACTACCCTGTTGGAGGTCCATACGGCCACCTTCAGGGGCACGCTAATTAATATAGCTGCTGGACGGAAAAAGGAGAGACGAGAAAATATATAAGCTACAAACCAAATTGGGCAAGCTCTCTCCTCTCCATAAACGAAATAGACGAGTAGACACTTTAAAGGAGCTAACAGATATCAGAATAGAATTAAATATGCTCCTAACTTCTAAGGCTGAGAAGGCACCGAGTTGGTCAAGGAGGAAATTTTTGGAAAAAGCACACAAGCCAGATACCCTACTTGCAAACAAGCTAAAGAACAGGTAGCTGAATGACAATATACAAGCTCTCAGGCTAAAGTCAGGGATTGTGACCTCCAATCCTAAACGCATGTGCAAGAATTTAAACAGTACTATGAAAACTTATATAATGGTCATGCATAATGATAAAACGAGTCAGGCTCTGAAAGATTTCTTAGCAGATTCTAAATTACCTAGGTTGGACAGGGGAGGGAGGGAGGATTTGCAAAAAGACTTCACGATTGAGGAGCTATCGGAAGTTATTAAGAAAGCTCCCTAATAGCCGCACAAGAGAAAACCTATACCTATATTAAAAATTACTATTTATTAATAAATGATTAAAATATATTTATTGCAGCAAAAAACTAACGTGAACCAAAGTGATTAAAATAAATTAAAAACGGAGGAGGTAACTGTATGCCTAGTTCAAACTAACAGTGTATGCTAGGAATAACTATTTTAGAATGTCCCACTGCTATATGATTATACTAACAGTGGTAGTTATACCAATACAGTTCTATATAGTTTGAGGACTACACCTAAATGGAGAGTATAGCTTAATATAGTGTGTGTGCTCAGAATAATATAGTATATTTGTTGAGCCAGCTAATGCTAGTATACGGATATATACACACACGATGTACCAGACCAACAGGTTCAAAGGTAAATGAACCTAGAGGTCTGTTATGTTTAGCAAAACAGCTATTTCAAGATCAAAGTATGTGTCTTGTACTCGGAACCATGACAAATAGGAGAGTAGTCAGAGTGTTGTGCTTCCTTTAGAAGGCTCCGAAACACTCTAACTGAGAAAAGGCAACAGACCTCTCCGATATAGCCAGCGCACTAGGTGGTGACGCTTAGCCTGCCCAACATATGTTTCACCGTTGTGGCTTCTTTCTTTTCTTTGCTTATCATTAACCCCATCCCTGCCAGCACCACCTCCGCACTCTTATTGCAGTTTTTTGTTCCGTCACCACACATTCACAATTTATTGGTCCCCCATATCCCCATTGGTGTAGTGCAAGGCGCACAACTTGACCTTTTTAGGCCATTCTATCTTCTGGAAGTTATTAAGAACCTAAAATCATCCGAAGCTCCCGGGCCCGATGGGTTCTCAAATTTGTATTATAAACAAATTCTTTAAATTGCTTGTCCCCCCTCCCACCTGCTGCACATGTTTAATGCGGTGCACACGGGTGCCTCATTCCCGAAGCACATGCTCCAGGCGTGTATTTCACTAATGCATAAACAAGGCAAAGATCCAGCAGACTTTAAGAGTTATAGTCCCATATCGTTAATAAATTCGGACACTAAAAATATACTCCAAAATTCTAGCTAATTGATTGAGCCATATCCTACCTAGATTGAGAAATCCCACCTGATCCAGGTGAACCAAAGGCAGACAAGCAGCTGACAACACCAGAAGAATCATAGGCTTAATCGAGTTGGGCAATATGAAAAAAAATCCCTGTACTGGTGCTAAGTTTAGACGCTGAAAAAGCCTTTGATAGAATCGATTGGCCTTATTTGAGGGCCATGCTTGGAGCATACGGTTTCGGGGGTAGAATTTAAAAGGCAATCACGGCACTGTATGACAGACCGGCAACGAGGATGATTCATCAGGGCTTCCCATCAGATCTTTTTAGTATAAAGCGTGGCACGAGACAGGGGTGTCCACTTTTGCCCCTCTTGTTTGCCTTATGCATGGAACCCCTGGCCGCGCAGATACGGAACAATCCGGATATCGCAGGAATTCAAACCCAGAATCAGTCCCATATAAGTAGCACTGTATGCTGACAATGTTATTTTAACACTGGCCAGGCACCTCACCTCTCTGCCCAATTTTTTTTTAACCTACTAGGGAAAGTCAATAAGTTATCCGGATTTAAAATCAACCATACAAAATCAGAAGCTTTAAAATGTAAATTTACCAAAGGAAATGGAGAAATTGATAGACATCAATTTTAGCGGCAACGTTAATATTACGAGGAATTATAAATCACTATACAAAGCAAATTTTCCCAAGTTATTACAAATTTTAAGAGAAGACTTGTGTGGTACACATACATCTGCCACGTATTTTATATATTTTCCAAACTCTCCCAATACCGGTGATCCGGAAGGACATTCTCTCAATTCAATCGTTAATCTCCAAGTGTATATGGAAATTTAAAAAGCAGAGAGTTAAGAGTAACTAAAAAGACCAACACTAGCAGGAGGGCTTGCGGTACCTTGCTTGATATATTACAAAGGGGCCCAATCATGCCAAATTTCCCAATGGCATATAGATCCCAGTCTCAAGAGAAGGGTAGCATTGGAGGGTGAATTTTGTGCTCCAGTAGAACTGCAGGGATTTAATTTGGTCCCCTAAAAAGATCATTAATTCTATTCAGGATCCGCTACCCACCATGACCAACTCCCTTGCAATCTGGGAAGTCTCTAAATTTAGTTGTTCTCTAACCACTAAACATTCGTTAATGGCCCCATTATTTGATAATCCTGACTTTGCTCCTGGTCTGAATAGTAAGAATTTTATAGTTTGGAAACAGAAAGAGTTGGTTAGACTCAAAGATCTGGAGGGTAGAATTAACATTAAAACATTTGACCAAATCAAGCCAGAAAAAGACATACCCAATTCAGAATTCTTTAGATACCTTCAGATTCGAACATTTTATACTAAAGTCTCCCCAAGTCCCCCATTGACTAATTTCGAAAAGCTCTGTACACAGACACGAGGGGACTCACATCTCAAATGTACAGATAGTCTGCGCTAGAACAGATCATCTATTCCAGAAAGCTGAGTTACATGACTCAATGGGAGGCTGATTTAGGGGAAACACTGGAGGAGTGGGATAGGATTTCATGGCTGCAGCCAAGAGTTCAATATGTAAGATGTTAAGGGAGAACGCATATAAAGTCCTAACGAGATGGTATTTAACCCCACTAAAACGCTCTAAATTTGTCCCGGGTTACTCCCCATTGTGTCCCAAACAGTGTGGAGAGGCAGCGGACTTGCTTCATTTGCTGTGATCTTGCCCTCGTGTAGCATCTTTATAGGAACAAATTAGAGATTGGCTACAGAGGATTTTTGACCTCACTATTACTCTAAATCCATGGCTGTTTCTTCTGAATAGACCTACACCGGGATTGGCTAGAGTCAAAAACAAAATAGTGGCACATTTTGCAACAGCAACGAGGTGCGAGCTCGCAGCATTATGGAAGCAGAATGAAATTCCATCTATTCCCAAGATTTACCCCCGAAGCCTGTCAGCCTATCAGGTGAAACATATGTTGGGTATGTCCTAGCGTTACTCCCTGGTGCGCAGGCTAATCGGAGAGGTCAGGTGCGTTACCTTATCAGAGCGTTTTGGAGTCTTCACCGTGGGAAGCGCAACGCTCTGACTTTGATCCTATTCACAATACTCTATGTGCCTTGCAGTGCTATTTGCAGCTATATGTATATTCTGAGTCTCTTAAACTCAATACTCCAAAAATAGGAGTGTTTGGTTAGTACTTGCCAAGTGATTCACCATTACAGACCACCAGGTTCAGCAGTTTCTGCGCCTGTCGGTCTGGTGACAAACTATATGTATTTAGGGGTGTGGACTACCCTTATAACTGTAATAGACCTCAGTCTCCATTAGTCTCCATTAGTCCACATTACATCAAATAAACCTCACAAACTATCAGTATACATAGGCAGGCTGAGTCTCTATCCACTATCAAGCAAGCACTCTCATATAATATTGAACCTCCCCATAGAAGAGGATTCTAGTACATATAGGATCAGGTGTCTGAGGACGCAAGGATACACTGAAACAGCTACCACCACAGCCAATTCAATAGTATAACTGTGGTATACAATAAAGATTAGATAGCTGTTTTCCGCTTTCCAGTAATAGCGTCCCGATTCAGCACACTGACGTCTCCTTTCATTTTTAAATTATTTCGGTTTATTTTTTACCTCACTACAAGTATATTTTAATTTATGTGTTAATAAAATTAGATTTTAACTAGACAGGGGTGTCTCTCTAGTGCGACACAATAGGGAGATCTTTCTACTTCTGTTTACATTGCTACTACTCCCAGTCAGCCCCACCCCCACACCGGTCGTTGTAGTGAGGTTCTTTGGTTTAATAGAGTATTATTACACTCTCCTTGGTGTAGTGCGAGGTACACACACACACCCCTTAGGGGGTACCCTCTTCCTCTTTGTATTCCCAAGATTAGAAACAAAATTTGGTTTGTTTGCCAGATGGAAAATTTGACAAGCTTAATTAACGACACTGGCACTAAATTCCAAAAGGTCTGGGTACCTTGGTAAGCACAGACAGATATCCCAGGGGTGAACAATGCCACAGCCTCACTATGATAGCAACAGGTGCGTTCTCCTCTGACAGGTGGAGAAAATGGAAGTAGAGATTAATAGAGGCAAACAGCAAGTGGAGCACGTGCAGGGTTCCACGTCAGGACCAAGGATTGAGGCAAAAAGAGATACAACATGTAGGAGACCGCAGAGGAAGTTGACATTACAAATCCCCCCCCCCCCCCTCACCCCACAACCCTCCTTGTGATGTGTGTCCCTGTCATCTGTCTATGTTTTTCTTGCTTACACTGAGGTGAAGTGATTACAGTACATATGAAGCGATTGATCAGATGCAATGTCTTGATGTACTGTATGTCTTGTTTTCACCGAAACCCAATAAAAATGTAAGTTACAAATAAAAAATAAAAAAGTGCCATGCACATAGCCATTTCTCCATATAAAATTCATATTGGAGTAAAATAATTAGTTTATATGTACAAAATACCTGTAATACAGGTAATGCATAAGGTAGACTTGTTACCATTTTAAACTACTGTAAGTTAAAGTACAGAATGCACCATAAAATTGTTTTCAGATTTTCTTCGTGATTACTTTTAATGCACCAACCTGGCAATTGGTCATAACTTCTGTACAGTATAGAAGCATAACCTTTGTAGTGGCCTCCAATCCCTGTGCAAAGCAACTCTGTGTCCATTAAATGGAAAAAGCACAGTGTTTAAAGAGTAATACATATCCCGTGCTTGGAATGAGCCACTGTTTATCATACTAACGGAGGGCAGGCTGGGTGTATGCTAATACATTACTATATTTCCAATTCTGGAATTTAATGTGAATAGAATCCCCTAATAGGCTATGGATTGTACCCCCATGTGAACATCTGTATTCACAGGAAATTAAGAAACACCTACCTACAGTATCCGGAGTAACATTTCACAATTGTATGAATTAATAACTCACAATGACATCTTAATGTACAGTATACTGTAGATGTAATGCACCCTGTCTGGAAATCTCAGAAGTTGCATTGTAACTTAGCAGGGAGTTTTAAATAAGTACCACGAATAACTAAAATTACAAACAAATTCCTATCGACTGCTCATTATTGCAAAGTATATTTGATCTAAAACATGACAGGCTCAATAAAAAGGTGTT
Source organism: Ascaphus truei (assembly GCF_040206685.1). Classification (NCBI taxonomy): domain Eukaryota; kingdom Metazoa; phylum Chordata; class Amphibia; order Anura; family Ascaphidae; genus Ascaphus; species Ascaphus truei. The sequence continues at coordinate 93,746,675 of NC_134484.1, read as the reverse complement.
CATTACAGTAAAATATGCTTTATTGATTCCTGCAGCACACTATTTACTAGACTGGTTTGTGAAAAGCAGTGTGGGGTGGATATTCCCATGTATTTGAAGCTGTGTTGTTTGTAGTATGGCTTTACATCTAAATGACAGTTGAAGGAACACAAACAAATGTGAATACGTACGTAAATGTGGCTAGGTGGTCGACTTTCTTTTCTTCGTGAAGACCCCATAGATACCAAGTTGCACGATTTGTTTTAAATTAGCACCAGCACACATGGTGTATCTTGGGCTGCGCTTAAGCTAAGGCCCCGCTCCCTCAGTCACCGCGCCCGCACTGCAGACAGGCGGGGCTCTGACGGACACAGACCGCGATATGCGGTCTGTAGGGAGCGGGACGGGAGTGGGGGCGTGGCTTGAGCGGAGGAACCCGCTACTCCCCCCCTCCCTCCTCCACGGGCTCGGGCTGCAGGAGGGAGCTGCTGTGGGCTGCTGTAAGGTAAGCAGCTCCCTCCCCCTTCTGCCACAAAAAAAAAAAAAAAAAACACACACACTACCTTGAGTAGGAAGCTGCCTGATGACAGCTCCCACCCCCCGCCGCTGATTGGCTCATCAGCTCACCACGTGACGCGTCACCACTCGGGATCACAATTTTCTTGAATCCCCTGCCGGCTGACGCGTCACAGTGCGTAGTGAGCCGTCAGCGAGGGGGGACTGGGACCGGCTAGGAAGGATTCCCCTGCTGGTGGGGAACGCCCGCGCGGCCGTCCGCACAGCGGGTCCCAGCCCTTATAGTGCTGGCGACAGCGATGGGACGTCGCATCAAAACAAATGCATTGCCGCCGGCACGTGCACTTATAGTAAGCGCGACGCAGCGACTGCTTGGTCGCGATCGCTGGAAGTCGTCTCAATTTTATTTTTTCCAGAGACTGCAACCTGACGTCACCGTTGTCGGCACTATAAGCGTTGCCTTACAAAACAAGTGATTCATAAAATAAACATAATAAAAAAGCTAATAACATTGATTATGTTCCAATAGAAGCCAAGCTAAATGTTTTGCAGTTAGGTAAATAAACATTTGAGGCTTGCTTTTTAGTCTCCCCAGCTGCAAAATTGTGACAAAATACAGCAACACAATGATGAAATAGTTTATTGAAAGTCATGTTGGATAAGTGTACTGCTCCTTTTTGCATCAGTGTGGCCAAACTTTTGAAATGATCCCACAGAGGAATACTGTATGTTGCTGTGAGTAACCAACCATTGTTTTTAGTGAACTGCAGTAACAGAACAATCCATGGATGAGCGGCTCAGTGAGTAAAGGCACTGACTGAGAATAATGACTGAGTCTAGTTGAACCTGGTTCAAATACCGGTGTTGGCTCCTTGTGACCTTGGGCAAGTCACTATCACCCTTAGCCTCAGACACCGAAAACAGATTGTAAGCTCATCTGGGCAGTGACTGTGTCTGTAACAATCATGAGTGCTGTGTACTATATTGTAATTATTATTACTGAACAGATTCCAGCTGTATATTTAAACAGCAATGCTTTTATGGGGGGAGCTGTAAAACTATCATTAACACGGACAGTTAATAAAGGAAAAAATCCAGATACTGATCGCCATTACGTATTAAAAGGTTCAACAGAATTGTAAAGACTTGTTCTGAATTTGTTGGTGTTATATATTCCACTCTGTAATATTCTGAAAATCAATAAAGATACAATTGGAAAAAGGAACATTTATTTAACATGTAGAACTTTAAAACAAGTGCTTTATACAGCAACTATTTTATGCTGGAAAACTTCAGATAAAACTGCTTCTGTCTCGAAAATGACAGGTAATTTGATTTCCTAGGTTTTTTTTCAGTCAATTTTCTGGGGCGGAGACTTTAAGCCTTTATAATCATGCCCCATACTGCTGAGAAAGTGCTGAAACAGCCCCAAGCCTGCCATTTGCAGCGAGGGTAGTGACTGACCAACAAAGCAGGTATTTCTTGAATTTGGTTTATTCCTTCCCATCTTTTCAAGCCACCTGACTTATGCTACAGAAAAGATAACACTGTTGATTGCAAACCTTGGTCAAAGGTTTAAATATTTTGTACATTTCTGTTACGATCTTATCTCATTGTCTATGCAAAGACGGCTGTGTCCATCCCTACATGTACTGTAGCATGATTTCACTAAACAAGTAGTTGTTAATCATTCTAAAATGGATAACAAATTGTGATCTTATTAGATTTGTTCCCACCATATATCACCTAAAATTAGGTGCATTTTAGTTTATCCACTAGTGTAGGATAGAAGACCTTCCTTCTATGGGAACATTTTAAACTAGAACTACTGTATAAACACAAAGGAGAAAAATAAACTAATATATAGATATCTCAATCAGATCTACTGTTTCGTACATGCTGTAACTGTATCATGAGTTGCCAGCTGCTCCAATTAACTGAAGGGTCTGTGCTTCAACCAATGGGTGCAGGGAACAGAAGAAATCTCCCCTGCTCTTGGGTACTAGGTGAAATAGGTACAATATGTTTCAGCTGGTCTTCTTGAGGCACAGGACACCCTCCCCAAAAAAGGTTGCTATACCTGCTAAATAGGTAGCGTTGAAGGATATGTAATATTCTAACAATTATCCCTCCATGAGCTAGTTTTTGCTGTCGCAACAGGAATCCAAGGCTTTAACACATTGTATGCTCATCAATACCATCCAGTAAAAGTGTTTCCTTACCTATTCCTGTACTATACTAATCCCTGTTTTGTTTGTTTTTAAACAGTTAATATTAATAGGAAACAAATCAAGAAATGGGAAGATAAAGAATTCTGGAACTACCCAATAGTATGACTACACATTTCAATTTATTTTTCTGCATAAAGCAATTATTTTGTAAGCATGTCCGTTTCCTTCTAGATCAGGCTCTGTAAACTAGCAGGACAGTCGTCTCCCACTCTGAACACAAAGTCACATTCTCTTTAATACTGTATGCATGTATACCCTGTTCACTTATGTAACTGTATTTGTCTTAACTCTAAGCCCAGGGCATACTTGAAAACAAGAGGTAACTCAACGTATTAATTCCTGGTAAAACATTTTATAAATAAATATTCCTTCAGCCCCAACAAAAATTAAACACAGTACTGGTTAAAATATTTAGAGTACCAATCATTGTCGTTTATTAAATCAACACTACAACTGGTATACTTTGTAGAGAGGCCTTCAAGATTATATAGGTCTCTTATTTCAGTAGGCTTTCGTCAGATTTGTGTGTTGGTCCCAAAAAATGCATTACATTGTGCATAGTACAAGAATGATGATTTAGCATTCAGCTGCACAGAAACATGATCACTCTCCCACCTGTTATGAAATGAGTGCCGCAGGGAATTATAGTTTATTCTGGAAATTAAAAACTTGTAGTAGTGTATCTGCCAATGGTGCAGAAATAGGGGCGTACAGTGTTCAAAAAGCCTTCCAACTTGTGTAAATAAGACAAGAGATCAAAGCCAGGGATAAGGTTTGACAAATGGAGGTCAACATTGTTAATGTGGTGTGGACTGGTATATTTATAAAAAGTATATGTGAGGCGCCACTGGATTAGATGTCCTTGATAAATCACTTCTCATCAAAGCATCTTTGCCAAAAAAAGAAATGTATTAAACTACGATCACTTAAATGTTTTTAACCTTATGTCAAAAGGGGGAGGGGAAGAAGCAAAATGTTCAAATACAATGTGGATCTGAAAAAGTAAGAGAGTGACACAAACATACATTTTAAAGTTCTCCAACATCAAAGTATCATGTTATTTTACATCTATTATGCCTTATGTGCGTCAGCTTGTGATATTCCGAATTAACTCAGAATCTTAATTCTGCATTTGGAACACTTACAGTATTATCTCCTTTCATTAGCTTCCAAGTCCGAGTTGATGTAAACTCTTCGAAGGTTGTCAAATGTGACACTTAACTAGCAGATAATATATATATATATATATATATATATATATATATATATATATATATATATATTATATTCACACACATCAAAATGATTGGAAAAAAATTAAACTACCTAATTGAGCAAATGTTGCCCCATATTTGCAACAGGGAACATTTGATAATCTAACCACTAGAGATGCCACTGACCCTGTCACTCCCTGCGAGACTGACGGCGCCCGGGAGCCTCCTTGCCCGGGAGATCAGGCTGTGCTGGGCAACCTCACATCACCGCGCGATCCGGACTCACTCCCATACGGGGGATTGGAGCCCCCCGGTTAGTTGTGAAGTTGCAACAAGTCACTCACCTCCATCCCCATAGGTCTCGATGCCGTATCCATCCTGCAGTCCGTTACTCCACGTCCCCTCGTACCTGGCCGGGGTGCTGAGGCTCTGCCGGACCCCGTACCTCCCTTTGAAGCCGTGAGACCACTCCCCCCGGTACCTCCACCTGCCCTTGGTCTCCGCGCCCAGCCCGTGCCGCTTGCCCTGCGCCCAGTAGCCCTGATAGGTGTTGCCGCTGGGCCAGGTGTACGCTCCCACTACCTCGAACCCGTGCGACCAGGACCCCGCGTACTCCCCCTGCCCCTTGGGACCCGTGCATATGCCGTGACCGTGAGCTTTGCCATCCTCCCAGCCGCCGCAGTAAGTGCCGCCGTCGTCGAAGTCGAACCGTCCGCCCGTCATTCAGGGGAGAGGAGGAGGGGGGGGGGAGGTGAGGCGGCAAGCCGGGCGCTGTGTGAGGGCGGCGGGCAGCGCTTCCACGAGTCTCTGCCTGTCTCTCCCCCCCCGAGCGGAGCGCTGCAGCGGGCTGGAGAGCAGGCAGAGGAGGGGCGGAAGGTCGGCCGGCACGCGCGCGCGTTCTCTCCCTGCTGCTCCCTCAGGTTCTTTCCCTTCACTCCGGGAGCGCCACACACACTCTCACCGCAACCCGGCCAATCCGCGCCACCGCTCAGCCCAGCATCATCGCGAGCACGGTGACCACGCCCCTCCGCCGCTGTGTGACCACTCGGATCTCCAGTACAACGCTGCCAACTTTGGCTGAGGTTGTATGTGTGATATTTCCCGCCGCGGGAGAAGGGTTTTCCCACAGCCCTATACGCTGCTGGTGTTTTCTTCATCGCATCATTAACAAGAACTGGTTTCCTGCCGCTGAGGCAGGTTGTTAGGGCAGGGAGACTAAGACCAAGCAATATCCTACATGTGTGGTTTTTTTTCTCATAAATCAGTTCTCTACTATGAGAAAATACTTGTAGCATGAAAAAAAAAAAAACTCTGAAATGGAATTTTAATGTATTATAATGGAAGAAGCCTTTTTTGTTTCTATAGCAACCATTTACAAAGTCGCACCCCCTTCGTCTTCTGAAACAAGCTCTGGTACACTCCTTTTGAGCTCTGCCCTCTCTCTAGCAATGCACCTATTGTATCTAGTGACTGCCTGGTCACATGATCTTCCCCACAGAACTTTGCATCTTTGGCCGTATTCTGCTGCACTGACAGCAATTTAGTGAAACTCCAAGCCGAAGACTCGAGTACTCACAGGAGAACGGATCGATCGGCAACTTAGCTAATTACTTAGCATTGTGTGGATTGTATTAATACACATATTAAAGGTGGGGGGAAAATACAATTTAAAAAAAAAATACAGCAGCTTGGACTGCTGCTTAAGGCCTGGGCCATAGAGGTGTGGGGAGAGCGGAGGCGCGCTAACGCTGAGGCTCGCCTGCTTCAGTCAGCGCGATTGCACGGACTTGCAGGCGAGCCAGTGTGCGCGAAGGGAGGTGGTTGGAGGCGGGGCAGTGACGTCGCTGGGCCAATCGCCCGCGACGCACTGACGTCAATGTCACGGCGCCGACGTCACAGCGCCGTGACGTTGACGCTGCTGTGCTGTGATTGGAGGTTTTCAGCCGACAGCACGCTGAAAAACAGCTTGGCGCTCGGCTGAAACCTCCAACTCGTCAGCACGCCTGCGGACGCTCGCGTGAGCCCCCTCACAAGCCATCCTCATTGAGGATGCAGGGGCTCAGCGCGGAGCGTCCGCACGCCTCAGCACGGCCTGTCCGTCTATGGACTCGGCCTTAAAGCCACTTCAGACCTGATGATGTTGATATTTTTGGTGAGGTTTACATGAATGGGACACAGCGCGGAGAAGTGAGGCGATATGGTGGGATATGGAGCATCGCCACTTTTTTATTTTAACATGGAGAGTACCGCCACTTTTTTACTTAGAAACTTACAATGCCACTTAATTTTAGAAAGTCTATCTCCTATTTTCACAACATATTTTTCACGTTTTCTAAAATCTAGTTTGAAGATCTGTTCCCAATGATTAATAACGTCTATGTTTTTTAAACCAGGGACAGTACTGAACTGACCTCTACCGCTCCCTGTGGTAGTCCTTGTAGTGTGCCCTGGCTGAGGGCTATTTTGACCACTACGTCTACTACGCTAAGTATGAGTTTAGTAAAACTCAGCTAATTGTGAGAGACGGTTACAAGTTGTACAATCCACAGAATTTGCTGGAACACACAGTACATAAGTACCAGAACTAGGACATTTACCCGTCCACATCTCGCCGCTGCCATTCAGCCGCCGGGATATTTAACCGCTGGCCATTAAGCCCCTAACCTTACCTTAAAACCTCTTACCTTTACTCTTATCCTAAAACCCCTAAATTGGACTCCTTACCCTAAAACCCCTAACCTTACACCTCATCCCCATAACTTTACCCCTTGTCCTAAAACCCCTAATCGGACCCCTTACCCTAAAACCCCCTAACCTTAACCCCTTACCCTAACCTTACACCTTATCCCCCTAACTTTACCCCTTATCCTAAAACCACTAATTGGACTCCTTACCCAAAAACCCTGACCCTAAAACCCCCTAACCTTAACCCCTTACCCTAACCTTATACCTTATCCCCCTAACTTTACCGCTTATACTAAAACCACTAACCTTAACCCCTTACCCTAACCTTACACCTTATCCCTCTAACTCTACCCCTTACCCTAACCTTATCCCCCTAACTTTACCCCCTATCCTAAATCCCCTAATCGGACTCCTCACCTTAAAAACCCCTAACCTTAACCCCTTACCCTAACCTTACACCTTATCCCCCTAACTTTACCGCTTATACTAAAACCACTAACCTTAACCCCTTACCCTAACCTTACACCTTATCCCTCTAACTTTACCCCTTACCCTAACCTTATCCCCCTAACTTTACCCCCTATCCTAAATCCCCTAATCGGACTCCTCACCCTAAAAACCCCTAACCTTAACCCCTTCCCTACAACCCCTAAAGTTAACCCGTATAACTAATAAATGCTAATGCACTTAACTTAGCGGTGGAAGCTAAATGGCAGCGGTGAGAGTCCCATTCCACATCAGAAGACCCTTAACTTTAACCATTGAACATTAAAGCAAATGTCACAGCTGTTCGGTTGCGGTTCAGTAAAGTAATGATTTTTGGTGGCTTTAACTTTATTTTATTAGGGTCCCTTCACTAAGAACATTAACTTATCTGTGTAGCTTCCATACCTTGTAGTTGGTATGTGACAAAACACTTTGGGCTTTGCAGTGTTGATTAAATAGATAGAGAGGGGCAGCACCGAAGGGTGATACAATATTGAGAGCTCTGCCACCACAACCCTCGGCAGTGGAGTGGAGGTGTCCAACTCCACCAGAGAGCGTTAAACAGTTCCAGTGCACCACAGAAAGACAAGGAGTAGTTAACTAGCTTAGGCTTGGGTCCCGCTGCATCCGGCGGCGCGCGCGACTGCGTTCGCGCCACTCACCAGCTCCTTACTTCCTCCCTAGTTGGCCACAGTCCCTCCTCGCTGCCTGGCTCACTGCGCACTGTGACGCGTCAGCCAGCAGGGCTACAATAGGATTGTGATCACGAGTGGCGATTCGTCATGTGGTGTGGCAGGGAGCCAATGAGGAGAGGAGATCGCCGGCAGGGGGGTGGATTCTTCTCTCAATGCATAAGTTCTACATGTTTGTGTGAACGTCTATATGCGTGTGTGTTGTATTGAGAGGGCTTAAACAATATCAGCCAGGTCTCCTTATTGGTGGCAATATATCAGTCTACCATGGTAGAAATTGCACCTGATCTATAAAAGGACAACATCCTATTGGCAGCAAAATTATTCTTGGATAATTCTGATGTTTGAACCAACTTGGCCGAACAGAGATTTTGTATATAGGCCCTGCAAAAGATACAATACATACTGTAAATACAGACACACGGATCAGAAAATGTACATCATGACCGCGCCCCTTCCCCCCCCCCCCCATCATGGCCGAGCCGCCCACCCGACACATTTTGGCCACGCCCCCCACACCTAAAAACGGCTCCTTAAAGACCGCAGATCACGGTGAAGTGCCGTGTGTATGCCGCCAGGACGCAAGGCGGGCGCGTGCAGCGGGGCCTTAGCCTTTGGCTGTGGCCAGACAGGGAGCAGGCGCTCATGCACCGCGCCCTGCTTTACCAGGGGATTTGTGGCCGGGTAGGTGCGCGCTTGTCCGGGGGCGCGGCAACGAAGTCACTGAGCTGGTTCGCCCTCATTGGGCGAACCGCTCACGTTACACGCGGCAAATTCAAATTTGCTTGCTCTGCAAGCATCTAAGCGCCGAGCAGGCGCAGGCACTCGCTCACGCTGGCCACACACATTGCCTCAATGTGTTTCATAGCGGCCAGCGTGAGCACGCCCGCTCAGCGTCAGCGCCACCCTGGACGAGGCCTCACAACAGCAAGAGGGGGTCCATTTTCAGCCTATTAATTTCTTTCTAGAGGGGTGCAATTAGGGACTTGTGTTACAACCTAATTAGTTTTGCTGTGCTATACACCACATATGGGGCTTCCCAATTTCAGTTTATTTAAAACAATAGAAACGTAGAAAAGGGATCATTTTGCCCTTCAAGGAGATAACACAATCCAATGAGTATCATTATATCTAGCAATTCCATAAGCACCAGATTTATCTGGTGACATTAAGGTCATTGAGTGTGTTAATTCAAGTTTCATAACACACTGCTATTAGAGATTCGCTGATCACTGGATACACTTGCGCTAAGATTAGGGTTTTTTAAATTGTTCGTTTTTTGTGGTTTTGTTCAATTTCAATAAAATTTATTTATTTTGTTAAATTAGTAGAGGAGTGTGCATCAATAGGGTTCTTTTTTCCTCATGTATAGCATGTAGTTAACTATCTAAAAAACCCTAGGTGGACCATCAGTCTTGGCCAATTACACAACACTCAACTGAGTCAACCCCTAACTACTGGGCCTTGTAGCCCTTCTCTTTTATATTACCTGTATATTCCTGAGCTGGGCCTAGACTTCATCTTACTCCTAGCAGAAACTCTAGTTCAGGGGTGGGAAACTCCTGTCCGCAAGGGCCACCAACAGGTCAGGTTTTCAAGATTTCCCTGCTTCAGCACAGGTGGCTCAGTCATAATGATTGAGTCACCTGTGCTTGGCCCTTGAGGACAGGAGTTGGCCACAACTGTCCTAATTGAAACACCAACTGCGTGACATCATCCGTGCGTTGCGCGTGCGAAACCTGCACTGCAGGCTGGAGCCATCGGGAAGCAACGGAGGCATGGCGGAGGCGTAGCCGTGACGTCACGTGAGCAGTTCACCCTCATTGGCTGAACTGCTCATGTGACACGGCAGAAAGAACAATTGAAAAAGTCTGTTCAAAATGTGCGTGCTTGGACGCACACTATGTGCGCGCTCAATGGACAACTTTAATTTGTTTTGGTCTTGCGCGCATGCACGCCACCACCATACTCGCGGCTTTAGGACTACAGTACCACAAAGTGTAAAATTGGAGAAAAGTGCGTTGCCACATTGGTGCTAAGAAAAGCAACAAATTATCCTATTTTTTGCTCCAAAATTGCTACAATTGATACTGTACATTAATCCATTTACTTACATTCTTAGATGGTAATTTATTTAAGCATAAACAGTCCTACATTTATGAAAGATAAAAACATTGGAATTATTTAGCAAAGTCTTCTGGCTGCAAAACTGGTCCAGTTACAAAACAACATGCCCCACATTTATCTATAGAAGAGAAAAAGTGCAAACAGAGGTACCTCTATGGCAGTGTTTTTAAACAGGGGTTCCTGGGATCTGTTTGGTTCTGCGGGCATCCCTAAAGGGTTAGAAAACAAATGACAGACAGGCGCACTAAGGGACAAGGTATCTTTAATATTAAAAATAAAACATGTATACAATAAGGATGGGGCAAGTAGCAACCAAACCCTACCAAATAGGGCAATTAAAATGAATCGAACGTGTGACTGTTCCTGTGGAGTTTGCAGTCGGAGACTGTGCAGGTCTCTCCACTCCACTTCCCTTTGTTCAGCTGGGTATGTACTGAGATCGTCTCCGGATCCCTTCTTTAGTACTAATGTGAATTGGTATTGACCTGCTCTACTCCTCCGCCCTTCGCTGGTGCTTAGCCAGCTATTCATACATTTGTTTAAGTGTTCGATTCATTTTAATTGTCCTATTTCATACGGTTTGGTTGCTACTTGCCCCATCCTTATTGTATACATGTTCATTTTTAATATGTCCCTTAGTGCGCCTGTCTGTCATTTGTTTTCTAACCCTTTAGGGATGCCCGCAGAACCAAACATTTGTTTTCTTGTCTGTGAGCTCCTCTGTGGGAGCTCACCCTTATAGGGAGTGTGTGGAGTCCCCCAGACTGACGGCAGCGAAAGGGACTATATACAGTGACATCCCTAGCGCGGAGTGACATTCCTGTTTATCCCTAAAGGGTTCCCTGCAATTGTCAGTGTCATGGAAGACCAGGACTCTTTCACGGGACCAAGCACCAGACAGGGCAGAGATCAAATAAACGGGTGTTTATTTCGGCCATAGCCAAGAGACACAACACAATAATCACCAACAGAACTATACTTGCTCCAAACAGGGAATACAGGGAGAATCCTAGGTGCCCGGCGGCACCGGAATGGCATACCTAATGCAGCTTCAACTCCTGTGGGGGATCGGGAACTAACTTTAAATCTCCCACTCAAAATAGTAGATGGCCTCAGAGTACAATGCTTAGTCCATCTCCACACTAGCCTCAGCAAGGTCTGTGAAGGTGAGATTGGCTGCACCTTTTGTTGATACCCCACCTCCATAGAAAATCTTTGGAGGATGGGGCAGCGACCAATCACAGCGCAAACGCTGTGTGTTGAACCAATCACAGCGCGAGGGCTCGCCTGTGTTTGCCAATTCGGGCTGGGAGTTTGATGAGGAGCCTGAGGCAAGAAGGGCAGGCATTAAAAACTAGCCAATTAGAACAGCGCCTACCTGTTCATGTTCTCAATGCTGACCTGCTATCTCTTGATGAGCTAGGTACCTCTCTGCCTGGAGCAGACAATGGCTCTGCTTACCGGACCAACAGCGCCCAGATAGGAGGCCTGCCCATTTCCACTCTCCTTTGTCCTCACCCCCTCGTGGAACCAGCTAAATCCTGGTCTCTGGGTGAGTAGGCTGGGTAATGCCCATGGCAGCCTAGCATGCCCATGGAACAAAGAAACACATTTCCACAAGCACAAATACATTTCACGGAAAATAAAGGTTTACACATATACATTCACATAATATATTTGGCCAGATGAGCCACAATAGAATGAGTATACAGGGCAACCCTGTATATTCATCCAGATGATAGGGCAATAGCTGGGCTTAACCATTATTATATGAGCCTCATTGCCCATATTGTGACAGTCAGGTAATTTGAAAATTGTACCAAATATAGAAGAATTTACACTGCATCTGATATCAGACGTGCTATTAGTGAGGGTCGGGATTGGTTACGATGCATACTGTATGATCTCAGACGCTCTATTAGAAAGTATTGGGGTTCCTTATGTAACCCATGTTCCCCCCCCCCCCCCCCGGTCGCAGACTGGATCTCTAGCGTTTAGTGAGGGCTGGCTACATACATGTTGGTGGTGCATACCTGTGAGGAACAGGAGGGCCTGAGTCTCCCGTGTTGGTATTGGGGATAACAGGGACAGGCTTCTGGGGTATATGCCTCCATCTTCTCTAGCAACGGTGCAGCGCCTCCATCTCTTTAAGCCCCAGGTATATGGGGTGGAACCCTTACAGAGAATTCCCACTCAGGGAAGAGAGATTCCAGTCTCAGTCAGTTCTTTGTTAAAAGCAGCAGTGTCTCTTTATTCTCACACAGCAGATCAGCAGCACACAGCAACAGCACACAGCAACAGCAGCAGGGTACAGGCTTTTCCTCCTCCTTCCCTCCAGAAGTACACCTTCAGGATGGGCTTTCTGGAGCCCCAATACTCCACACCTTCCACCCCAAGGTATAGGCCCTCAGGGTGAGGTTAATTCTCCCCTCACCCTCTGCAGGGTGAGGGGCATTGGTCCACTGCACTATTGTGCTATCAGCTCTGCTCAAGGTGGCTGAATCTCTCCTCTCCTCTCACTGGCATGCTCCAAGCTCAGGCTCTGCTTCAGCACTCTCTCTCTCTGACTTGCAACACTCCTCTCCAACAGTACTAACTCACTAACTAACTCCAGACTCACAGGAGCCGCCCACTAAAAAGAGACAGCCCTGCCCCTCCTGATATCAGCCGGACCCTCCCCTGTGTCTCTGGCCAGCACACAGAGTCATGTGCCTACCTCCACCAATCACGACAGGGCTTGAAACTGGGGAAACCCATGATAACTACTGGCGGCCTGCCCTTAGCAGGACTTACACCAATAGGAGAAAGATATATAGCCCCCATTTTTTACCGGGGCTACACTCTCCCTCAGGTGGAATCCAATGGTCCACACATGGACCTAACTTTAGCAGCACCATCCTGCAGATGAACAAATCTGGGAAACAAAACATAGTTTATATGATTAGTACTGTATACATAACTCAGACCATCCACGCAGATGGTATAATAATGACAATAGGTACCTCCAAACGTGGAGAACCTAACTAATTATAATGTTTTGGGTCAGGCTTCCGTACCTGCCTCCCATTATTGTCTGTTATCGTGACATAGTACGGCTGTACCGACCCAGCCTCCGGCCGGTAAATCACACTGTGCATGTATATGCACCTCCCCACACTCCAGGCCCAGACTACCTCACTGATCTTATCCTCGTTCTGGTAGCCTGCTTTACCAAACTTGGTACGTAAGTATTCTTGCACAGCCTCTCTGAGCCAGCTGTCTCGATGCTCCTCTATCTCGCTCATGATGGGTTCAGGCACATAAGGGAACTCGTACCCGTGTGATTGTCTATACCTGCCCACTATGGCCCTGTCTTCCCGGCTCAACCTGGGAAGCTTCTTATGACCCGCCCTGCTTGGCAGTACCGAAAACTCTGGTTCTACTGGCGCAATGTCATCGTACAAAATACTCGGCCCCTTAGGAAGGATGACCCTCTGCTCTATCTCCTGGAACCTGTGTTCTAGCTCATCTGCCACCTCCTGGGGAGTATAGGCACCTACAGCCCACCAATGGTCTACTATGTTGCTCCTTATCAACAGGAACCTGGTACGGTCCATACCTTTGTGGTACCCAGTGAACAGGGGTGCCCACCACTTGTCACGGTGCTCGTACTCGGACACTGCACTAGATGTACCTGTCTCTGACTCAGCTTGGGATGACACACCGGACGTGACCGCCTCAGTAGAGTGCGAGAAACTGCGTCTACCTTTCGCATTAATGTAGATGGTTGGGTTCATTTTGTGGACCACTTTGCTTACAGGCCCTGCCTCTGCAGTAGTGTGGGACCCTCGGGTCCTCCCTCTAAACACAGGAGAAAATGACATAGGGTTAGGCACACGTATCACATTGGCATATGGTACTTCCCCATCAGACCCCTCATCACTTAGTTCCCAATCTCTCAAATCCTTGGAGTACTTGGGGTTCTTACTTAACTTATCCCCGCTAGGTCCCGGTGTCATGACTCGTGACGGGGCAGGGGCAGTGGCCGGGGTAATGGTGCTTGGGGTTGGGGCAACAGCACTGTCCGTATCAATGTCCAGCAAGCGGGTAATGCCACGACCGCTGGGCACTTTCTTGCCTGCCCTCTCCGGCGTGCTTTGTGCACCTCTGCGAACGCCGTGGTGGTCAAGATTGGCAAGTGCAGCCGCCATGGCGGCTCCTCGGGCCGCAAAGATGGCCGCCGGCCCTCCATTCCAGCCGGAATCGTCTTCATGGCCGCCCGCAGAATCCCCATCCGCTCCGTGGTCACACACCAGAAGTGCGTCGAAGACCAGAAGGGGCGGTGGTGGATCATCGGGTCCGCGGACAGGTAAGTAGGCCGCAAGCCTCTCCTTCTCGTTCTCTGCAGGGTCCTTCGTCGCCTGGCGGGAGTAAGGGGGTGGTGGAGTATCCTTACCGCTCCGCTGCCAGCTGATGACCTCTGGTTCCTCTGGAGCCATCTCAGATGCCGTCTCCGCCGCACTGGGAGTCACCACGGCCGTGGGACTTCTACGGGCCTCAGGCCACACCAGTGCTTGCCGTCGGTGGGTGTCCGGACTCGTCTGCTCCCTCTCTCCGGTAAGTGGGCCGCCATCTTTCTTACAGCTGGGGTGGTTCACCGGTAGGCGCATCGCCACCGATGAAACGCCATCTTCCTCCGAAGACGACTTGGTCGGAGCCTCCGCTAGGGAGTCACCTGGGTCTTTTTCGCCCCCATCAGTGGGTAGTGGTACGGAACGGGCCCGCTCAGGTACCTCCACTGCGGTCGCGCTCTTCTCCGCTGGAGTTTCTCTCGGCTCGATAGTCGGCTGGGCCTTGGTTCCCACCTCAGTAGTGGTGCAGGGAACTAGGGCAGCCTCGTCTGTTGTCTCCGCCACCTCCGTTAGGGTTCCCGGAGAGGCACCCCAAGGGGTCTTTAGCATGGGCCACGGTTTGTTAGGCCATAGGTAGTACGTGCCACATTGAGCGCATCGTGCCTTGGTGCTTGCGGCCATTCCGGGTGTCCTGCAATGGACGCACAGACAGCGGAGGTACTCTCGGCCCTCGATCTCCACCACCAGGAAGCCTCCTGGGAGTTTGAAGACCGTCGTGCTTAGTTCTGACATATTGCACGCAGGGGTTGAACAGTTCAATAATTCAGCTCCTTGCTCTTCGAATGCCAGACAGAAGTGAAGTTCCTCGCTCTCACTTCCTTGCCCTCCCTTCGCTGGGGAGGACGCTTCTGATTGGCTTTCCTTGTGCCCCCTCCCTCGGGTGGAAACAAGAGGATGGGCACTCCTTCTCTCAGTGTGACGTGGTCTTGTCTGTTGGCCAGTCACAGCACAGGTGGGTGGGCGTTCGGCTTTCGCGCCGCTCCGCTCCTTTTGCAGGGGATCCGGGTTTGGCGCCAAACCCCTGCACATCTCCCTCCACATTTCTCAGACAGTCTCTTTGCACGCTTCTCATGCGCGATCCAGGATTGGCGGGAGTCGCCATTTTAGTTCGGCTGCTAACTGCTGGACCGTGGATGGCGCTGCGGTTGCCATTTTTAACTCTTTCATGCTCCGCTGAGCACATGTAGGGACTAGTGCATAGCTCGTTCCTAGACACTGACTGCTCTCACACTGCTCACTAAACGCTCTCTGCATGCTTTCTGACTGTTTGCCCACTGATATGATGTGGCATACCCCAGGCTAGGCAGAACTCTTTCTCTGTGCACCATACTCGCTGACGGTTCCTGCAAGTACTCTGTGGTGTGTTTTATGTGGGTGCTGGCTAGTGTACCGGGCATCTCCCTAAGTACAGGCGTCTCCTACTTTTGACCACTCAAAGTGAGGGCCCTGGGCCATGGTCCCTGGACAAGTTAACAGGCTAACCCCCCCAGTTGCCTCACACTATCTGCCTCAAGGGACTAGGAAAGCTATAGCTCCACACCCATCTTACAACACCCTCTTAGGGCACCCAGGGTGTACTGTGCGAGAGTCCACGCTCCCCTGACTACCCCTGGTATGCATACATGCCCTACTCTCTCCAGCACTTGCATGGAAGGTGCACTTTAGTCTTCCAGCTCTGCTTCGCTGAAAGCCTGTCCTGTTCTGGATCTCAGCAGCTCGCCTCCAAATGTAACCCATGTTCCCCCCCCGGTCGCAGATTGGACCCCTAGGGAGTAGTGAGGGCTGGCTACATGTACTATGGTAGTGCGTACCTGTGAGGAACAGGAAGGCCTGAGTCTCCCGCAGTGGTATTGGGGATAACAGGGACAGGCTTCTGGGGTATATGCCTCCATCTTCTCTAGCAACGGTGCAGCGCCTCCATCTCTATAAGCCCCAGGGATATGGGGTGGAACCTTTACAGAGAATTCCCACTCAGGGAAGAGAGATTCCAGTCTCAGTCAGTTCTTTGTTAAAAGCAGCAGTGTCTCTTTATTCTCACACAGCAGATCAGCAGCACACAGCAACAGCACACAGCAACAGCAGCAGGGTACAGGCTTTTCCTCCTTCTCCTCCCTCCAGAAGTACACCCTCAGGATGGGCTGTCTGGAGCCCCAATACTCCACATCTTCCACCCCAAGGTACAGGCCCTCAGGGTGAGGCTAACTCTCCCCTCACCCTCTGCAGGGTGAGGGGCATTGGTCCACTGCACTATTGTGCTATCAGCTCTGCTCAAGGTGGCTGAATCTCTCCTCTCACTGGCATGCTCCAAGCTCAGGCTCTGCTTCAGCACTCTCTCTCTCTGACTTGCAGCACTCCAACACTCCTCTCCAACAGTACTAACTCACTAACTAACTCCAGACTCACAGGAGCAGCCCACTAAATAGAGACAGCCCTGCCCCTCCTGATGTCAGCCGGCCCCTCCCCTGTGTCTCTGGCCAGCACACAGAGTCAGGTGCCTACCTCCACCAATCACGACAGGGCTTGAAGCTGGGGAAACCCATGATAACTACTGGCGGCCTGCCCTTAGCAGGACTTACACCAATAGGAGAAAGATATATAGCCCCCATTTCTTACCGGGGCTACACTTGCAATGCATCTTATCCCAGACCCGCTATTATAGAGGGTTGGGGTTCCTTACAATGTATCTGATCTGACTCACTATTAGAGAGGATTGAGGTTCCTCTGAATTTTACAATATACAGGTTCCGTTAACCAAAAAAAGTTGGAAACTACTGCTCTATGATGTAGTACCAGTGGTGGATTTCCTATTAGGCCGGATAAGCCCGGGCCTACGGAAGCAACATTTTGGCACGGCAAATTTCCCCTTTGTTTCCTCATATACAGAGGCCCCGCTCTCTTCCCCACTGAAAGCCAGGGGGAGAGCTTTGGGCCTCTGTAAAGGTCTCTTATCTTCTCTGTTGTGTCGTGCTCCACCTTCGTGGTGGTGCCGCCCTTCAGCGTCAAATGACTCTGCAACGTGACAGGATATCGCGTTTCCGTGGCATCACAGTCAACGGAGCATAGAGTATGTCTGCGGCGCTGGAGAGAGTGTTTGCAGTGACTGCACTGCCAGGAGTCGATGCATCTGAATGGGGAGCATCGTAGCGTGAATCCTTCGGTGCAGCAATCACAGAGGTCGCGTGGCAGCGGCATCGGAGACACTAAGATCAGCTACATCTGTGTCTTGAGGTACCGATGCTAACATATTCAAATTAAAAATGCTACAATTCATTTTAAAGGTCATTTGCATACAGTACTTTGATACACAACCGTATTAACCCTTGAGTGCTGTGTACATTTGGGAGTTTTTGGTGCTAGCAATGTTCAAGCCACAATTGCAATAATATTATTAATATAAGCCTAGGCAAATCAAATATGCTTGTTTTAATATACAGTATCCTATAGATAATATTACTATGGTTTAATCTTATTATCCTACATATTCTTGAAACTGCAGTGCAAATGCTAAAAAATACATTAACTTTTTTTTTTTTTAAATAAAGCCAATTAAATATGGAATCTTTCATTCAATGTCACAACCTATGTATTATTTTGTTCACCAGGTAGAAATGTACCACAATATCTGAGATGCGCCTCAGCAGTACAGAAGCACAGAAAACAGTGACAAATATATTCAACTGTAAAAATAAAAATATGCTTGTCTGAATGTATCCATATATTTTTTACAAAACTTGACCTTGCTTGGCTCTTATTGCAATGGCAGTCATCTATCTCTGAAGTAACACAACTTTGTAAGATCTTCACATAGGTTCTGCACCCCAGCAGTCTTTTTCAACAGGGGTTCCTAGGACCCCTTGGATTCCGCGGACATCTCTAAAGGGTTCCCTGCAATTTTCAAGTCATTTGAAACTTGTACCAAATAAAGAAAAATGTATATTGCATCTGATCTCAGACGCGCTATTACAGAGAGTCGGGGTCCTTTACAATGAATTTAATCTCAGACGCGCTATTAGAGAGGGTTGGGGTTCCTTACAATGCATCTGATCTCAGACGTGCTATTAGAGAGGGTTGGGGTTCCTTACAATGCATCTGATCTCAGACACGCTATTAGAGAGGGTTGGGGTTCCACAGAATTTAAAAAAATAATGATAGGTTTCCGTGACCAAAAAAAGGTTGGAAACCACTTCTCTATGGAGTTTATGGAATTTTGGGGGCGAAAGTCAATCCAAAATTGAAAAAGAGGGCCTCCCCATGTTAAGCTCAGGTGAGGATAACTTGATCCAAAACCAGGACTTGAGACACCTATCAAATGATAGTGTCACTCCCCACAGTTGCTGCCATAAATGTATACTATAGGGGAAACAAACAGACACTAGGGAATTCTGTGATTTCACAGAGGAATTCCCTGACCAGTATCTAAATGTTGATATCCAATCTTTTAGATTTAAAAGCAGACAGCCCTTACTAACCTTAACATTTCTAACTTACAATATATTTGGAGATGTTCTAAGGTGTTCCCTTCACTATTGACATAACTCTTATGTTATACAGCACCAGAGTGTAACTTTCAGGCAGCCCTCAAGAGATTAAAAAATAACCAGATGAGGTGGAGTTATTATTACATTTGAAATTATTCTCTTTAGTTTTTAAGTTAGATGTGTTATTTTCTGATCAGACAAAGGTCTGCACATTAAAAAAAATACGTGCTTCACTTTTATTACTGATGACTGAATGCATTGCTTTGATTGAACCAACACCTCAGACACAACCAATGCAATCCTGATTAGAAATGCAGTTGAAATTACGCGGTATTTACCAACATTGTGGCTTCATTAACATATTTAAATGAAAAGAAAGAACTCTCAAACAGTGGCTATTTAGTTTTGCTTGCATGAAAGTTACCGTGGGGCTTATTCAATAAAGTGTGATATTGCCGATCCGGCACTTCCGCATGGAAATTTCCATTGACTTGAAACATAAACTTAAGCCTTTTGCTGCCAGAGGTGCCTGTGTGGTTTTGAAATGTATTGCAGGCACCTCTGACATCGAACCGGTTAACTTTATGCAGAGGCGGAACTAGGGGGGGAGAGCGCAGCAGTTTAGGGGGCACAGGTAGGGTGTGGGTTGAAGAGCGCCGGAGGAGGGAGTGCGCCTTCGACAGCAGAGGGGGACGGGGACCGCCCCAGCGGTCTGACCCAGAAGTCAGTCACAACTTCTGGTATCTGCCATCACAATGGACCTGCTCCACAGGTAGGAACTTGGGTGTGAGAGTGAGAAAGATTTGGGGGGATGAGAGAGACCTGGGGGGGAGGAAGAGAGGCGGGGAGAGTGAGAGAAACTAGGGGAGGGAGGATGGGGAGTGAGAGACTTCCAGGGGAAGTGAGAGCAACTTGGGGGTGAGTGGGAAAGATTGGGGGTAGGAGAGACTTGGGGTGTGTGAGAGGCTTGAGGAGGGAGTGTAACGCTTGACTGCCCGCAGACCTGGCCAGTCCCCGGTACTGAGGTGGGTAAGGGTATAACACGCACCCACAGCAGTGAGGGCGTGCCCGGAGTGTGTTAAGATGCGTTGCCGGGTCTGGTGAGAAAGGGTTAGCCAGATACTTGCCGCGTCTACAAGACTCCTGGAAGAGGATCCAAAAAGCCTTGCAGGGGCCGTCCGAAAACAAAAGGTTCAAGAGGATCAGCGACGTCAGGTAGCACCGGAGTATAAATCGGGGGAATGAGCCTGGCTCTCCTCTAAAATATCCAGCTTAAAACTCCTTCTCAGAAGCTGGCGCCCAGATTCTTGGGTCCTTTCAAGGTCCTCGAACGGATCAACCCGGTAGCTTATCGGCTTTTGCTACCCTCCCACCATGAAGATACCCACAGTGTTCCACGTTTCTCTCCTGAAACCCTTCTTCCAGAATGTACATTTTCAGGACCGCCCTCACAGACCCAACCCAGTGGTGGTACAGGGGCAACAAGAATTTGAAGTTCAATTTATTCTCGATTCACGATTTTCCAGGGGCAAACTTCAATTCCTTGTTCATTGGAAGGGATACGGTCCGGAGGAACGTTCTTGGGTACCTCGTCATCACATCCACGCTCCAGCTTTACTTAAGCAGTTTCATCGGAAGTTCCTCATAAACCTTGGGAGGATCGTCCGGAGTCCGATCCTCAAGGGGGGGTACTGTAAGGGATCGAGGGACACGCGCCCTACAGCGGGTCCCCGTCACCTCGGCTCCCAGCACTAACGCACGTTCCAGGCCCCCTCCCTGCCGGCTCCTTACCCGCTCCGGTCGGGCGCCGCTCCTGTCCTCCGCTGCGCACGCTGCCTCCGCCCACACGCTGCTGACCAAACGGCATCACAAGATATTCATAATGGCCCGTGCGTGTGTTGAACGAAGTCTTCCACTCGTCGCCCTCCCGTATTCGGATTCCCGTAAGCTCCTCTCAGGTCAAGTTTGGAGAATACCGAGGCTCCTTGGAGCCGGTCAAAGAGTTCTGAGATTAACGGAAGGGGGTACCGGTTTTTAACTGTTATCTTGTTAAGCCCACGAAAGTCGATACAGGGTCTTAATGAGCCGTCCTTTTTCTTCATGAAGAAGAACCCTGCCTCGGCCGGGGAAGTGGAATTCCGAATAAAGCCTCTCTTGAGGTTCTCCTGGATGTAGGTAGTCATAGCCTCGGTCTCAGGCACGGAGAGGGGGAAAGATTTAGACTTAGGGAGTGTGACTCCAGGAATTAATTCTATGGGGCAGTCATACGAACGATGAGGCGGCAGAACCTCAGCCTGGCTCTTGTTAAAGAAATCTGAGAAATCCCAGTATACTTCTGGAAGGGTGGAGAGAGGTGGTATCAAAGTGTCGAGGCCAGCGAGCGGGTGTTACGACAGCCTCCTTCACGGTAGAGCCCCACTGGATCGGCAATTTGTCCGTTCAATCGACACACGAATTGTGAAGCTGGAGCCAAGGTAATCCCAGAATGACCCGGACTGTGGGAAAATGGAAGACATCAAAGATGATGACCTCAGTGTGACTGTTCGCGGTGGAGAGTGTGAGGGGAACAGATTCCCAGATGATGAACGCTGGTTGGAGGGGTCGGCCGTCAATAGCCTCAAGGCCAATGGGTACTCTCTTCTTGACTAACGGAATCCGGTTGTTGCATGCATAGTCGTGATCCAGGAAGTTGCCACCAGACCCGGAGTCGATTAATGCTTCGACCGCTACCCGGACATTGGGACCCTCGAGGGTTATAGGCAAAAGAATTCTCTTCGGGAGCTCTTCGGGAGGAGAGGGGCAAGGAGAGATGGTACCCAGGGAAAGCCCCTCAAACTTCACTGGGCATTCTTGTTTCCCGGTCTCAGGCGGCAGTGATGTACTTGGTGATCTGGGGAACCGCAGTAGAAGCAGAGGCCCTCATTTCGGCGGCGCGTTTTTTCAGGGGACCGGAGCTGTTGACTACAAATCTGCATTGGCTCGGGGGCATCCAATGCCGGAAGGACCAAGGGAGGAGACCTAGGAGAAGGAGCCGTGGGCGACATAAATCGGGGACGTTGGCATTCCTGGCGTTTCTCTTGAATGCGCTTATCCACCCGAATGCTGAGGGAGATGAAATACTCCAACGAAGAAGGACGAGCATGAGCTGCCAGATCATCCTTGAGAGATTCGGCCAAGCCCTGCTAGTACGCCGCGGAAAGGGCTTCATCATTCCACTGAGTCTCCGCAGCGATAGTGCGGAACTCCACCGCATATCTTGCAGCCGAGCTGCGACCTTGGGAGAGATGAAACAAGGATGAAGCGGCAGTCTGCCTACACGCCGGCGTATAAAGGACTTGCTGGAATTCCCGTCGAAATCTAGGGTTATCTCTGATCTGTGTTACCAGAGAGGCGAAGCCCAAGGGAGAGCATCGCCCGTCAGCAAGCCATAGATATAGGCCACCTTTGAGCGATCGGTGGGGAACCGAGACAGGGACATCTCGAACTGGATGTCACATTGGTTCAGGAATCCCCGGCAAGTGAGGGGATCTCCGGCATACCGGTTGGGTGGTGGAATACGTGGCTCTGAGACGCCCATAGGAACCGGAGCAGGAGGGGACGGCGCTGCTGGCGTGTCCCGCAGGGAGAGGTTAGAAAGCTGCAGTGCCACGGCAGTTACTTGATCGCTCAGGAATTGCCAGTGTTCCATGGACACACCTTGGCCCACCTCAGGGGGGTCTGCATTTGGGTGGCTCTGCATAATGTAACGCTTGACTGCCCGCAGACCTGGCCAGTCCCCAGTACTGAGGTGGGTAAGGGTATAACACGCACCCACAGCAGTGAGGGCGTGCCCCGGAGTGTGTGGTAAGATGCGTTGCCGGGTCTGGTGAGAAAGGGTTAGCCAGATAATTGCCGTGTCTGGGGCGCCAGAGGTCCGAAGATATAGATCCAAAAGCCATAGGACAAGGGCAAGAGAGAGCAGCATAGTGAGGTCCAAAGCCAAGTTCAGGGAGAAGCGAGGTACACGAAGTCTAACGAGACCCGAGATCAAATCCATGGGTATCAAACGAGGGCAGGGACTGGAGCGAGAGCTGCAAAACACAAGAGATCCAGGCATAGACCTCCGTACTACAAGAGCCACAAGAAAACTATGCAGGAAGAAGGAAGGAGAGGGCAGGCAGGAACTATATATGTGTGAGAACCAATGGGAGCAAAAGGTGGAGCGGGGGCCTGACTGAGCGGCCCCAGGGATAGGCTCAGATGCCTGGCATGGTGTTCACTGGTAGAATAGCTTCCAGCTGATGGGAGGTGGAACCAAGACTACAGGAGGATTGCAGAAGAGAACGGGTGCGCGCGCGCCCTGTAATACTCCCACGCGCGCGCCCCGGCAGCGTGTGGGCGTGCGCCGTGGAGGACAGGAGCGGCGCCCAACCGGAGCGGGTAAGGAGCCAGCGGAGAGAGGGCCTGGAACGTGCGGTAGTGCTGGGAGCCGAGGTGACAGGGACCCGCTGTAGGGCGCGTGTCCTCCGATCCCTTACAGGGAGAAGAGACGAGTAGGGGTTGGGGAGAGTGAGATAATCGGGGACTGAGGGTGGGAGAGAGAATGATAGAGTGAGGGGGAGATACTATGGGGGAGTGTGGGGGGGGGGGATTAGAAGGTTGAGAGAGGGGGGAGTGTGTGAGAGAAAGGGAGACAGAGAAAGGAGAGGGTGAGATAGAATATAGAAAAAAATCACAAATACAGTTACAAATTACAGGATTATTTTGACTAGGTTCTATAAAAATAAGTTGGTGGAACTTGCCCCAGGCAAAAAAATACTTAGTTCCTCCTCAGACTTGATGTTTAAAGTAACAGATGGATGAGGTAATAAGTGAGTAAATGGTCTCTATATTATTATTATCTTTTATTTATATGGCGCCAACATATTCCACAGTGCAGTACATTGTGAGAGGGAGGACAATAACACTGTATGACAAAAGAGTACATATATGTTAAGGGAAACTGAGACAATAGGAAGGAATTCCGTGCCACAAGGATCTTACAATCGAGAAGGTGAAGAGTGAAGGCACAAGGAATAGTGTGTGTACACCTGCTTTGCGCTCCCAATAAGCTCACACTGCTCCTGAATGCAGAGTACTATGATGTGCCAATTCTTCTGTCAGCGTGATTTCCAGTCTGGTCCAACTCTTATTTGGGTCCAGCAGATTTTCCATGGTTCCTGGTGTTTGTGGCACACACTGAAGCTGAATGTTGTACAGGGTGGCATTTCAAGGACAGGACTGAGCTCTCTGCCTGGCAGAGAGAACATTTGAAGGAATCTCACTTGATGCCTGCAACACCCTGGCCTTTGGATGACTGGCTGACTGTTAGTACTGCCAACTACTCATTCACCAGACATTTGATAATCAGTTATAAATAAAGGCCAAGTGACGGAAAGGAAAGGGGGTGTGGAAAATGCAGAGTTACACTACAGTGGCCAGGACATTTGAAGTCAGCTCTCATGAAGCGACATTAACATAAGGCATATTTCACTTACATAAACGACAGAAATATATGAGGAATGCAAATGTATTATGCATTATTATCATTAGTGTAAGATACTAATGATTTCAAAGCCTGTTTTGTTAAAAGTAATTGGTATGAATGGTGTATCACAATGCAATGCCATATTTCCTTTTCAGCATTAATGACAAAGGTAACATTGGTAACCTATCTTCTAACAGTTAGTTGTAATTATGCTTTTAAATCAACTTATTATAAAATTGCAGCCACATATGACACATTTAATTCCTCTTATCACCGAATGGTAATTATATACTTAGTAACATAAATGCGTGTGTATGACATTTAAAAAATTGTCACCAAATGTGTTGGGTTTTTATAGGGGTTGTACCAAATCTTTTTTATGACAAGGAATCTTAAATAGATGTGCAATTGTGAGTCTTCTTCTTTCCTCACTTATTTTCCTTCTTTAATTTTTTTTATAATAATTATGATACCAATGCTAGAAAGAAACACTACAGGACAATGATGATAGGATAATACAGGACCCCGTTGAAAATAAATTTACTCATATTTTTGAAGGGCAGAAATAAGTCGCTGAATAGAAAATACTGGTTTATTGCCTACTTGGGCCTCATTTGGCTATCCTTTACAAGATAATTTACATATACAGTGTAATGATCCATTTTTCAGTCTTTGTATAGGTCTGCTACATGTTTGTTGTACAAGATTTAAAAAAAGGTGTGTTTTTCAATTATGTCTGAATTTTAAACTGTTTCAATTGTTTTCCGCATTATACATCTGTTTTTCCTTTGTCTTCTGTTTTTGATGCTGTAGATTGACATTTCCATACAGTATCACTAAAAACCATTACATTCAAGTAGTGCATACATCTGGGAGTATTACCAGATATTTCTTCATATCTGACTATGTAATTTGATTTATAAATCGTATGTGCATGTCCCATGGAAGAAAGAGACTTGAAAATAAAATGAGCAATATATAGTGTATGAGCCAGTGATCGATGGCAGATTAAAAATAAAAAATACTGATACAGTGTCTGATTTCAGAAAAATGCTATACTTGTTAAACATGGGAGAAACGTTTACATAATAAATACTATTTTCTTTAAAGAAAAGTAAGTAGACAATTTGATGGTAAATAAAAAATGGTACTCCATGTCAATAAATACACCCTACTACCATCACACTTCAGCCACGGAGATGCATGCAAGTATCTAACAGGTCACATGACATGCAGAAACCACATGTTTTCTTAATGTTAGTCATGTTAAGGTGTGCAGGAAAAAAAAGATTTGTCTGTTTGAAGACAGGCAAGAGTGTACTGAATTCACATGAAAATACTTTTTGTTTCCTAAAAAGAAACATTGTCTCTTCAAAATCCCATGTCTATTGTATATGGGTTTGACTTAGGTCTACACTGATATTAAAATAACAGGCTGCAACTAGTCTTGTGCGTATAAAAGGGGAAGGGAAATGAAAGAGGATCCAGTACAAATGAGGATAAACTGAGACAGATCCCTAGTGAAAAGAGACAGTTGAGAAGAGAGGAATGCCAGAAAGAGGAGGGGTGATTGTGGTGAAGGGAGGGAATGCTAAGTGCTGGGCAGATCCCCAGAATAGCAACAGCAGTAAATATGGTCATGCTTCTGCAGCACTGCTTATTCCACACAGATCACATTCACTGTGCTAGCACTCAGTACTCTTCAAACACTAAAGCTCACCCAGAGACACCCAGCCACTTTCGTTAAATATTTACATAATTAGTAATCCAACGTTACTCTGGAGAATATCTAGCTATAAGTATTACGCGATTGTTACGCAGAGATGCCACACGCAGGCATGCTATATATGTATACATACAGAAATGTAAAACATCCTCCTAAAACTAAAAGGAACCGGAGCTTGAGAGGTCTTCATACAAAAAAAAGAGATTTTAATCCACATAGATCAACATTTCGGTCAAACACACAGCAAAGGTCAGAGTGTGTGTTTGACTGAAACGTTGATCTATGTGGATTAACATCTCTTTTTTTTTATTACGACCTCTTGAGTGCCGGTTCCTTTTAGTTTTAGGAGGATGTGTTCTATGTTACGGGTCTCCAGCGGGGGATGATCGCTGTGCACCTGGGGCAGTTACATAAATCCAGTGAGTGCACCTATTTCTTTCTCCTACATTCATAAATGGGCATCACAGTTATATTAGGACATCTAGTTCAGTGTTCTAAAAGTTTATCAAGTTAGATGTTCATCTGGGATCGACCAGAAGGAGATAACTAAACCTCTGTTTTATGAAACAATGGAGAGCAAATATTATTATGGTTGTTTTATTGTAAAGCACCAATATATACCACGGCGTGGTGCAGTGGGGGGACAGAGATTTGATAATTACATAAACGGTTACATACAAATAGGAACAAACATGCACAAACATATACAGAAGGTAATGAGGAACCTGGTCGTGAGGTGTTAGGGTGGAGTTTGGTCTAACTGCACAGCTGGAACAAATAGATTTGGCTAGGAGGGTGTTATGGGCGTGCTAGATACGGTATGCTTCCTTGAAGAGGTGAGTTTTCAGGGATTTTTTTATTGGTGTGCTAAATTTGCTTCTTTGAAGAGGTGAATTTTCAGGGAGTTTTTAAATGACTGGAAGCTGTGTATATGTGTAAATATGTATATTTATTATCAATTTCTATATCAGAATAAAGAAGATTATTTTCTTAAAGTGGTATTTGATGACACAACTAGCATTCTACTTTCAGTTGTATAACATTTGCAATGATGCACCTTAAAAATTACAGAGTGTCATGTATCTTCATTTGTTAATGTACAGTATGTACAAACGTGACTTTTTAAAAAAAAAATATATGTCTTTGTTAAGTCTCTCTTGGGTATATGTATCAAAGTCTCCTAGCTACAAAATATTGGCAGAAAAGTAATTGCAAAAAATAATTTTGCTGTCAATAGAATTTCCTTTTTTATGCATTTTTTTGCGCCACTTTTCATCTGGTTTTCGAGCTTTAACACAAAACCCCATCTATTTTTAAAACAATTTTATGTTTAGATATTATTTTGCCTATTTCCATAATACTGAAATATGTGCTTTGTGGCAACTGATCTTTTTTGGCATCAAAATGCAATACATCCTCTTTTTGTCCCCTTGTTGTTTTTTTTTTCCATAGAAGTTTCATTAAAATGAAAGCACAAAGAATACGATACCAGTTTAGTTTTTGTTTGTCGCTACCAACTACGGCTCTTTTGTGTGCAATTGAGTTTTCTTGGTGGTAAGAGATATATAAGCAAACATTTTAAATTAAGTGTTTTTACAAGAAGACTAGTGTTTGTTCTGTACTCTGGAATGAAGGCATGACATGCCAGCAGGTGCAGTGCCAAAAGAACACCCAGCCTCTCAATTGAAGCACTGTACCTGCAGCTTCAAACCTTACCTTGTACTATTTATATTTAATAGAAACAGAACCTGTTCTTCCTTTTTTCTGTGACACACACAACAGGAATTCCTTCTCCTTTATATCTTCACAATAGCCAGTAGGAACAAGGCTAATCTTAACTAATTGCCAGATGATAGAGAGAATTTCCCTAGTTGTGGAGTCCCTTTAGTTAATCTGATGTTGTTTTTAGCCTGTGGAAAACAGATGCAACACCATTTTATATAGTCCTGAACATGTACACAACACTGTACATAGATTTATTTTTTAGCAGGCATACACCCCTGTGCTGTTGAGCTTACAATCTATTCTTTGGAGCCTAAAGCACTGGGAGATAAAGTGACTTGCCCAAGGTCACAAGGAGTTGACACCAGGATTTGACACCAGGATTTGAACCAGGCTCCATGATTCAAACTCAGTGTTGTTCTAATCAGGCCTCTAGGCCCCGCTACACGACGTGTGCATGCTTACGTGCGCGCGCGTTCGTCACAGATTCCTGGCGGCCAATGATAGTGATCAGTATTGAAACTACATTACTATTGGCTGCAAAGTACGGCTTCGACACTGCTGCAGTCGCGGGTGTCTTTCAATCTGTGATCTCTGGTTGCAGCAGCATGATGTCAATTTCAGCAGCCACTCAATGTCCAGACGTTTACATTGATTGGCTAATGAAATTGACCAGAGACTTGGCAGTTCTGGGCAGGAAAATCGGAGTGTAGGGTTGCTATGGCCCTTCTGTGGAGGCTGACGGGGGACCGCTCTTCAGTGACCCCCTGTGTGTGTGGAATCCCTGTGTTGTTCTTGTTTAGGGTGATCGCCCCCTCTGATTTCTAACACACACACAACATAAACAACAACAGCCAACGAAGGTGTCCCAGGCTTGTGAGGCAGAATCTGACAAACGTGTGTGTGTATGTGTGTGTATATATATCAAATGCACATGTAATTATATATATAGCAAATATAAATATTACTGTATGCTCATTTGCATGTCTTAGACAGGTCTGCAACCCTGCCTTTCACCATTATCACCCAGCACACAGCACTGGCACTGCAGAAAGGGATTCTGGGGAATGACATGCAAATGAGCACACAGTACCACCTTTTGCTTCAAAACCATAAACACATACAAACACATATATATACATACACACACACGCGCACTTGTGATTATAAGGACTTTGGAAGTAAATATAGGACATAACTGGATATTTTTCTCCCACTATAGTATTACACACACACACACACACACACACGCACGCACGCACACACGCACACACACACGTACACATACACGGTGTGTGTGATTTTGTAGCATTATAATACATTACTTAAATATATCACATTACAATCCGTCCTGACCGTGCACTGTCATTATTATAACCCCCTTCGTTTAGCAACCTGTAAGGGGGGGGGAGGGGTAGATGCCTGCCCCCCTCTCCCTCTCTCAGTATATGATCCCCTCTGTGCAGTGGGTTTCGGGGCAGACTTGCTCTAACACACACACAGAACTGGTCTCACACACACTTCCTGGATGTCGCCTTGTGTCATTCCATCTGTTGGGGATGATCACACATCGCCCAGCAGACAGGCACGCACACGCAGATGCGCACATGCAGTATCGCGAAGCCCTCTGTGTGAACGCGGCCTTACTCACTGAGCCATTCCTTCAGCCTTATCACCCCCCAAAAAGAACACTTAAACAATACTTGATTAAACCAAATGCTTGTTAAATAAAGTCATTTAAAAAAAAGTGTTTTACATTCTCATGTGATTTTAAATACATGTCTTCACATATTCTTCAACTCAGAGAAACAGCAGCACTGGGATATTTTCCACGTTGCTCTTTCTCACACGTGTACAAAGAGGGACATCTTGTGGCCAAAAGAATATGGGACGCCTGCATTTTAGGATTCTGCAAACACGTCTATATCAAAGATGGTAAAACTGATGGTAATACTGATAGTAATACTCAGTGATACTCAGTGATGTTTTATAGAGATTTTTTTAAAATCTCTAAACTACTATAATTATTATAGCTGAAAATAAGGAAACATGGAGCATAAAGCTCCTCCCAGTCAGTACAATCACTATATAAAGCTCTTTGTTGGGCCCTAATAAAAGAACTGAACCTGTGATCCTGTCAGTTCTCACACAAAAAAATAGCCACAATCATAATAACACTAAACACTTTCAGTATAGTGCACTGTATATACAATGAGCTGCCAAAGAAAGTATAGTTTATTTTTGTGAAAATGTCACAAGAGCTGGTGGAGAAATGCAGCCCTATACATGGCACACCTCTTTAACCTTATGGTAGCTATTTAGTATTGTTTAAAAAATATCATCCCTTACTCTGGATTTGTTATCAGAAGAATATTACAGTATGAGGGTAAACTGATGCACAGCCTTTCAGAAGAGCAAAACAGAACATTTTCTTGTATTCTAGTCATTGTGCATGTTTCCTAATGCATCCCCTAACTCAGAATTCAAAAGTCCTTTGTTTTACCCACAGTGTGAACGAGACAAAGTAAGAGAGGGACTATTATGTTGCTTAATGGTGACTGACAGAACATTACATATCGTTTGCAACATGTGTATTGCATTAGATAAAATGTGAATCCCGTGTTTCAATTCCTGAATTATAGTTTTTTTTTTCATATATAAAAACAGAAACCCTGTACTCTCTTTGCTGTCTCAAGTTAGGTCACTATTGCAACGAAAGGGTTAAAGATAATTAGAATTAGAAACATAATCTTGATCATGGGGCTTCAAAGAAGCTATAAAGTTTGGTAAGTACAGTACCCTATACAGGTATAGTGTTACTTAAAGAACATATTAAGGGGATTAGGCTTTTCATATTTTCTTAGACTGCAAGCGCATCACTGTATAAAGTCCTTGTTTATCATTTATGTCAAATGCTTTTTTCTGATGTATGGTAATGTCCTATTTATTATATTTGTGGGGTTGTTTATTGCATATTGCTTATATATTATTGCACTCATAATAACAGCCACAGTAGATAATGCAAGATCATACAACTGAAATACAAAATAGTGGTTATTTAGCTCAGATGCAGATCTTAATGCTCATAGAAGAACTACTGGATACATGTACAATGCATCATAAAGTGATATTAAAGGGCATGCTTGTTATAGTCACACCCCTTTTAAATGAACCCCGTTGCTGACATCTATTACTGTATATGTAATTTGGGGAATCCCCCAGATACAACTCACATCAACCTTGAACATACAGTATAGGAAATAAAAAGCTGGAAACTATGTTGAAAAGGCAAATAAACCCATATGAACTACATCTCCCACACTGCTCTGCTTCTGCTGGTGCGCAAGAACAGACTACAAGCAAAACAGCGAGAGTGCAGGGAAAAACAAGTGGCTGTGGAGCATCCCCCGTCAGACATGGCACAAAGCACGAGCGATCAACCAGACAACCTCCCTGCACCCAAAACAAGCGCCCAGGACAAGCTGATCCTTTACCACTGGACCCACTCCTTCACTTCTCAGAAGGTACAGTACAGTGTGCTGCACGCCTGCATTTCAGCACCTGGACAGCTCACAGTGAAAGGCCATCTCAGCCTGGCTGCGTGTGGTGTGGTTAGGTGTGGTTATTGTGACATATCAGGCTTGCGGCATCATTGCTTCGTTGTTTCAATGTCGATTCGTATTATTTTTTTACATATATACACACATGAAACACAAAGCGTGATAGATACCTACTGTATAATGAAGGCTAGGTTTGTGGCAAAATCCAACAAAAATCAATGACACAAGGCCTAAGAGGAATGCTGGGGTATTTGTTTAACTTATTTTATCATGCTACATGCATACATATCGTATTGTAAGTATACCTTTGTGAATTTTGCATATACTGTACATAATTTAATATATATATATATATATATATATATATATATATATATATATATATATATATATATATATATTTTTTTTTTTGTTCAGAAACGGCATGCACAAAACAAAATAAAAAATAATGGTAAAGGGAGGGTGCAGACTGTCCAAAAACATACAGAGAAAAAGGGAAAAGGGACAGGCACTCCTATATGTAAAAAGGTGAAATTTATTGACTCAACGTTTTGTCTCCACTGGGAATTTTCTCTTGAGAAAGGTCCCAGTGGGGACTGAAACATTGCGTCAATAAATTTCCCCTTTTTGCATATAGGAGTGCCTGTCCCTTTCCCCCTACTGTATATATTTACACAAATACAGTATACATACAGTTTCTCTATATATACATACAGTATACATACATATACTGTCTAGCAAAAAGAGAGCCCCAATGGTAACACTTAAACTCTTGCTTAGCCCTAAATTAAGGGTTATAGGTGCTAGCAGGGGTAATATAGTGATAGTTAACGAGAAAGAGAGAAAGAAAGCCCAGTAAGTGCTGCTCACTAACTGAAAAAATAAAATAGTATGAGGAAGGATGTAGTCCTAAAAATTAACTTTTAATATATAATTTTATAAAAATAGATGCTGTATGACAAGTGTAAAAATACAACATAAATGTGTGCTGTTACCAACTCTTACCAAACAAAAGTGTTGGCTGTGACGCAAACAAGATCAGCAATCAGACGTCACTGCGTGTCACTGCTGACACTTCCAGGTTGGCGATTTTCACCTTTATGCTGTATTCACGGAACGTTTTCTAGATATCTACAGACTTTTCACTAAGGTTGGTTATACCTTATATGTGCACTTAAAAAAATAATATATATATATATATATATATATATATATATATATATATATATATATTTGTATTTAATTCACGTTGCAGTACTATTATACATATATATTAACTCATCTGGTAAATTACATTTTGGTGCCAAATTGTGGCTATATAGATGTGCAAACAAGAAACAAAGAAGTCCAGAGCAACATCCAATGTGACAAAATACACAGTGAGAAACCTATATATCTCTTGAAAAAGGGTAATTTAGTTAACTCTTTGGCCAAAGCGTATAAGCCTGCGAGCAACATTCAAGGCATGACCATAATATCGCAGGTCCTAACACTAACTGATTAAAATTCTTATTTACCTCTTTAATCAGAGGAAAGATGATCCTGGCATTGAACCTGTCACACCAAGCTGCATGAAAAGAAAACCTGTTTACTTGGACAGTGGAGTGGGGCGAGCTTTAAACCCTGAGTGGGAGGAGCCACTAACCTCCAAAACAGCTGGAGAAAGTTAACACAAACACAGATACCCAGAATTCAGCGAGTTTAAAAAAGTGGTGAACAGCGGCGAAAAGTATGACACATTAATAAAATATATAAAATGCAAGATCTAGGTGTGAAAAGTAATAAACCTGTCTAGGCATGTAACCACAGTGCAGGGTAATACGAGGCAACTATTTTAAGAATGGCTAGCGAGGTCTTTTTTGGTGATAGTAGTTACTCCTTCAGTGACACTTCACTTGTCTAGGGTGATTGCACTTAATTAACTCTATTAACTTAATTCATGCAAACATTAATGATAATACAAATGTAGATTTGCTCTTTGATTAGCATTTACCGTATGGACTTTAGGTCTCCACACATAAACTTGAGGGGTATTATCATTAATGTTTGCATTTTTATATCCTCTAAATATGATTTCTTTGTACAGTGATATTTATGATACAAGCACTAGCTTTGGGACTCATCTGTTTCAAGGGTTTATTGCAATGGTGACACTCTTACTATAAATTATTTATCCACATGTCAGTAGTTAAAAGTGATGTGCCTTGAAAGTGGCACTTATAAGCTGCAAAATTGATACATTTGTGGTATATCAGGATATATATTGTTACACTTGGTAGAGCTTATAACAGACCCGATGTTAATATATGTCAGCACCTGCAGATGTAGTCAATGAGAGTTAATTAAGTGCAATCACCCTAGACAAGTGCAGTGTCACTGAAGGAGTATCTGTGAAATAATACTTGTTCAGTTTCATATAATCACCAAAAAAGATATATATTTTATTCATTTGTCATACTTTTTGTTGTCAATTCTTTTTACAATAAATTGGAATAAAAATGATGTTTTAATTCATTTAACTATATATGAAGACATTCACATTAGAATAGCACTGCTTGCGTTGGCTTAACATGACCAATGTCACACCTGTCTTGCCTGAGGGGGAGAGAGTGCAAGGGAGAGACCTAGTTTACTTCAGTCCCAAGTGATATACATATCTCTTCCAAACCACCTTGAAATAACACGCGGAGAGACACCTGTTCTAAAAAAAATGAGCACACTTGTGATACCCGAGAAATATGCTAATCGGAGTCATTACAATATACTGTATATCATATTAGCATATCTCCCGGGTATCTCAGGTGTGCTCCACGTGTTTGTTCAAGGGTTGATTGAAGGGATATGCGGTATATAGCACTTGTGAATCAAATAAAATATGACGCTTCGCTCTTAAGTTAATGCCTCGTTAAGTTAATAACAGAGCTTTGTTGAATCTGGGCTTCAGTATTTTTTAGATCTGCATAACAACTTAGCTCAGAGCAATAGCATTTTATAATTCAGAGCATTTTATTAATTTTAACTCATAATTTGTTTTATTTTGAAAGTTTTTTTTTTTTTTTTTTTCACAAATATGTGGTACAGCGATGGGGCGAAAAAGGTGCTTCATGTTACATGTATATACTTACGGGCCTTTGGGAAGAGTGTAACATTTGGGCTAATAACTTCTTAATTGCACACATTATCCTATAGAGAGGTAATACTGATTACATTATCTTATTTAGAAGTGGGGTGAAAGCAGCTTTATCAATTTCTAGATTCCCTTAATTGTAACAATACGGGCCTTTTTTTCACCTCCAAATTGAATAAAGTAGAAATTGAATTTTTTGATCTGCTACTTTTTTTTCAGAATATTAGACCATTAACACTAACTATATGGTTAACTGCAATGGGTACATAAATTCCGCAGCAATCATTCCAAATGGCTTAGAAACATCCCTTAGAGCCAATTCCACATGTTCCAAAGAATGTAACTTTGAGGAACAGTCATTGGAACGTAAGAATTTTTTTTTTGCAAAGCACTACAAAGGTCAGATTGTAGAAAAGGTTATAGAAAGAGGAACCAATTTGGAGATGACATCACTTACTACGAATGAATTAGCTAATTCTGGGGGGGGGGGGGGGGAACAGGCCTACAATTGTCTGTATCTTATTAGAAGCCACTTTTATTACTAGGTGCAATAGGGCAGCTACTGTGTTTGGCCAAATTGTGAAGAGACATTGAGGTATCCTCACACCAGTCCCCATATTAGAAATGTTCCTCCATAAACAGCTCAGAATTATTTTTATGAAAGTTACTGTAGGAATTTGCAAATCCACCTAGCACCTACAGTATTACTGTAGCACATTGCCAATAGCAAACCTTCCACTTGGCTATTAGAAGAGCTATCTAGATGTTGAAAACAGGGCCGGATTATCCAATAGTCAATCTAAGCATTTAGGGAACCAGCAAAGCAGGGGGACAACAAAAAAGTGAGATTTTTTTTCAAAGAATTTGATACTTAAAAAAAAGCATTGAAGTACTGTAGTCACCATGGGAAAAATCAAAACTTTGGTGGATTTTCTTACACTTCACTATATACAGTATTCTTTCCCCATTGTTCTGTTCTCTTTTATAATGAATCCCCACCTAAACCAGGGGGTGTACTAATAACCCAGCTCGAAATAATGCGAGGAGATCAGATACTTTCATGTGTTGCAATGAATGTATGTTTAATTATTGATATATTTTTCTGAAATATATATACTTGATTCAATTTTTTCCCCATATATATTATATATACCGGAAACTGTGGTAACATTGGCCTTTCGTGGACAACTTTGGCCCACCATGCAAAAAAGTTGAGCATTTTTTAATCGAATATTAAGAGCGAAATTTGGAAAATTGTATGTGTTGCTTTGTATGTCACAATAGTTGCAACATCTACCGTTTCTAATATCATTCTCAGTTTCACCGTTAGATGTCAGGGCCGACGCCATTTTATGTGTTAGTCCTCTATCGCTCATTGCTGTGGCCAATGCATGGCTTTGTGTAACCCTCACATTTCACGCTTAATCTCATTTCGGTATGGTTTTGGACGATGCGAGCCATAGATAGGCTAGAATCCCTATAAGACTATAATTTGTTTCAAATTTGTTTGTTTCAATTGTGTTTCAAAATTCAGTATTTTGTATGTACAAAACTTTTGTCTAATTTTCAATACTGCAATTATTTTCAAAGCAAATGTAAGTTTTATTAGTAACTTAAATTTTTTTAAATGGTAATAATGCCAACATTTATGCGTTCTGTACACATTTGTAGTAGATCAAAAATGATGCAATTTTTAAATGAAATGGTAAAAAAAAGCTATTTTAATTTCTGCATACATGTAAGTTTTATGTCATTTCGAAAAATACAATTTTATTTTACGGTTTAGTATTGTTTTTATTTTAAATGACATATAGGGGACACCATAATCTTTTCAGTGTTTAGGGCCTCTAAATGTCTTAATCCAGCCCTGGTTGTAAATGTGCTACTAGCAAATGTGTCACTTTTTACACATATGTGTAGTTTTATAGATCTGGAGGATAAGAAATGTTTTCACTTTATTTTTATAGAGGAATCTTTTCCTATGAAACAAAAGGAGCAGAAAAGGAATATCACTAATGATCTCTTCAAGCATGAACTTTCCAAAAACTTTGTAAAGGTTCACAATAGAGATACCTGCAGACTTGCTACTCATGCTAGAGGCGGACACAGGCTGCCATGCCTGTGACACAGAGACACCTAATGGATACACACACACAGGTTTAATTCCTTGTAACCTAAAGGTTTGAATATTGATGTTAATACAGTAGCCTTGACTTAATTATACCCCATATTTTAGTTTCACAGTACCTTTTTTTTCTCATTGGGGCTTTTTTAAAATAAGATTACAGTTAACTTATTATTATTTTATGCCTATTTTGTTTTACTTTCATAGACTGTTTAGTCATACATTACCCCCTGTGGTCTGTTCATTGTATCTGACAGATAAGAATTATATTATGTATTATTGTTTATTCAGTCTTAGTTTAATTGTATTACTTGTTCTCCTTTAATATAACCCTTCTATATTTTTATGTAATGTTTTTCTTTTTCTTTTTTTTATGGGCAATTAGTTCAGTTGTTCCCACTTAGTGGGTTTATTAAGTCAGTTTTATGTTATATAACATTTTTAATGAAGGGGTTAGGAAAAGGTTATTGGCAGACTATATGGCAGTAAGCATATATATACAGTACATGGACTAAGTAACCCTCATACACTTCCTGGCAAGTGGTATCATCCGTTTAAGAGTAGCACCACAGACACTCTGTAGAAAACCAGAAAGTGACTCCCAAGGCAGCACTGAGGCGACGCAGGCACAGAGAACCAAGCTGAGCGTCACCCGACCAACTCAGGCAGCAGAGATGGCCAAAGTACATCGAGGAAAGAGCTAGATCTACATGTGTGGCTGTATTTACATCACACATCTGTGAGTGCAATTTTGCCCATTTTATACTGATTTCCGTCATTAAAGAATTTTTCTGCACAATTGTTCCTATATGTTTCTGGTAGGTCCCGGTTGCAGATTTGAGATGGGGGTCCTCCCTAAGTTCCTACATGCGCTCTAATAATGAGTTTTCTTGGCGAGTAGCGCATTAGAAAAAGTTTAAAATAAATAAATAGGACAAGCTGTGTAGGTGCCTCTGTTTTATAGAAACAACCTAATTTACTACAAGACTTGGAAGTCTCTCTCTGAAGAAGCTGCACAGCCACCAGTAAGGACTGTTTCATTCTGCCAGACTGTTATATTACTACATTTCTCTGTTGAGCACTGTCCATTTATGCTGATAATTATATATATATATATATATATATATATATATATATATATAATA
Source organism: Ascaphus truei (assembly GCF_040206685.1). Classification (NCBI taxonomy): domain Eukaryota; kingdom Metazoa; phylum Chordata; class Amphibia; order Anura; family Ascaphidae; genus Ascaphus; species Ascaphus truei. The sequence continues at coordinate 93,708,965 of NC_134484.1, read as the reverse complement.
TTTTTTTTTTGTGACTTTTAGGTGCGTTTGGTCATAGCAGAAAAGGCACTGAAATGTAAAGAGCATGATGTCAGTCTTCCCTTGAGTGAACACAATGAGCCCTGGTTCATGCGTCTAAACCCCTTGGGAGAAGTACCTGTCCTTGTCCATGGAGAAAATATTATCTGTGAAGCCACTCAGATCACAGACTACCTGGAACAGACATTTCTTGATGGTAATTTTATTTTCATACTATATGCTGAAAAAGAGGATAAACCCCTTAGCGGCCAGATTGGTTAATTTTTGTAGCGAAACAATTTGTTTTGGCTACTCTAGCAGTTAAGGAGTCAATAGATATATGTTTTACTTTTAAAATATAACTTGTACTTAATAGTTTTGTTTAATTTCTGTGCAATAGAATATTTCAGAGGTCAGAAAAATAATATACAGCCACAAATTGGGGGAAATTCATAGATCTTGAGACCCATTGACAACCATTATGTTAAGGATTTTACTAACTGGCTACTTTTGTGTCGAAATTCACAATATTTTGTGCTAATTTGGAAAAAAAATGCGCATTGTGAACTTTTGCGAAAGATTTAGCAAAAATACAATTATAGGGAAAACATTGTGAAAGCAAATTTGTTAAGACATTTGCACTGCTCTAAGTGTGACATGCTCAGAGATGTGTGTGATCTTTCAAAAAAATCATCAAATGAAATCACTAATAAAAATTCATGGTCCTTTTCCCACAAGACTTCATGATTTTCTTTGACTACTTGAAAAGTAACATTTAAGCAGAAGTTCAAGCTGCCATTAAAATATATATATATATTTTTCCATTCAATATGTGCATCAATACAATTTGCAAACTGACAAGTGATTAGCTAAGTTACCGATTGATCCATTCTCCTGTGATCAATCTGCAAAGATTCGGCTCTGGGGTTCACTAAATCAATGTCAGTGCTGCAGAAGAGGACCCAAGAAGCAAAGTTCTGTGTGGAAGATCATGTGACCAGGCAGTCACTAAATACAGTTGGTGCACTTCTAGAGAGAGGGCAAAAGGGGTATGCCAAAGCCTGTATCAGAAGAGGAAGGGGGTGTGAATATGTAAATGGTTGCTATAGAAATAAAAATGCTATTTACATTACAATACATTAACATGTCTTCAAAAATTGTTTAATTTTTGTAAAAAAAAAAATGCTACAAGTATTTTCTCGTAGTAGAGAAATTATTTATTTAAAAAACCCCACACATGTTGGATATTGTTTGAACTGCAACTTTGAGATGCAGTTTTAGATTACACATTGTTAAATTGGCTACATCATCAGATTCCACCTTGCTAAATTATCTTGGTTAAAGGCCTTGTAATATAAATGTAGGTGACATGCCAAATGCATGAATTGTTTACAAATGAATATTTATATATTTTGTTTACAGAAAAAACACCCAGACTAATGCCACAAGATGGAAGCATGTATTATCCCAGGGTGCAACACTACAGAGAGCTACTGGATTCCTTACCTATGGATGCATATACTCATGGTTGCATACTGCATCCAGAACTAACAGTAGATTCTATGATACCGGCCTATGCAACAACTAGAATCCGCAGTACGTATATGAATATGACACTACTGTTTTTGATATTTGTTACATTTTTAAAGATCTAAGAACCTTGATCACTTCCTCGTGCTGGAGTTAAGCCGCCGAGCCCCGCGCTCATCCCTTCACGGTTAGTTGGGATGACCCACCGGTTGTACGGAGAACGGCGCTGTTGGGTACAGCAGATTACCAGGATCCTTTGGGACACTGCTCTGCAGTAGAAAATATACATACACCTGCAGGGCTGCCTACAGCTTTCCTGGGGCCCAGGGCTAGAGTCTCCTCCTGGTTGTTGAGCATGGGAAGATGTTCGTTAACCCCCAATTATTGAAGGCCCCTACTCTCATCTCTCTCTCTCTCTCTCTCTCTCTCTCTCACCTCCTCTCTCTCTCACACCTCCTCTCTCTCTCTCTCTCTCTCTCTCTCTCTCTCTCTCTCTCTCTCTCTCTCTCTCTCTCTCTCTCTCTCACACACCTCCTCTCTCTCTCTCTCTCTCTCTCTCTCTCTCTCTCACTCTCTCTCTCTCTCTCTCTCTCTCTCTCTCTCTCACTCTCTCTCTCTCTCTCACACACCTCCTCCTCCCTCTCTCTCTCACTCTCTCTCACACCTCTCTCTCTCACACCTTCTCTCTCTCTCACACCTTCTCACTCTCTCACACCTTCTCTCTCTCTCTCACCTCCTCTCTCTCTCTATCTCTCTCTCACCTCCTCTCTCTCTATCTCTCTCTCTCACACCTCCTCTCTCTCTCTCTCTCTCTCTCTCTTTCTCTCTCTCACACCTCCTCTCACTCTCTCTCTCTCACACCTCTTCTCTCTCTCTCTGTCACACACACCTCCTCTCTCTCTCACACCTCCTCTCTCTCTCTCTCTCTCTCTCTCTCTCTCTCTCTCTCTCTTCCTCTCTCTCTCTCTTTCTCTCTCTCTCTCTTTCTCTCTCTCACACATCCTATCTCTCTCTCTCACCCCCTCTCTCTCTCTCTTTCTCTCTCACACATCCTCTCTCTCTCGCTCTCACCTCCTCTCTCTCTCTCTATCTCTCTCATACACACCTCCCCCCTCTCTCTCTCTCTCTCTCTCTCTCTCTCTCTCTCTCTCTCTCTCTCTCTCTCACACACACACTCTCTCCCCCCTTTCACTCCTCCCCCTCTTTCTTTAACCCACTCTCTTTCACCCCCTCGTTCTTTCACTTCTCTCTCCCTCTCTCCCATCCTCCCTCCCCTTCTACTCTCTCTCACTCCCTCCGCTTTCTCGCTCCCTTCCCTCTTTATTTCACCCTTCTCTCTTTCATTTCCATGCGCTCTCTCCCTCCCCCTATCTCTTTCACTCCCCACTCTTTCATTTCACCCTTCTCTCTATCACTCCTCCCTGCTCTCTCACTCCTTCCCTCTCTCCCACTGATTGCCCTATTTGTCACTCACTCCCTGTCCTCTTTCTCTCACACCCCTTCCTCTATCTCTCCTCTCTTCCTCTCTCTCCCATTTAACTCTCACTCCCTCTCTCATTCACCCTCTCTCTCTCCCTCCTGTCCCTCTCTCTACCCTCGCTCTCACTCCCTCGATGCCCTCTCTAACTCCCCCTCTCTCCCCTCTCTCTTACTCTCCACCTTTCTCTCACACTCACAGCTATTTCACTTCCCTCCTCTCTCTTTCCCCTTCTCACTTTCCTCCCTCTCTCACTCCATCACCTTTCTCTCTTTCACGCTTCATCGCTTACATTTCTCTCTCACTCAATTCTCTCTTTAACTCCCCATTCTCTCTTCCACTCCCCATTTCTCTCCCACTCAACCTTCTCTCACTTTTTCCACGTTTCTTTAACTCCGCCATGTTTCTTTAACTCCCCCTTTCTCTCTCTCTAACTGTCCTCTCTTTCACCCCTTCCTCTCTCCCTCTCTCTCACTCTTCCCTCTCTCACACCCACACTCTCTCACACCCCTGTTTCTCTTACTCATCTCCTCTCTCTAAGGCTGCACTTATAGTGCCAGCGACGCAACGTCGCCCGAAAACAAATGTATTGCCGCCGTTGCGTGCGCTTATAGTAAGCGCAACGCGACGGAGCGACGGCAACAACGCGACATTTGGAAGCCGGTCAAATTTGATTTTTTAGAGGCTGTGACAGCCTCTGAACCAATCAGTGACCTGGTCGCCGCAAAGCAAATTGTAACTTTCTCTAGCGGCGATGGGTGACGTCATCCGTCGTGCACACTATAAGTGCGGCCTTAATATTCCCCTCTCTTTCTCACTCCTCCCCTCTCTTTTTTTACTCCTCCCCTCTATATCGCAGCCCCCCTCTTTCACTCCCTGTCCTCTTTCTCTCACTCCTCCCCTCTATCTCACTCGCTGCTCTCTTTCTCTCACTCGCTGCCCTCTTTCTCTCACTCCTCCCCTCTCACTCATTTCCTGTGCTCTCTCTTATTCCTCCCCTCTCTCTGCGTTCCCTCTTACTACTTCCCTCTCTCTATTTCACTGCCTGTCTTCTCTCACTTCTCCCCTCTAACTCCCAGCTCTCTCTCTTACTCTTCCCCTCTCTCTCTCTTACTCTTCCCCTCTCTATCTCAGTCCCCTCTCACTCCCTGCCCTCTTTCTCTCACTCATCCCCTTGCAGTCTCTTACTCTTCCCCTCTCTCACTCCCTGGATTCTCTCTTTCTCCCCTGTCTCTCTATCTCACTCTGTGTCTTCTTTTTTTCACTTCTCACCTCTCACTCCCAGCTCTCTCATGCTAAGTTCCCGCTAGTGCTGAGTGGGCGGCGCTCGATATGTGAGAGTCCCTGCTCACGCGGTGCGCGCGGCGCTCGTGCGCGGGCACACACGCTCACCCGCACTCAGATAAACAAAAAACCTATACTTACCCGTGCGCTCAACTACCTGCAATGCCCCCCCCTTCCCTCGCGCTCGCGTACAAGCAGGACACCCGGCGCTCATGCTTGGAGCGCTCTGCAAGCATGTGCGCGCTCAGCGCCAGCGTGGACTTAGCCTATCTCTTCCCTCTCTCTCTTACTCAGCCCCCCCTCTCTCACACTCCCTGCCCTCTTTCCCTGCCCCCCTCTTTCCCTGCACTCCCTGCCCCCCCTGCCTCTCACTCCTCCCCCCTCTCTCTCACTCCTGCGCTATTTCTTTCATTACCCCTCGTACTCCTCCCCCTCACTCTCTTGTCTCCCCCTCACTCTCTCTGCTTCCCCCCTGGGCCCTATCCGAGTAGTTGGCTTCCAAGGTCTGTCTGGGCCTCACCAGACACCGGAAGAGGTCCTACCCAGGTGACTGATACTGTCCATGTGCTCCCCGCCTGTCGGTGAGCCAGTACACCTGTGTGTGTGTATATATACACATATATACACACTGTATATATCATATACATATATAACGTGCACATATATAACATACACGTAAAACATGCTGCATGTTATATTTATTTTCTTTTATTCTTATTTTTTAGAAATCAGCAATGTTTAACAAAGTAGCATAGTATGCATGAAAGCGTAACTAATCTCATAAATGTTACTAAACAGAATTTACCTTGCTAAAGCCCACAGTGAAGTTATCAGGCAGAGAACAGACTCCTTCTTTGTGTGCAATGCAGTTCACAAGGGAATACATTTCATTGTAACTATGTAACATACACCAGGCTGTTTTTGTTTTGCTAGTGCAGCTGAAATTGTGTCACTCCCTGATTTCATTTATAGCACAAATTGGTAGCACTGAATCTGAGCTCAAGAAGCTTGCTCAGGAAAATCCAGATCTCCAGGATGCCTACATAGCAAAACAAAAGCGTCTAAAAGTAAGTTCACATCCATGTAACTTAAAAGAAAATATCCTTTGAGTGTACTTTTTTGTTTAAAATTGTCCAAGAAAAGGAATATTGGAATAATCCTGGCAATGAATACCTTAGTACAGCATGTGCGCAAACAGGTGGGGCGAGCAAATTTCTAGGGGGCGCGTGCGGTTACAGGGGCCCCGCGCTCTTCCCCACGGCATTTAAAATGAAATGCCGGGGGAGGCGTGAGGCCTCTGTAGTTCACTTACCTGGCCTCTGCCGGGTCTTCGGCAACGCGCGTCATGGCAACGTGATGTCACATGACCCGCAATGACTTCTGACGGCGAGTCATTGGAGAGAGGGGGGCACAAACGCTGCGGCTCCCGGCAGGGGGGCTCTGCTCAAGAAGTTTGCGCACACCTGGCTTAGTACATAGTCGTGTTCAAAAGAGCATCTAGAATGTGCACATTTTTTTTTACAGGCTTTATTATTTTGAAGCTGTCTGTGTTCAGCTGTTGTCTAAAGCAGGCCTGCACAACTCCAGTCCTCGAGGGCTGCAAACAGGCCAGGTTTTCAGGATATCTCTACTTCAGCACAGCTGGCTCAATTAGTGGCTCAGTCATACTCAGTCACTTGTGCTGAAGTAGGGATATCCTGAAAACCTGGCCCTCGAGGACTGGAGTTGTGCAGGCCTGTTCTAAAGGGATATAAAAGTGCAGGAGATGATTCCAAAAAGAGCTCTAAGAATGATAAAATAGTTGTCCCTATGACGAAAAGACTTTCAAGTGGATGGACTGCAACGTGTCTCCCAGAGCTAAAAGGTATCTAATATACTGCTTATTAAATATGGGCCTGTGACAGGGTGAACTCATTTGCTGATGAATATGCCTGGGAAACATATATCTGACTGCTGAAATCAGCAGTCAGAGGGTTTACCTATGTAACGGGTTTTCCACCCCACCCAATCGCATATATAGTGTGGGTGAGTAGAACATGCGGTGTTACCGGTGTGGTGCATATACCTGCAGGCTCACAGGAGGTCTGAGCCTCCGCTAGTGAGAGCCTGGGGTGAATCCTCTGGAACGTTTCTTCTTTCAGCGCCTCCACCTATGGAAGTGGGAAGTGTAGAATGACCCTACATAGGAACCCAATCAGAAACCACACACACAATGATTATATAACTAATGACTTTACTAACAAAGGATAATAACCTGTGTCTCTCTCACGAGGAGACACTAACAGTGAGTTCTCGCAGGACGATTCCCCGACACCAGGTGATCCCACCCAGTGTCCCAAGAACCCCACCCAATGTCCCGTACTCCTACAGAGATAGTCAATGGGTGACTGCGCAGTCACTAAGAACCTCTAGGCCTGTTGGTGCACATGTGTTGGTATAATACCTGCCGAGCACTCCGGTGCTCGGGTCAGCAACAAGCTTCTCAAAGGATCAGTCGGGCGATGCCTCCTTCTGATCCTCCACTGCACTCCTTGCACGTGGACCGCTAGAGCGGTCCCACTCCAGAACAGTCTCTGTGGACCCCAACGTGGGTCCAACCGCTTCACGGGAACAGCAACACTTCTCTGTGTCCCTACCTACATAAGGGGCACGTGCTGCACTATAAGCCGTCCCTATAATACAGCAACCTGTGATGGCTTGGGATACTCCTATGGGCCTAAAAGGGCAGGACCTGTCCCACTCCCCTAACTACCCACATCCCTAAGCCTCACTAACTCTAACAGCCAACGTGCTGCTCAACAAGGTGCCTGCCTGTCAGACCTCACAGCACTGCCCGCTGTGACTCTGACAAGGCAGCACTCCAAACTAGGGGCCGCGTCCCTATCTAGGACCTCCCTAATCACTTTCCCACCCAACTAGTGGGGAGTTGGAGCCTACCTGGGGTGTGGGTACCTATGTGGGGCAGGAGCTGCACTCGCTCCCCGCACCCTTCCTTCCCTCACAGCTCCCTGAATCCAACTCTTTGTAACCTGCCTTTTATAGCTCCCACTAATGTAAGTGGCAGGGTCCCTAACCTGAGGGCTGCCCCTGGCAACACTCACCTTACTGGGGAGCTGAGCTATCTCTGACCAAGGGGGTGCTGGCCTAATGCAGGGGAGTCCCTCTCTCCTGTACCCTACCTCCTTCCCTTGTCTGTTCCTTCCTCTTACTTTGCTCTGACTGATCACGCAGCCCTCTGCCCGCGAAATGTATTCAATTCCTCTCAGACTCTTGGCCCTCATTGGCCACACTGTACCACCTGGTGTGCCTGGCCCTAAGCCTCATGGGAATTGTAGTCCCTTACAATAACATTGGGGCCGCGTGCGCTCCTCCCCTCTGCCTACACTAACTCCTAATGGCCGCCTCAACCCTTCCTGTGCTATCCCTACTCTCGCGCGACTCTCCTGCGCTTTCCCTGCCCTCACGCAACTGTTCCCTGGCTCTAGGGTTCTCCCTGCGCATGCGCGAGCTATCTGGGCCGCCGGGGACCTACTGCGCATGCGCGACCCTGCACAACATGGCGGCGCCCTATTCGCCCGGCTCCGGGAGCGCTGGGAGCCCTGAGATGCGCGTGCGGCCTTGGCAACCGGCCGCACGCGTCCCCGGCAACCCCCGAGCCGGGACCTGACCGCCCTCTCCCCTGCCATTGCCGAACGGAGCCGCCATTGGACGCGGCGGCCCCCGCGATCGGCAGTTAGGTGAGGGGGGTGCGGGCGTGCTGGGGAGACCTGGCTACACTTAGTTAGAGGTAGCTGAGCAATCAGGGCTGAATTAAGACAGCTGTCAGGTATCTTGATAAGGAGGATACTGCTGGTAGTAAGTGGCTGTCTCATACTACAGAGCTGTCTCATACTACTGAGCTGTCTCATACTACAGAGCTGTCTCATACTACAGAGCTGTCTTTGGTCGGAAACATTAAGGTTTTCTTCAGTCTGTGCTATTATTCCTATCTGCTCCTGCCTTTCTACTCCAATTGGATTTAGTCTTTAGAAGTTTTCTAGGTTTAGGCTTCACTTATAGTGCCTGGCGACGGCGACGCCGCACCAAAACAAATACATTGGATCCGTCACATGCACTTATAGTAAGCGCGACGACGACGGAGCACCCAAAGTCAGTGAAATTTGATTTTGGGAGAAACAGTCGCCACATGTGACTGTCTCTGCACCAATCACAGAGCGCCTATTGCACTCTGCCCTCCCCCTTCATGATGTCACTGGCCGTGTCGCCAGCGATGTCGCTCAAAACTAAAGTTCAACTTTCGCCAGTGGTGACGGCAAATTGTGACGTTGGTGACGTTTCCCTGCTTGCCAAACCCACACTCCCCCCATTTTACCTCCATGACCCATAGCTATTTCCTTATTCCTATCTAGTCTGTCTAGTTTATTACCTCTTGCTTGTCCGTCCCCCTTTCCTAATTTAAAATGTGTAATGACATATATTCAAGTGAGGGAACATTTGTGAAACCGTGTACATGGTCTTATCTTATACTATATTTGTGAAAGCACTGTATGCCTGTCTGGATGTCCTGTGTCCCTAGGGGAAATCTCATTGGTCCCTTTGCCCGCCCGCCCCCGCACACTTTTCATTGGCCTGAGGCGGAGTGACGGGCCAAAGGAGAGAGACACACACACACGCGCACACACACACACACACGCCCACTCAACCCTAGAGACGCTGACGAGACGCTCACCAGGACACCAAAAGTAAGTACAACACTCCCCCCCCACTATCACCCCTCTGGCCCGCCTCAATGGCTAGCCGCCCTTGACCACCCACCCTCTGCCCTTCTCGGCGCTGAACCACCCCCTATCACCACTACGGCCCCTTTGCTACGATCTTACCCCACGCGGCACTTTCCGCCGCGTGTCCTCGAAAACGAGCAAGATCTCCCCTCCCCAACAACACCCTCGATCACCACACTTACCCTACACCGCTAACGCCGGACCTCAAACACGACGCTAACACCCCCCCTCGCCACTCCGCATGCCGCCGCGGGCCAGACCGAGCAGCCGCTCACACCCCCAACCCCCTCTCGCCACTCTGCATGCCGCCGCGGGCCAGACTGAGCAGCCGCTCACACCCTCAACCCCCCCTCGCCACTCCGCATGCCGCCGCGGGCCAGACCGAGCAGCCGCTCACACCCCCAACCCCCTCTCGCCACTCCGCATGCCGCTGCAGCCAGACCGAGCAGCCGCTCACACCCCCAACCCCCTCTCGCCACTCCGCATGCCGCCGCAGCCAGACCGAGCAGCCGCTCACACCCCCAACCCCCTCTCGCCACTCCGCATGCCGCCGCGGCCCATCACAAAAAGACCACTCCCCACTGTCAGCAATCATGCACACACAAAATCAGTTTACTGCACAAATCACAACATGCTCAACGTGGAACAGCTTTCACCCCCACCCCTCTCTTTGCCCCCCCCACCCCTCTCTTTGCCCCCCCCCCACCCCTCTCTTTGCCCCCCCACCCCTCTCTTTGCCCCCCCACCCCTCTCTTTGCCCCCTCCCTGCCCTTTGCCCCCTCCCTGCCCTTTGCCCCCCGTGCCCTTTTCCCCCCCTGCCCTTTGCCCCACTTGCCCCTCCCGCCCCTCCCTGCCCTTTGCCCCTCCTGCTCCTCCCTGCCCTTTGCCCCCCCCTGACCCTCCCTGCCCTTTGCCCCCCCTGCCCCTCCCTGCCCTTTGCCCCCCTGCCCCTCCCTGCCCTTTGCCCCCCCACCCCTCCCTGCCCTTTGCCCCCCTGCCCCTCCCTGCCCTTTGCCCCCCTGCCGCTCCCTGCCCTTTGCCCCCCCGCCCCTCCCTGCCCTTTGCCCCCCCTGCCCCTCCCTGCCCTTTGCCCCCCCGCCCCTCCCTGCCCTTTGCCCCCCCGCCCCTCCCTGCCCTTTGCCCCCCGCCCCTCCCTGCCCTTTGCCTGCGCCCCTCCCTGCCCTTTGCCCCCCGCCCCTCCCTGCCCTTTGCCCCCCTGCCCCTCCCTGCCCTTTGCCCCCCCCTGCCCTTTGCCCCACCCACCCTTTGCCCCCCGCCCTTTGCCCCCCTGCCCCTCCCTGCCCTTTGCCCCTCCCTGCCCTTTGCGCCTCCCTGCCCTTTGCCCCTCCCTGCCCTTTGCTCCTCCCTGCCCTCTGCCCCTCCCTGCCCTTTGCCCTCCCTGCCCTCTGCCCCTCCCTGCCCTTCCACGCCCCCCGCCCTTCCACGCCCCCCCACCTTTCCATGCCCCCCGCCTTTCCACGCCCCCCGCCTTTCCACGCCCCCCGCCTTTCCACGCCCCCCGCCTTTCCACGCCCCCCGCCTTTCCACGCCCCCTCGCCTTTCCACGCCCCATGCCCCCTGCCCTTCCATGCCCGGGCAACGCCGGAATATCAGCTAGTTTTAAATAATAAACAAAAACAGTATTTTTTGGTTTCAAGAAAGATTTAAAATTTTTAGAAATGCAGATTTTAAATAACTAAGGAGGTAACTACAAGAAACCAGCTGGTAGAGGCAGGCATTTAGATTTGTAAAGTCAGAAGGGACGGAGGCATCATATCAGAATTATAAGGAATGTAACAAAAATTGCAAAAGGGAAATCAAAGCAAAAAAATTGAAAATTAAAAAAAAAATTGATATAGAAAGTAAGTCCCCTAAAAAGTTATTTAAGTATCTTAATAACCAAAAAATCAGAAAAGATAATATAAGACCCTTTCAGTGTGAGATGGGCAGGCACATTATTGAAGATATGGAAAAAGCATCAGTATTATACAAATTATTTGCCTCTGTATTTAGGGAATAATCAATTGCAAAAATAGTGCCACAGGAGGAAGCCACAACCTCTATATCAGGCCTGCACAACTCCAGTTCTCGAGGGCCGCAAACAGGTCATGGTTTCAGGATATCCCTACTTCAGCACAGCTGGCTCAATTACTGAGCCACTAATTGAGCCAGCTGTGCTGAAGTAGGGATATCCTGAAAACCTGGCCTGTTTGCGGCCCTCAAGGACTCGAGTTGTGCAGGCCTGCTCTATATTAACGAACAAATGACTAATAATAATAGCATGTTCTTGTATAGCGCTGCTAGTTTTACGTAGCGCTTTACAGAGATATTTTGTAGGCACAGGTTCCTGCCCCGTGGAGCTTACAATCTATGTTTTTGGTGCTTGAGGCACAGGTAGATTAAGTGACTTGCCCAAGGTCACCAGGCTCCCCTGCTTCAAACTCTCAGTGCCAGTCAGTGTCTTTACTCACTGAGACACTCTTTCTCCCTGGTTAACTGTGGAAGAAGTGCATAGGCGGCTTGATAAAATAAAGTAAATAAAGCACATGGTCCCGATGGCATGCACTAATGGTTTTTCAAGGAGCTAAGTTCAGTAATAGCTAAACCATTACATTTAATATTCAAGGACTTCATTCCAACAAGCTCACTACGACAAGATTGATGTTGTGCCTATATTTTATAAGGGATCTAGGTCACTACCAGGGAATTACAGACCTGTAAGCCTGACATCAATAGTGGGAAAGCTACATTAAGGTTTAGTACGCGATAGTACCTAATGGATAACAAAATTATTAGTAATAGTCAGCATGGATTTATGAATAATAGGTCGTGTCAAACTAATCTTATTAGTTTCTTTGAGGTACGTAGGAATTTAGACCATGAATGCACTGATAATGCAGTTGATATGGTCTACTTAGATTTTGCAAAGGCTTTTGATACGGTTCCACACAAGAGGTTTATGTACAAATAAAGTACAGTAAATTGGACTCGACAAAAATATTTTTACCTACAGTAATTCAAAACTTGTTGAAGGATAAATAACAGAGACCTTATTATAAATGGAACCTTTTTCAGGTTGGGCTAAGGTTGTGAGTGGCGTACCTCAATGATCGGTACTGAAACCCAATATTTTTAATTTGGTTCATTAATGATGTAGCCAGCTACCCCCCATCGGACTCCCTGTGTTTCGGTTCCCCCCTACCTTCAGAGTGCAGGCAGGGCGATAGAGTTGCCGGTGTCTTCCACAGCAGGGCGCCACCATGTTGGGCGGGCACGCGCACGAACGCTGAGTCGCGCATGCGCGGAAGCAGTGAGGAGCGGCAGAGTGCCTGAGAGGTTGCGCCTGCGCAGGGCAGGCCCACAGCGGCCATTACAGGAGTTGCAATAGAGCGAGGTGCGGAGCGGTGGCCATAAGAGGGAGAGCACGAGGCAGGACTACAATCCCTATGATGCTCAGGGGCAGTGACACCACCTGATACCAGGGAGCCAGTAAGGCTGCAGGATTCTGCCGAAGGAGCAGGAAGGACTATTGCCTGTTGGGAGAGGAAGCAGTCAGTGAAGACCAGGAGCCTGAAGCTGCAGGTTTGATCCACGGAGCAGTGCTCCAGGGATTAGGCCATAGGTATATCCCCAGGGCACAGTTAGTTCCCTGAGTCACTGTAGAAGTGCTGAGAGTGCTGTTATAAGGAAGGCCTTTATGCAGGGACCTTTTCATATAGATTGAGAGAGGTTATGCTGCAGGACATTGCCTGATTACCAGTGCCGCCTGAGTGCTGGTGTGACATCTGATCCATAGCAGAGACAGTGTGCAGAGGATCATCCGGCTGGGGATCCCTCCCCTGTGGAGTCAGCGTGTTCATTCATTTCTTCAGAGAGCAGTGCAGCGTGGTATCACGTGGCGGTGTTGCAGAGTCATCAAGGATTCTCCTGGTTAGGATCATAACCAGGAAGGTATTATATTAAAGTGCACCAACGGGCCCCAACACAGGGAAGCGCTGTCCCTCACACACACACACACACTGATTTTCTAGCTGGTGGACACTAAGAGGTTAAGTGCCCTGGCCAAGTGGTACATCAGGGAGTAAAGGGATACAGGACTGATTCCAAGCACACACTCAGTTCTATATGTGTGTTGATATAAATGCTGTGTTTGCAGAGTAATGCTATGTTTGTTATGTGCTAAGGATTATTATGCTGATCAGTAAATACTGTTTATCCAATCACGTGTGGTATTGTATATGTGGGTTCTGATAAGGGAGCACTCCCACTACGTTGCAATCCCTCATCAGTGGAGGCGCTGCACCGAGTGTAAGTACACCCCAGACTCCCAGTGGTGGAGGCTCAGGACTCAGGTTAGCCTCACAGGTGAATGCAGTACCAGTAGTGCCGTACCCCATGGGTACACCCGCTACAATGACTTTGAGGTTGGCATAGTGAGCAAAGTCATCATCTTTGCTGATGACACTAAATTTTTACGGTATTCATATCAGAGCAGGTTGTAATTTCTCTCCAGAAGAACTTTGGATAGACTGGAAACTTGGGCAGGTACATGGCAGATGAGGTTTAATACAGATAAATGTAAGGTTATGCATGTGAGGAACAAGAATAAACAGGTCACTTGCACATGAAATGGGGCACAATTAGGTCAATCTTTGATGGATAAGGATTTAGGAGTGCTTGTAGACAGCAAACTTAGCAATAGTGTCCAAAGTCATGCAGTAGTCATGCAAAGGCAAATAAGATCTTATCTTGAATTAAACAGGATATGGATGGAAGTTAAGTAAGTATAATTATGCCACTGTATAAAGCATTAGTAAGACAACGTCTTGAATATGGAATACAGTTTTGGGCACCACTCCTTAAAAAATACATTATGGAACTAGAGAGTGCAGAGAAGAGCCACCAAATTAATTAAGGGGATGGAAAATCTGACTTATGAGGAGAGGCAATCTAAATTAGATTTATTTACATTAGAAAATAGGTGTCTAAGAGGGGATATGATAACTATATACAAATACATTCGGGGTCAATACAATGAGCGTTCAAAAGAACTATTCATCCCAATGGCAATAAACGATACAGGATCATCCCTTAAGGCTTGAGGAAATGAGATTTCAGCAGCAACAAAGGAAAGGATTCCTTAAAGTGCAGTTACAGTACAATTTGGCATTCATTAACCATGGAGACTTGGAGACTGTGATGGCAGATACTGTACAATAGATATTTTTAAATAAAGGTTAGACATCCTTTTTAGAAAAGAAAGGTAAGGTGCATGCGCAGCGCGCCATAAGATGGCTGCCTAACAGCTCCTCAGATTCCCGGGCAGGAAAAAAAAAACTGATCGCGCATCTGGGCAGAGAGCCAAACCGCCAATATCAGCGGCGGACCACCCAGGGAGATGAAGCTGCGCAGCGAAAAGAAGCAGGAAACTCCAGCAGCATCAAAGTTCTTTGAAAACAAAAACGCTGCGGAAGCAACAGGACTTCCAAGATGGCGGCCACACAAGACTCCCTCCAGGATCAGAAGGAGAGGCAGATGCTGAAGCAGGGGCTGCCGGAGGTATGGGGGAAAGTACCAGACCCACCACAAAAGGTGATTTAGACAACTTATTGAAATGTATGGTACAAAAGATGCAAACAGAAATGACCAAAGTAGTATCGGAACTGAGAAGAGATTTACATGGACTGGGCGACATAACTGACTGTCTAGAAGGGGTAGCTGACGAGCTGATATCAGCCCAAAACATCACTGACCATGAACTGCGAGCCTTAAAATTACAAGTAAACACCCTGAAAGAAGCCCTGGTAGGTACAGAAAATCAAGCTAGACGAAATAATTCGAGACTGTGGAATATACCGGAGACTATAATGCCTGAAGCGCTAACAGATTTTATCACAAGACTGCTCCAGAGCATGCCACTGACGAAACGGAAGAGAGACTGTTACTAGACAGAGTGCATAGGGCTCTGGGTCCTAACCAATCTGACCCTAACAAGATGAGAGATGTTATATTGCGGGCTCACTATTATTCGGTGAAAGAAGCCATTATGCAAGTCTCCAGAACGCAAAAGTGGATAGGATTTGAAGGACACCAGATCCAAATATTCAGTGACCAAGTTCCCTCCACTCTGCTAAAAAGAAAAGAACTGCAACTGGTCACCAAAATGCTGAGGGACAACCAAATCAGATATAAGTGGGGTTTCCCATTCAAGCTAGTGATCTGGCATAATGGTTGAACAATAGTGGTGAAGAATGCGGAAGGAGAAAAAGCACTGATCAAATTGGGTCTAATACAAAGATCTAAATCACCTCTGACTGCAGGGTCACCCAGAAAATCTACCAGTATACCCGCCTTGACACAGGGGAAAACCCAGAAAGGAAGCAAGCAAAAAGACTAAGAGGTCCGAGAAAGTATCCAAAAAGTAATGGAAAAAGGACTACTGCAAATCACCAAAGGTGTTACCAGACAGAAGAATTTACACAAAGAATGAACAGAAGGACTAGGTATTTGATCCCACTCGGGATCTTTTTCCTCTTCTACACGGGAGATGAGGAAGGCCGGCTGGCCTCCGTGCGTAGTGACATCGGAGCCGGCCTCCAGCTGCGACTCATCCAATACCTTGATCTGGAGAAGAAAAGGACTCGGGAGCTCTGGAAACTCCCTAAAAGTTACTTTCGGATGGTGTTTGATTTTTTTGATTTTTTTGATTTTTTTTGTTTGTGGTCCCAATCGGTACCCCCCACCCCCTCTCCCCTCCTCCGTCTGTTTCTTTTTTAGAGAACAGAGAAAAAAGGGAACCACCACCCTCATTCAGACCCCCTTCCCCTTGGAAGTCTCTGAGGGCTAAATTACTGTCCTTTATTCCCCGGAAATCCCACGGGTTGTTTAGTTTAGGTTAAGTAAGTTTAAAAATGTAAGTAAATGTGGTTATATATAAGTATATGTTTTTGTTTTTCCACTTCTTTTACCCCTCCCCGTCCCTCATATACCCGAGGCAAGAGAGAGCCTACTCAGAGAATAGATTAAAATCGCTGCGCTCATACAAGTTAACAAAAATGGCTAGGAAATATGGTTTAGTTTGAATATGTTAAAACTAGGTACGCTAAATGTTAAAGGTTTAAACAATCCCAGAATAAGGAAGTTAACTTTGCAAGATTTTAATAAGCAAATGTTGGATGTTGTTTTCATACAGGAAACTCATTTCAGGAAACAGGATCAACCCAGATTTTTCGACAGAGCCTGCTCTTCGAGTTTCTCCGTATCGGCGCGAGTGAAGAAAAGAGGAGTGGCTTTACTGGTCAGAAGGTCCGTACCATTTGCTCTTGAGGAATGTGACTCCGACAAAGAAGGTCGTTTTTTGTTCCTCAGGGGCAAATTGGGAAATACAAAATTACTAAAACTAAATTTCAATTTTAAATGGGAAGAAAATAGTATCAAATATTTGGAGGTGTATCTGACTGCTAGATATTCAGAACTTTATAAGGCCAATTACCCAAAACTGTTTCAGACAATAAAGAGAGATATGGAGGAATGAAACAGGTACTGTATATCATGGATTGGGAGAATAATATCAGTAAAGACTAATTCTCTTCTTAAATTACTATGTTTCATAGCCTTCCAGTCTCCATTCAAACCAAAATTTTAAATATTCAAAATAAAATGTACAAATTTTATCTGGGGAAAGAAAAAACGTCATTAAAAAGAGCCGTGCTTAATGCATTAAGATCAGAAGGTGGACTTGCTTTACCGGTATTAAATAAATATTTTATCACAGCACAATTAAGCCACTTACCAGCCTGGCATAGATCCACCCAGGAGGTTAAATGAGTGAAAATTGAGGCAAATGAGAAACCGACGCAGAATATAGATATATTACTGTGGATCCCTATAAAGAATAGTCACCCGGTTATTGAATTTACATGATATATTTGGGATAATTGGGAGAAAAGAAAGGGATTAAAAGGACAACCCTCATTTATGACCCCTCTATGGAGGAATGAGGAATTTCCCCCAAGATGTATACCGGGTATGAATAATATTTGGATCTTAAGAGAAATTCTTAGGATTAAAGATGTTATGTTTCAGGGGAAAATATATACATTTGAAGAAATACAAAAGAAATATAATATTCCACTCTCAGAGTATTTCAGATGCACACATTAGGCATTTAATCTTTCTCGCAAGGGGATACACAATTAACCAAATTTGAAGAAAGGTGCACAGTACAAACGCACTAGAGAGGGTTGATATCAAATATATATATTCTACACTGTGCTCTCGGGACAAAAATGAAAAACACCCCTATATGACTCAATGGGGAAAAGAAATAGGAGCTGAGATTTCTAAAGAAGAAGAGCTCATCTCTCTGCACCATTATCAAAGAAAATAAGTATAAAATTATGATGAGTTGGTATTTAACACCGAATAGGATTGCACATATTTTCCAGAAGACATAGCTTCACTACAAGACTTACAAATGTAAACTATTTGGAAAATACTAAAAATATTAATTTAAAATGTACAGTATGCCAGTAATGGATAAGTTATCCGAAAGTTATAAACTAACCCATATCAAAAAACAAAAATCAATGATTCAGGGAAAATAAAAGGACTATTACCAAAGGGACCTTTTGCCCCCCTCCCCCTCCACTCTCACCGTGGTTGTATGTTTTTATTTTTTTCTCCTTTTTGACTATAATTATTAAGATTGTAAAAATCCCTGCATGGGGAAAGAACAGCTCTGGCTGGCAGGTCAGATTCATCTACCTGCATGAAAGGTTTCGTAGGATTCAGATGGATCTGCACTGATGCAGAGGAAAATTAGGATTTTAGCTTTTTTAAAATCAGTAGAGCTTCAGAAGACCCATTAGTAGAGTCCATCCCCTTCTTGGTAAGAGCTGTGATGGGCAAAACTACTTTGGAGAAGTTTTGGATAATTCGCTGGTAATAATTGACAAATCCAAGAAATCATTGAATAGGTTTGAGACCTACCAGTAAGGGCCAATCAACCACTGCCAATATTTTTTCTCTATTCATCTTGAAGCCAAGAGAGAACATGAAATAACTAAGGAAGTATATCTTCTTTTGCTCCAACTGGCATTTTTGGAGCTTAGCGAAGAGAAAATAATCCCAAAGTCTTTGGAGAACCAATTTAACCTGTGTCCGATGTTCAGACAAGGACTTAAAAAACAATTACTATATCGTCCAGATATACAATGAGAAACTGGTCGACAGATCCTGGAAATCTCATTAATAAAGTTCTGAAACACGGTCAAGCGTTATACAACCCGAATGGCATGACCAGATATTCAGTGGTA
The DNA here is from genome assembly GCF_040206685.1 of Ascaphus truei. Classification (NCBI taxonomy): domain Eukaryota; kingdom Metazoa; phylum Chordata; class Amphibia; order Anura; family Ascaphidae; genus Ascaphus; species Ascaphus truei. Next base: position 93,690,579 of record NC_134484.1, on the reverse strand, counting down.
TTAAAGGCCGTTTTCTACTACGTGTCCTCCTTGATCCGAATCAAATTGTATGCCCCTTGAAGTTTCAGCTTGGTGAAGCTAGATGCCCCATGTAACTGGTCAAAGAGTTCAGATATGGGGGGAAAAGAGTAGTGGTTCTTAACCATGACTTTATTTAGACCGCTGTAATCGATACAGGGCCTGAGAGAACCGTCGTTTTCAGACATAAACAAGGAGCCAGCTCCAGTGGGAGAAATAGATTTGCGTATAATCCCTCACTGAAGGTTCTCCAAAATATATTCCTGTATAGCTTTGGTTTCTGGCTCCGAAAGCGATTACACGCGGCTTCAAGGAAGGATAGCCCCAGAGAGAATGTTGATGGCACAATTGTAGGAATTCCTGTTTTTTGTTGAACACATTATCAAATTCCTGGTAGGGAACAGGAAGGCAAGATGAGGAATTCTCAGCAGGTAGTCAAATTTTGGAGATGGGACGCGGCATTTGAAGACAGGACTCCTGGCAATGTTGTCCCCAGGTTGTAACTTGCCCAATCAATTTTGCAATTATGGTGTTGCAATCAAGGGAATCCTTGCAGTACTAGATTTGAGAGAGAGAGAGTGAATCACGAAAAAAGAGAGTACAGTGTATCTCTTTGTGTAGTATCCCCACGGATAGCAGCAAGTGACGAGTTTACAGGGTGATACAGTAGTTCTCCGCTCAGATAATTTGATACTACCAAACTGCATGGGTTCCTCAGCAGGGGGAGGAGCAGTTAGAGGAGATTTGAAATGGAGTGCTAGCCGAATAGTTGAGGTTTGTAGGAGTACGATCCCTCTCGGTTTGCCATTCTCGTATTCGGAGGTCAATCCTGATACATAGGGAGATAAGTTTTTTTCAGGGCTTAAAGGGTGTCATGACAGGTCATCTTATCCTTTAAATGCAGAGAAGCTCATGCCAGAAAGCTGCCATCAGAGCTTCATTATTCCATCCGGTCTCGTCAGCAAGGTTATGCAATTGATCCGCAAACTGGCCAACAATATATGTTCCCTGTCGAAAGTGAAGAATCAATGAGGAAGCTGAAAACACTCAACCTGGAGCGTCAAATACTCCTTTGAATGCCTGTAAGAAGGCCGGAGAGTCATTAATAAGTGGAGACATCCTCTCCCAAAGGGGAGATGCCCATGCAAGGCTTTGTCCATATACAAAGCTATTATGTATGCTACCCTGTCCTGGGGAATGCAAACCATGGAGTGCTAGAGTTCAAATTGAATAGAACACTGATTTAGAAAACCTCTGCATGTAGTGGGATCTCCTCGGTAGCAAAGAGGGGCTGGGATCCATGGTTGTCTGAGCATCGGGAGTGATGGAGCTAGTGTCGGATGCACGGCCAGTGCAGACGGTGCAGGGGTTGAACACACCTGGAAGCCGTCTAACTGAGTGACAATGGCCTGAAGAGAGTTGTCTGAGTGTAAATTGTTAGTTTTTCTGGGTGAGATGCTTCTTGTTATCTCGACTGAGATGTCCTTTGAGATAAACGGCTCTCCCTACCTCAGCAGGATATATTTTTGGGAGCTGAGCAAATTATAATGGTGCTCATCTCAGATCAGGAAGCGGACCCACAGCGCTAAAGTACGAGTATATTTTCAGAGATTCGAGCCAAGACAACAGTCTTGTTAGAGTAAACGTAGTTGGGTTGCAAGCAGAGGATCAAGGCAGGGAGAGTTTAGTCGGAGTCACAGACTGAACAAACAGGCTGGTGAAGGCAGATGGCAAAGGTGCAGAGTCAGGGTCAAAGGCAGAGGTTAGCAACAGGGAATCCAGCAAAATGACAGAATAAGCAGCAACAGTTGTTAGGACACCTTGCTCTGCAACTTCCTGGAGGAAGTGCAGCCTTATTTTGGAGGTTGCCAAGAACCAAAATGGCCGAACCAGCCAAGAGAGGGAAAGCTCCCGAAAAAAACAGGACCAGAGCCCAAAACTAGACAAGGACTTTGCAGAATCCTCACACTATGTCACTTCTATATTGTTTGATATTACTAGGCCAGTAATTCCCCTTTTCTAGTTGATTCCTCAAAAATGTCTTTTAGCACATCCAAAAACCTATTTCCTTTAGCTATACTACTAATCTCATTATTCCAGTTGATCTCCGAATATGTAAAATCACCCATAATTAAAATGTGATAACTTAGTTTTTGCTGCCTTTTCCATTTGCAAAAATAGTTTTTTTGCAAGTAGTAAGTTTTAAATCTAGTTTTACATATTAATTCTCTCCACGTTGAACTGAGATATTTACATGCTATACATAATATATTGAATTACATTGTTTCAAAACAGACTGCTGTTGTTTTTAATTCCTTTTGAATTTCATTGTTGCCAAGCAATTACTACATGCATATATAATATTGAGATTTACTCATATTTAGATAAGTTGTTACAAAACTGACATTGCTTTATATCAGTTATCTTTATACAATTATGACCTGTATGATATATTGCTGGCACTGTTTTTAAATGTGTTTTATGTTCCCACCCATTGGTATTAGGTCAATTACCCACCCCACCTGATTTTTATCTGGTGCAGGTGTTCTGTGTTAATTCTGCCTATATCTATGTATCCCTTAAGCTGATGGATCATTCTTTGACAAAGGCCTTATGGCTGAAACGCGTTAGATGATCCACCAGCTACACCTGTCTGTTTGAATAAAATTCTTTGAAGTCACCACACCACGTCTACCCTGCTTCATTTCCTCGGTTGTGCTCCACGATTTTTCCTGCTGCTGCTGGAAGAGCTTACATACTGCTGTATGTTGGATTGCACACCGGTAGCTGCTGCACACGGAGGGGAGTCACGTGACCGCCTCGCATCATACGGCTGACACGCCAGAGGTAGCGGTTCATCACAGAGACCAGAGACCAACAGCCATGCAGAGCAACGGAGCTCACCAGTCCTCCTCCACTGACACCAGACAAGAACACCGCCGGTCGCGCGACCGCCCCACGTGACGCCAGTCATGATAGGGTTGGCGGTGCAACTACACAGTGACTGAGGATCATATCAAACCACCATTACTCCCCAAACCGTGAGTGCTTGCAACACTTGGTGCCCTAAGCAGGGCCAGTTGCTTTTTCTTATGGCTTAAGACTATACACACATCCATTACCTGCAGCAGCTACTATAAAGAGACTCTGATGCACCTGATAGGATAAATCATATTATCCAACTAATACCCTCCACCACCTATTATATTTGCTGGATCCTTTAGAAAAAGAGAGTAAATTAATCGCTCAGTCAAGCGTTTCACGTCACTACGTTTCAGTAATGCCTATCAAATTGTTTTGCTCTTCTATGGTTATTATTTCAAGCTCCCTAGTTTTATCTGCCAGGTTTCTTGCATTAACAGGCATGAACTTAAAGTTATTATTAGCCTGTGCTATTGTATTCTTCTGCTTGTTGGCTTAACTGCTTCTGCCATTCTACTCCCATGGACTTTAGCTTTTGAAGCATTTAATATGTGCCTACCTACTTGCTAAGATATCCCTGCCCACCACTCTACCAACAGGACCCAACACTTGTATCCAGTCCTCTCTATTTTGTCTAGCCCATTACTTCTTGCCTGACCCTCCTTCCTTTTAGTTTATGATCTCCAACCGTATAATTATCCTATTCGCTAGTCCAGAAGATCCTTCTTTGTTGAGATGCAAACAATCTCTTCTATAAAGATGGCACCTTTCAGAGAAGAACTATCAATGCTCAACAACCCAAAACCCCTCCACCTACACTACATTCTTAACAATGCATTAACCTCCCTAAACTCCAACATTCTCCATGGGCTAGTGCATGGCACATTAGTATTTCTGAAAATATGACCTTGGAGGTCCTTGCATTAAGCTTGTGGCCTAGATCTCTGAAATAATTTTAGGACCCTCCATCTTCTATTAACTTTGTCATTGGTGTCAACATGTACCAAGACCGATGGGTCAGTCACATCCCCTCACAACAATCTGTTTACCCGATCCGCAATGTGCTAAATCCCAGCACCCAGGAGACAACAAACTGTTCGGTTAATGTGTTTAGGAAAATTGCCCTCTCTATGCTCCTAATAATTAGGTCCCCTACCACCAGAACTTGCCTAGATTTCTGAATATCCAGAGTCCCTCTGTTCTACATTCATCTAATTGCTAGAGGCCTCAGCATTGTCCTTCCTACCCTGATCCCCTCACCCCCTTTATATCTTCAATTGATCTGGCAAATCTATTGGAATTATTGGGATGGGCCAGCTGATAACTGGTGTCCCTTTCCTCTGCCACTTGCTACTGTAACCGCTACCCAGCTGCCTACCTGTTTCTCCTCCTCTGTTACAGCTCCACCTTCAACACCACTAGTCCAAGCCATGGTTTGCTCAGTGAGTAATAAACTCTTTTCAAGATTGTTAATGTCTTTTCAGATCAACAATCTTAGACTCCAAAATGACCACCTGCTCACATTGTGCACAGAGTATACACTCTAGAACGGCTGCTCCAAGAGCACATTCGTATGGCTAGATGTGCAAAACGCTTTATAGTGGAGAGAAAAAGTTTGTGAACCCGAATAATAATTACAGAAATTCCTTAGGTTTTCCATGATAACCTTCTTGAATCAAAACCAGGATTTTCTTAAATATCTAATAGGGTTTATATTAACCAATTCCATGTCTCTTGAAATAAAATGATGTACAGTATGAATTGGACAAACAATGAGTAATTAAGAGTCAAGGTATGTGCAAAGTTAGTTAAAATCTTGTTTTTTAAGTGGATAATTAGAATCAGGTGTTTAAATAATTAGGTAGATCTTCAGGTACTGATATACTTGTGAAGTACCCCCGCTACAGCTTTTAAATGTGAATTGAGGAAGTGGTGCTGCAAGGGGCAAGTAGGGTGATGTACTAAAAGACGGACAGAACCCCTATAGATAGCACTCTTTTCCGGTGTGAGGTGATGATTGAATTAAAATGACTTTATTTATTAAACAACTTAGTTAAAACAATGGGGTTAAAACAATTATTAAATAGTACCAAGTTCTGCCAACTCTTGGAATTAGTGGTTCCAGAGAAGTGTATGAATGATGTTAATGTCCAGTGTTAGGATATTCACTGGCCCTAGTGTCCCTCATATAGAGTGATATACTAGAGATTGATATGATAGTAGGAACGGTAATTAGGACCATATATGTAGTGCCACAGTAATTGAATACTAATAGGTGCGCTAACACAATAAACCTTTACTTTGCTGCTATCTATTGCAGTCAGTAGTGTAATGTTGATTTGTGAATTGCAAATCTAGGTTGTTGTGCACCCAATGTGTCCTCTTACACCAACAGTGGAATTGTTGGTGTATAAGTGCAAGATGGTTGTTCTGTTATAACGTGTGAACCCCGGATCTGTGGTAGCAGATCTATAGTTAACACTAGTATTCATAAATTACTGATGAAAGTAGTGGCACTGCTGAAACTCCTGTATGTTCTAATACAGAGTTATCTGCTAAGTGCTGCTCCTTGTAGGGTGAAAATACTGGTCATCTGTATAAGACCTTTCCCTAATGGGTGCAGTACTACTCCATATGTGGTGATAGACTGGCACTCCAGAGGTTAATGACTGGATAGGGTGCCGTTTGCTAGCTAAATTGTATATTTTAAGCTCAATGCTGTAGTAGGATGCTTGCATTTAGGTATCCCTTTTATTGAAATAATAATAATGTGCTTTGTCAAGGCCCTGATTATTAGCCTTGACAAAGCACATTCGCGAAACGCGCGCGTCGGCACCACGTGACCACGTGCACGCGCGGAGCCCATGCTCACAGATGCTGACTCAGTGTACCTTAGGAAAGTCAGCGTGGCTCTGCTCCTGCACAATTACGGGCTTATTATAGACCTGACGGTCTCATGAGCCAATCTAAGGAACGGCACAATATATATCTGGCAGCCTATTATTTCAATAAAAGGGATACCTAAATGCAAGCATCCTACTACAGCATTGAGCTTAAAATATACAATTTAGCTAGCAAACGGCACCCTATCCAGTCATTAACCTCTGGAGTGCCAGTCTATCACCACATATGGAGTAGTACTGCACCCATTAGGGAAAGGTCTTATACAGATGACCAGTATTTTCACCCTACAAGGAGCAGCACTTAGCAGATAACTCTGTATTAGAACATACAGGAGTTTCAGCAGTGCCACTACTTTCATCAGTAATTTATGAATACTAGTGTTAACTATAGATCTGCTACCACAGATCCGGGGTTCACACGTTATAACAGAACAACCATCTTGCACTTATACACCAACAATTCCACTGTTGGTGTAAGAGGACACATTGGGTGCACAACAACCTAGATTTGCAATTCACAAATCAACATTACACTACTGACTGCAATAGATAGCAGCAAAGTAAAGGTTTATTGTGTTAGCGCACCTATTAGTATTCAATTACTGTGGCACTACATATATGGTCCTAATTACCGTTCCTACTATCATATCAATCTCTAGTATATCACTCTATATGAGGGACACTAGGGCCAGTGAATATCCTAACACTGGACATTAACATCATTCATACACTTCTCTGGAACCACTAATTCCAAGAGTTGGCAGAACTTGGTACTATTTAATAATTGTTTTAACCCCATTGTTTTAACTAAGTTGTTTAATAAATAAAGTAATTTTTATTCAATCATCATCTCACACCGGAAAAGAGTGCTATCTATAGGGGTTCTGTCCGTCTTTTAGTAGATCTTCAGGTGTCAGTTTGGGAGGCCCCACCCATATAAAGATCAGAAACTTTGTGAGTTTGGTCTTCACCATACAACTGTGTGGGAACACATCATACCACGATCAAAATAAGTCTATGAGGACCTCAGAAAAGCAGTTATTGATGCTTATCTGTCTAGAAAAGGTTACAAAACCATTACTAAGGATTTGGGGTTCCACCAATCCACTGTGAAGCAGTTAGTGTACAAATAATGAAAGTTCAAGAGTACAGTCACTCTACCTAGGAGTGGTCGCCCTAACAAAATCTCTTCAAGAACAAACCGGCAAATCATCCAGAAAGTCACCAAGAATGCCAGAGTAACATATAAGGATCTGCACGTCACTCTTACCTTGGCTAATTTGATGTGTTCATGACTCAACTATCAGAAAATGACTGAACAGGAATGGTGTTCATGGAAGGATAGCCAACAGGAAATCACCGCTCTCTAAAAAGAACATTGCTGCCTGTCTGAAGATCACTAAAGAGCACATAGATAACCCACAAGACTTCTGGAACAATGTTCTCTGGACAGACGAGTCAAAGGTAGAACTTTTTGGCCTCAATGAGAAACGTAACTTTTGGTGAAAACCAAAAACTGCGTTTCAAACAGAAGAACCTCATCTCAACCGTCAGGCGTTGTGGGAGTGTGATGGTTTGGGGCTGCTTTGCTGCCTCAGGACCTGGACGGCTTGCCACTATTGACACAACCATGAATTCTGCATTGTATCAGAAGATTCTAGAGGAGAATATCAGGCCATCCGTCCGTGAGCTGAAGTGAAAGTGGGTTATACAGCAAGACAATGACCCTAACATACCTGTACAAGCAGATCTACAAAAGAATAGCTGCAGAAAAAGAAATTCTGTGTTTTAGAATGAGAATGGTCTAGTCAAAGTCCGGACCTAAACCCCATCAATATGTTGTGGCATGACCTGAAGTGAGCTGTCCATGCAAGGAAGTCCTCAAATGTCACCGAGTTGAAGCAGTTCTGTAAGGAGGAATTGGCCAAACTACCTCAAAACTGATGTGACAGACTGACCAGCAGTTACAGGAAATACGTAGTTGAAGTCATTGCTGCTCAAGGGGGTGCCACCAGGTACTGAATCTCAAAGTTCACATACTTTTTCACACATGGCTATTGAATGCTGAATCATTTGTGGATAAATAAATGTTGAAAAAGTATCATGTTTTTGTGTCATCAGGTTATCTTTATCTATTATTAGGACTTACATTAAGATCTAATAACATTTTAGGTTTGAAATATTGGAAATATGTAAAAATCCTAAGGGTTTCACAAACCTTTTCTTGCCAATGTATACCCTACGCACATTGATGCCGAAAGGTCTAAATGAAGGATTTGTCTATTCAGCATTTCTATAATCAATATATCCTTATTTACAACACTATGGTAAGGATGTTGACTTAATGAAAATCTATTCCAAAGCAGAATATATGAATATACTTCTAATGGTTCAAAACAAGATGAGTTCAAACAGTGCTCGCTATTATTGTTACTTTCGCAGGTAATTGGTTTGATAGAGAATTTAGGCCTATATTTACTAAGCTTCAATATTGCTGCTTTAAAAATTGGCATTGCAGCAAAATATATTTTTCGAATTACGCTGTATGTACTAAGAAATATGTATGCATAGATGGATTGCGATATTCAATCATTTGTATAAACAAGAAAGCAGTAAGTCAGTGTTAAAAAAACTCTAGCGATACAAATAAGCATTAACCTATAGAAATTTGCGTTAATCCGCGCTAGCAATGCAATTGTGTGCTTGCATGGAGAAGGAGGGATTGGAAATATCACACTTTTTAACAATAGGGTTATGTAATAGGATTTCTTATAAGACTCTATAACAGAACATTATTTAATCTCGTTGATGCCTGAAGTTACCAATCTATTGCATTTTAATGCCTTCGGGCACCACAGGGATTACCATACAACATAAACGTCCTACAAATAGTAATTTTATGGGGTCTATTTACAGTATCAAGGCAAAGTGGAGCAATTACGGGGCATAAAAAAAACCCAAAACTGCACAAGTTGTATCAAACAAAAAAAAAAAAAAAAATTTCTTTGTTACCCGTGGTACAGTTAATTTGCCCCAGAATTGCTCCACGTTTGTTTGCCATGATACATATGTCCCTAAGCCTTTAGAAGCCAACCAGACATGGGTTAATATATGAATTACTGTTAATATTATGTATTGTTATAATCCATTCTAGGTTGGCTACTGTTATTTTGCATATGTAGATAGTGGCCATTATATACACAGGCAAGATCTGCCTAATGCCAGCCCGGGATAGGTGATAAAATGTGCCAATGTTTTTTGAGGTAGGCCAATACTGTACTTCAGTCTTGCAGGAAAAGCTCTCTACTACGGACCTCCAAGCACAGGCCTGAAATAACTCCAGGGCTACATTTATGTAATATTTTTTTTTGTTTTGTTTTTAAAGTCATGAAGGGCCCAGATCGTCAGAGCTCTGTTAACTCAGGGCTCATAACTTACTGTTATCAAAATTCATAATAGACGTTATGTTCCCTGAGGTTAGCGCAAATCCACAAAGCTAGTTATATGCAAAAACAACGCCTGTTAGTCATCTCATTAGCATACGCCATGTTAAGTTAGCCCTGCCTTGTGTTAGCTTCAAATAACATGGCGTTGAGTCTGTCTTAATCATAGGTGGCGTTCCTCCCATCTAGACCCTGAATAGGGGCTTAATTAAAGTTAAAAAAGAGAGGAGAGGAAAAGAACCCTGTATAGAGCACTGTTAGTTAAATCATACCGAACTGTGGTCTAACACTCATCCAGACCCTGTAAAAGACTTAATTTAGGGTCTGGATGGGAGTAACATTTCGTTAAATCACTGCGTTAACTTTAACCAACCTCTCTGGACATGTGTTGCTAGAGGGGAACGCCTCTTTAGTATATCATTAGCACTAATATCTGTTATAGTTAACCCAAGGGAAGTTATGGCTGAAAACATAATGTAACACTGCATTATTGAGCTTTGAAAAGACCTTTTAGCCCTTAATGATGCATTTACTTAATATAGCGCATCGTTAAGTTTATAACGAAGCTCTGTTGATCTGGGCTATAGAATTGAATTACTTCAATATAGACTACTTCTGATGGACCCTGAAAAAGAACTGTGCATTAATTAATAAAATATATGGTACATGTTGTTGGAATTATGTAGATTTTGTTATTATATTTTATAGCTAACTTGTTTATATCATATATTTTTACTGTCTATTAAAGTCAAAATTGCTGGACCATGATAACATAAAGTATTTGAAGAAAATACTGGATGAGCTAGACAAAGTTCTGGACCAGGTTGAAACTGAATTACAGAGAAGAAATGAAGAAACACCAGGTGAGTCCTCCTCTCATATAGAGGCATTTAAAAAAATGCAATATGTGTGATCTTTTCAGAACATTTTTTAAATGGGACTAAATAGTTACAATGCACAACTGATAAATTAAACTCCTTCATGAGGGTTCTCAATCACATTAATGTAAAAAAGTAAAGATGCTCTGTAGCTGTATATCTAAAATACCCCTAAAGTTAAGATAAAGCCAAATATTTATTTTATAAATGTTATTATCCACTCCTACTGCATAGTTTAAATATCCATATTACACTACAGCACAATGGCACTTTTTTGGGAGGGGTTAAACTTCAGCCTACCAATTCATATGGTGGGATATCTATTGCATATGAGCCACATTTACTAAACAGTACTAAGTTGTAAGGTACCTTACTGTCCATTCACTTCAATAGGCCATACGATGCCTTATGACCTACAGATGTAAACACGAACTAAAGGGAAGGGAATAGGGACTGGGAAAGGGGAGGGGGGACCCTCGCTACTGATATAGAATAGTAGAGGTGATGGTGCTACAATCAGGGGTGAGGTACATAAGCAACACAGAGAAACAGAACACCAAGGGAGAGCACTCAGTCACTAGAGATCACAGGTACAGTAGTGGAGAATAGTATAGTGTGAATGTATGATGGGTGAGGAGTGTATAATTTAAAACACTTTATTAGGAGTGATAACTCAAATAAAATAGAACGCTAAAGAGTCAGGATAATATGACTCTAATGAAGCCAATATGACAGCGAATTATGAAAAGCCAGTAGGATACAGCAACATATATTACCAATATACTGCCCTCACAGGAGGGATAATAGTACCAGTTCAATACTATATATGTATCCTGCCTCAAACCTGAGGTTAGTGTGGGATGGCCACTGCGTGAGTGGTGGGAACAACACTAATACTCTGAATGGCTCCCTCCCAGAGTAAATGGCTGACCCGTAGTATATAGAGCTAGTCAGTGTAGTAGAACACTGAGTAGGATATTCACAGTGTCTATAGGTACGCACATATATGGTCTGGATTAAGGTACAGTCTTAGTATGACTGATCCGAAATCTCGGTCTGACCAGTGGTAGAATAATTGTGTACATTCGGTTAGCACATATAGGTATAGCTGTCATTACCAATATAGTATTGAACTGACACTATTATCCCTCCTGTGAGGGCAGTATATTGGTAATATCTATTGCTGTATCCTACTGGCTTTTAATAATTCGCTGTCATATTGGCTTCATTAGAGTCATATTATCCTGACTCTTTAGCGTTCTATTTTATTTGAGTTATCACTCATAATAAAGTGTTTTAAATTATACACTCCTCACCCATCATACATTCATACTATACTATTCTCCACTACTGTACCTGTGATCTCTAGTGACTGAGTGCTCTCACTTGGGGTTCTGACCTACAGATGTAGCCAGCCTTCCGTTCGCATGGCTTCAGTTGAAATGCTGAAAAAACAAGGTGCTGCCAAGAAGGTGCTGCCGGGGATCCATTCTTTTGAATGGGCTCTCCCACAGCGTTAATCTTTCCGGGCAGCATTGTGTGCTATCGTGGGACTGCGCACACTCACGCCCACACAAATGGTAATTTCAGCTACATCTGTAACATCGCTCAGTAAATATGGCCCTATGTCTCTGTTCTTATCTCTTTTATCCAATACCACACTTGACTTGGGTTCTAAATGGTTCCTCTGTTTGCTGTATCTTTCTGTTAAGTCACACAAACTCACAAACTCACATTCTGCGCTGTATCTCGGTTGCTCTGTGATCCTCATCGGTCCGTTCCCAAGAGGGCACAGTACGCAGACACCATAGCAGAAAAGTGATTATGCACAGCAAAATGGGACCTCAAGCCCGCAGGATCGCTCAGGCTACTGCAAAAGATGGTGGATGTAGCCAATGTATAAAAAATACATGTCTTTTTTTTCTGTAATTTTTGTTAAAAAAAAGAAAATAAAGAAAATAAAGTAATATATATATATATATATTACTTTATTTTCTTTATTTTCTATTTTTTAACAAAAATTACAGAAAAAAAAGACATGTATTTATTATACATATATATATATATATACACACAGTATAAACACCCCCGCAATAACGCAGGCCAATGGGAAGCTGCAAAAGATGATGATGCAGCTTCCATTTGGGTGACCCCCAGTGCTATATTAAAAAATATAGGAAGTGATTTGGCACCGAAAAACTTAGGGACCCATAGCTGAAATAGCACGGTTCAGGTCCGGGACCCACCTGGTTCAAACACTGTAAAATTTTTTTTACAAATAAATAAATATATATATATATATATATATATTTCAAATTTGAGTGGAATTGCTGCTTTAAGTATTTTTTCTTCTTGCTTTGTATTCTAATAAAATGCTGTGTCACACACTTTACAAAATATAAAAATGTATTACATATCACATTCTTGTATGTTTACTAATTAGAGAAAAAGCTCTATCATGCTGGAGTAACGGTAAGGGAAATTGTAACTTTTCAAAGATACATGCATAACAATCAGAACAATAATGTAGAAGGATTATTGTGTTCCCGTTTTAAATATTTGTTCCTTTTATTGTTCTTTTTCGCCTACCAAATGAATGCAAATAATTGGATCTCACTGCTTCCAAAGTCATCCTTTACTGTGTGCACATTAGAAGCAAACAATGCCCTTTCTTATTGCAGGGGCTTCTGTATCAAGACCATTAAATATTAATTCAGAAATTGCTAATTCGCCATTATTATTTACATAAATGACTTTTGTATCTGCTGTTAACTCTTGTTTTCTGTTCTCTTCTGTATAGAAGAAGGGAATGAGTCATGGCTCTGTGGACAGTTTTTCAGCCTGGCAGATGTATCCTTAGCTGTGACTTTACACCGACTGAAGTTCCTTGGATTTGCCAGAAGAAACTGGGGCAATGGAAAACGTTCTAATTTGGAAGCATATTACGAACGTATCCTGCAGAGGAAGACATTCAATAGAGTACTAGGAAATGTCAATAACATATTAATTTCCGCCGTGCTGCCGACTGCTTTCCGCGTAGCCAGAAAACGTGCACCTTCTGTTCTAGGCTCCACATTGATGATGGGTTTGCTAGCAGGGGCAGGATATCTGTTCTTTATGTGCATTAGAAAAAGACTGTTCAATGCGTTCCTATCAATAAAGGCAAAACATTTTTTCTAGTTCCAATGTTCAGCGCATCATATAATCTACATCAGCAGGCTGGCTAAAAAAATGTAGATTGCTATATTTGAGGAGAGTGACTAGCAACTACAGACAGGCACGATTTGTGCAATGCAAATATAGGAAGGTGAAATGATGAATGATACATTGTTAGGGACTCATTTGGAATATTACCCCATGATGTTTGCAATATATCCTTACACATATTGTCCCCACAACAACACTAAGATTTAAATAATACTATCTTTGTCTGTGCTTTTTACAGAGGTTTATGAAGCTTTATGGGGCATTAAAGCACATGTTGGCATTTAACGGGGAATCACCATTTACAACTGATGGGAAGTATGATTCTGGCTACAAAATAGCATCAATGCTAAGGAAAAACATTTATTTATTTCGATATGTTAACAAGGTATGTTATGTTAACAAGGTATGTTCAATATGTTATTGTTTGATGACATTAGCCAGCATTGCTGCTTTATTTGTTATGGAACATAACTATTGGTAACCCCACTGATTTTGTGAAATAATAAAACTATAATTCATCGATTAATAAATGTTCTTTGAGCCTTTTTAAACTATTTGATTTTATGCTTGATGAAGTCCTTATAATCTATTGTCAACTTTGTTAATGGTGTGCACGGTGCACGGCTGCCACTATACATTATTTAACATATATAGGTACACTTATAACCTTTACCACTCACTGCATTTTCTCTTTGGAACTCTCTACCCATCAATCAAGCCCACTCTGTTTTTTTACATCTTCAAAGCCAACATTTTAAAGGAGGCATTTCAGTTGGATGGAAATACCAACCTAAACAACCCCCCTCTCGACAAAGGCAGCAGTGGAATTATTGAAAGAATGTATTTTATTTACAATACACACTAGTTACTTTCTATAAACGGCCTGTGAGATGCAGTATATATTTCAAGATATCCTTCTACTTATTCAATTTAAATATATCGAAAACTGAACTTATGAATTCACCACCTTCTTCTAATTTCTTAAAGTTCTGTCCACAATTCCATCATCCTCTTTGCTCCACATGCCTTCTTCCTTATTGGTATTGTCCTTTTCCCAAAAAAGGTTCAGCCCCTCTTTAGTATACAACTACCACTTAAGTTACAGTATAATATATTTCCCTCTTTGCTCCACATGCCTTCTTCCTTATTGGCATTGTCCTTTTCCCAAAAAAGGTTCAGCCCCTCTTTAGTATACAACTACCACTTAAGTTACAGTATAATATATTTCCCCATGATTTCCTGTTGTGAGTTCTACAATGTCTTTCTCACTGTCTCTTATCTCACTCATCTCTCCCAACTGCCATCAATTCAAAATAATGCTTCCAGGTAGGTTCTGCTCCTCCGGTAACAGTCCTTGTGTAGACCCATGCACTTACTTCACATTCCATTATGAATTAATTGGCCTAGATCCACAAAACTCTGTTAAGTCACTTAACGTGGAATTAACCTAAGTTAAAGTCAAGACTAACAGTGTATCTTTAAAGGGCAGTGTAACAGGGGAGTTATCCCTGTTCAGGAAATATGCCTCTAATCCAGCAGTGTGGTGGTTAACTGCTGGTAGTCAATTAACAAACACCACCTGCCTGATTAGGTTGCTTAGAAAATCCTGCCCTTGAAACAGAAAGAGAGATTGTTCCTGACTCTCACAACTTGTGAGACTGACATGGGGACAGACGTCTTGAGTCTACCAGAAGAGGCTGCTTGCAAGACACAGAGGAAAACACTTCTGAACCTGAATCCTGATATTGCCTGAGGAAAAGGCAACAACCCAGGAACAGAGAAGACTTTCCCTCCAACTACAAGGAACAGATAACACTTTCCTTTATAAGACTTTTTATATCTGCTCATTTCATGATATATGTTTGGGGGCTGGGAGACATGCTTATCTAAAGGGAGTTGTGGACTGCATAGTTTCCCCTAGAAATACTCCCAAGTGAATGGAAGCTTTGTTTACCCCTTGTTTGGATGGTTTCCTGATGTTAAGGAAACAGGCGCAATAAAAGCCTTACTTAATTTCACCATAACAAGTCTCCCTTGCATACCTCTGTGAGCGTCCGCCTACAGGCAGTAATATAATATTAAGGCATGTTTTCTCCATTAAATAGCATAGCATTAACTAAAATTGGGGATTCTGGTTTTCGGTTTTACCGAACAACAAACCAATAAAATAAAACCGAACAATCATTGGGATTTTTCGGTTAAAACCAATAAAGACCAAAAAATTAAGAAATTGAATTTAGCCGCCAATAATTTTTATTGGCGGAGTGTCCTATCAGGTCTGAAGGGGAGGAAATTCACAGGGAGAGTCTGGAGTGCAGATTAACCCGTGGTAGTAGCAGACAGCTAGAGCAGCAATCTGGATCTGCAGAGTGAAGGTCCATAAATAATCCAAGGGGGAACAGGATTAAGGGGTAGACCGGTGAAGAGAAGCAAGGACAGGTGTCATGCCGGAGAATAGTAAGATGGACCAAGGAACAGGAAAGGAGGATCAGCAGAGTGGATCCTAAGCCAGGGCAGGTTCAAACAGCAGGGTGGATCCAAAGTCAGGTCAGGAGCAAACAGCAGAGTGGATCCATAGAGAGGGCTGGAACAACCAGAAAAGAAGATCTGTATGCAGGGCAGGATGGGTATATACAGAGATTACTGGAAACAAGACTAATACCAAGTAAGGAATAGTCAAATCAAGTCGGAGTCAGGAACCAGGAATACAAGAGTTTAGGAAATACTAGCTATTGTAGCAGAGGAGCAACACGACCTACTCAGCTAGCAAAACTGTTGAGAAGCCCAGAGGTGAGGAACAGCTGGCTTCTTAGAGGGAGTCGGGTGTTGCTCCTATCGAGACCCTGAAATAGAGCAGTGTCTAGATCAGTGTAGTCCCACAGCGAGGCGTAACTTCAATAACCGCACTATTTCCCAACATAATTTCCATCTCCTCTCTCTCTCTTCACTTCAGCAAAACCCCCTTTTCAGGTCTTGGAAAAGGGTTAACGCCAAGACAGGCATAACATCATGTTATTGGAAGATAATGCAATGTTATGCTACAATAACGTGACGTTACGCTTATGCAACGGAGATGGCTGCATGTGATTTTTGCATGTAATTAGATTTGAGAATACCATGTTAACTCAGGGAGCAATGTGGGCTCCGGTTTTTATACAACAGAGCCCTGCCCCTGATTAAATAGAGCTTTGTGGATTTAGCCCATTGTAGCATTCATTACAACTCCACAGGGCTCAGCTCAGGCACATACATTTGCTACCAACGCCCCTTTCACCCAATCAGCTTAAAACTTCTTCATGTGGTTTCCCAGTTTTTACACCCTCCTATTTCTCCTTTCATTTTACACCTGAAGCTCATCTCCTCTCTGGAGCTTTTTCCTTCCCATCATGGCAATAGCTCTATTTCTACCTGCTCTCAAAGCAATTCTGAGGGCACATTTATTTAAGCTTATACATCTTAACATGATGTACATGCATTGCCTTCTTAAAATTGTCTGTCTATTTAATTGCTTTGCTCACATGAAGCATATTGGGCACCTGTCCAAACAAAATCAGCTATCGCTATCATAGAAAAAGAAGCAATATAACTGCTTGGCTAATGGCATGGTAGTCGGATATGTTCTATTTTAATATAGGTTTTGTGACTGTATCCAACTAGCAGCTGCATATCAAAATACGTTCTAGGTTATTAAATATTTTACACACAGTGAAAAATGTTTTAGTCCTGTAGCAACTCTATATCACCACCAGGTGTCAGTATATTGCTGAGTATTAAAACGTCATGATTCAGAACCATCACATTTCATGGTTGCTATTAGGCTGTTAATTCCAAAATCTATGATGATATTCTGGGGATTGCCCTTCATTAGTTGAATGTGACTATAAACTTTAGCATCAAAGACTTGCAACAATTGGGTACAGTAATTACAGGCAGCAGTAGGAGAGAAAGGCAGTTTCTCTCAAACAGGCATGCACAGCTGCAGTAACAATTACGGTCCCGGCAACGCAGTCGAAGAATCAAAGTTAGCGGCGCCGGAGACGGTGTGTGCCGTGTGCGAGCTGGGGGCGTCCATGCATATGAATGGAACCCCCTGCACCATTAATCCTTCACAGCACTGAAGACACTAAAAGTAGACATTAGGAAAAGGAATCCCTTCCCCGATGAGCTTCTAACAATCTAACATGTCATAAACGAATTTGAAAGAGTTACTCTATGGTTGCAGATATGCAACTGTATATACACTAGCTCTGATCACTTATTTACTCTTCCATCCAAGCATCTGCAACAAATTTTGGAACCTCATTATCAAGTTTAATACAACTGATATAAGTACTGTAGTGTCCACGGTTATTCTAACATAAACCAGTGGCAATCGCCAAAAAGACCCAGGTACACATGCTGGATACATGCCTTAAACTTGCCTTAAACTTGACCCAGCATTTCTGCATTGATTAATGGCCCATCAGATTAACAGCGGGGGTCCCTGGCAGTCCAATTCAAACTGAATGGGACTGCCAGGGATCCCTGCTGTGTTAATCCTATGGTCATTAGTCAATTCAGAAATGCCTTAAACTAGCCAGGTTACACCCAGCACATACCCAGAATGTAACCGGGCTAGTTTAAGGCAAGCTTTAGAATAGTCGTGGTCTCGTCTGTATCTTTTACTGGTGGCTCATTCATCTCGTTTGCATACACAATAATTGCGTTAATTACAGATGTATTAAGATTTACTGCCAGCGTGACGGCGAGAAGTATAAATACCTGGCAATTATTTCTATTTTGCAGGGTGATCCCAACTGAGTCACGATTGCGCAGAGAGCAGAAGAAACTTTAGCATTGGTTGCTGTACTCAGCACTAATGATAGGCAGCGCTAGTGTGCCATTATGTCTTTAATCTAAATGTAACCAATCCCTTATTCCCATTCATAATATATAATTTGATATTCTATTTATTTAAATGTAACCCACCAATTATTCCCTTAATAAAACTTCAGGTGACTAAAAAGTATTTTTAAAGCATGATTTAAAAAAAAAGAAAAAAAATTAGATTATAGTAAATAACAGTTTAGAGATATGAGATAAATAACAAAGACTTTGTGAAATAATACAATCTTCTACATTCTTCCAAATATACAATCTTCTTAAACCGACATCTTCTTCGAGCTGGCTCTTGTACAGTTTTAACTGTAAAAAAATTGTGATCGAGAAGAAACAGATGCATGAATTACACCGTGTGGAACACGTACTACCGATAAACTTATATAGAACGCATATGCGGGTCTTTCATTTCTGCACATGCGTATGCTATAGAACCGGTATGGAATGCATATGTGTGTCTTTAATTTCTGCGCAAGCATGCTTTTATATGGAACCTGGTTGAAACGCATATGTGTGTCATTGAATTTCTGCGCATGCGCAGTACAGATATGGACAATTGAATGGAATGCATACATAACCTTCATTATAAAATATTGCATAAGGTGTACTTAGTTTTTCACACATAGCTTCTCCATTGTGGCTTTATTTTTGTTAAATAAATCATGACACAGTGTAATATGTCATGTGTTGTTGTTCATCTGAGGTTGTATTTACCTAATTGTAAGACCTGCTAAGGAACAGATAATTATTATTATGTCCTGATATGTAAAACCATACAATTCAAAGAGGGTGTACTTTCTTTTTCACACAACTGTGTGTGTGTGTGTGTGTGTGTGTATGTATATATATATAAATAATACAGTATATAGCAAATGAAAAGAATCACTAATGAGCACATTCACACATCTCAGACAGGTCTGCAGCCCTGCTTTTCACCGTCATCTCCTAGTATACAGTGCTTCCACTGCAGCAAGGGATTCTGGGAAATGACATGTAAATGAGCCCATTGGGTCATCTTTTGCTTCAAGTCCATATTCACATGAACCCCTATGAGCTTGTGCCTGCTGCATTACACAGCCTTTCAGCACAGCCTGGGTTATGTGCAAAGCCAGTTAACCTACTCACCGCCATTTGTTTCAACCTTTTGGGCCTCATCAGTGTGATGCTGGTTATACTGGCTTTGCCAATTTGAAACTTGGACAGGTATCCACCACACATTAGTTAAGTTAGGGTGGGTAAAAAAAGTGACAAAAAAAACTCCACTGTAAATTATAGAGCAAATGAAAAGAATCACTAATGAGCACATTCACATGTCACGAACAGTCTGCAACCTGGACTTGAAGCAAAAGGTACCCAGTGGGTTCATTAACATGTCCTTTCCCAGAATCCCTTGCTGCAGTGGAAGCGCTGTATACTAGAAGATAATGGTGAAAAGCAGGCTGGTAGACCTGTCTGAGACGTGTGAATGTGCACATTAGTGATTCTTTTAATTTGCTGTATGCTATGCGGGGGAGGGTTTTTGTCGATTGAAAATCAAATTCCAACTCTTGCGGCATGTCATTTTTGAACAAACGGTATTAGCTTACTAAATACTAATTTTTCACAAAATTTATATAGTTCAGTAAGAACATGCAAACACGTTCGATGTTGGAGTGATAACATCAAAGCTACCTGAATAGGCCCCTAAGATTCATTTACTTATAGATTTGAGAACACTTCCCTACTCCGCTTACCACAACCATTTCTCTCTGTTTTCACTGCCTCTTTGCAGTGATAATTTCAGTATTGATGATGAATAAACAATGTGATACATTTTTCCTCTGGACTTTATTGAATCATGCCCAAAGAGAGATGTACAGTATGGGTTATTAAGTTACCAATGATTTAGATCAGAATGCATGTTTCATGTTTCATATTAGGCATCTGTTCGGTAATCAACAGGCTAAAGTATATCAGCTTGCACTGAGAATTGCTTTTCAGCTCTGAGTTTCATCACATGTAGATTTAGGTGTTTATTTTAACATGAAGAAAAACAGCTTAATCACCTTAAATTCAAATAAGAAGAACATGGTGTTCATAAAAGAATAGCGTTTTGTGACACAGGCAGTTTTATAGGGAAACATGATAAATGTTAACACTGGGGAGGGGAGTGGGAGTTCAGGGTAACGTTTAGTTTAACCTCAGAGTTTTGGAGATCCGTGATTCAAGCAGAAGTGAGCCAACAGAAATAGCTGTGGTCAGTTACCAGCCTACAACTGAACGAGTGAGCTAAGAATGCAACATCATACTGGTTAAAGCAGTGAGGAAATATGTTAGACTTTTTGGATGATATCTGTGGATATAGCTTTTAAATAAAATGCAGTATTGCATATATATTCATTTATTGTGTATTTTGATTTAAAAAATAATAAAATAACCTGTATGCTGAAAGATTAAATGTTCTAAAAATATACTGCTGCGGCACAGTTTATTCGAGCATTTGCCCGTTCTGTGCCGCAGCAGTAGCCTGGCGCGAGCCCGAGTGTGACGGGCGCGCGCCGAAGCAGCGGAAGAGCGCCCTCCGATCGGGGCGCTCTCCCTCCCGCTGCCGGGTCCGCCGGGTCCCCCGGAACCCCCTGCCGCCGTCCCGCAGATCGCGGGACACCAGGGCTCCCTCGGGGAGCCCTGGACGCGCGTGCAGGGGGCGCAGGCTCCCGAAGACGCGTGACCGCGCGTCTATGAGGCGCGGCACGCCGAGGGGCGGCCACTAGCAAGCCGGGAAATCTCCCGGCTTGCGGATCTGGCCGCACTGCGATAAAGTGTGTTGCCAGTGTATATGCTGTGTCTTGAAATATTACTATAACATCCCTATTATAAACATTTTGGGCCTTATTCAGAGAGGGTTCATAAAAAAAATCGCCAGGGAATTTAAAATGTTTTTTTTTTGGTTGTTGCTATCACGGTATTCAGAAAGGCTCGAATACCAGTGATAGCAAAATGCCCAAAACTGGCGAGTTGCTGCCAGCGAGAGCATCAACCCTCTGAAAAGGCAAAAACCAGCGATTCATTTCTGCTGCAGAGAGAGCTGCTCTGAGAGAGCCGCCTCTCCAAGCTGAAATATAGCCCGAAATTTATTTATTTAAATATACATTTCTTTAACAGTGTAGAGGTGCAGGGGGTCTCCGGAGCTGAACCACGTTGGTTTTATGTCCGGGGACCCCCTGCTTCCTGAGATACAGGCCCCTTTATGGGGTGCCGGTATCTCCTATGCAAGGAAATGTCCCGGTCACGTGACGCGGGACATTTCAATGCAGAGGGATACCGGCACCCCATAATGGGACCTGTATCTTGGGAAGCAGGGGGTCCCCGGACCCGGACATAAAACCAACGTGGTTCAGCTCCGGAGACCCCCTGCACCTCTACACTATTAAAGAAATATATATTTAAATAAATATTTAAAAACAGATCAATACACGCCCCCCCCTCCGCCCAAACCCATACAGTACAGTAATGGGCAAAATAACTATTATCCAGATATGGATAATAGATTATTTGCCCATTATTAAACACTGCATTAGCATACATAAATAAAATAAATAAATACAGTTATACTTACCACAACAACAGGTCCCTCTGTCCTCCGCTCCCAGAAAGCATACTGTATATAGAAAATAAATACATTCTAATGGTCCCTAACCCCTTAATCACCTTAGCGGTTCCTAACCGCTATAGTTATTAAGGGGTTAACCCGCCCTGACCCGGGAGGCCTAAGCACCCACCCCAGACTGACTATACCCACCCTATACCCATTGAGTAGTATAGTGGTACATCATACCCATATAATAATAATATGGGCATGATAAGCCTCTATAGCACTCAATGGGCACCCTAATAAAAATACAGTAATACACAAGACACACAGTAATAAAACGTAACTAAACTCCAAAAAAACACACTTCACTAAATAAAAACAGTAGCCAGCTAATCCAATCAATAGAAGCAATTACAACATCAACAATGAATTAATTCAAGCATTACCCAATCAAACCAATTAATCCCTAAACCAACTCAAAATGAACCGTAACACTAACCAATGTAAACAATGAATTAATCCAACATTAATTAATGTAACCATTAAAAGACAAATAAATACATTAAAACTATCTCTGAAGTATCCATAAAACACATTAGCTAACATAATATAACATTAAGTACAAGCGAACACCAATCGCAAACCTTTTATTACATTAACCATAAACAAACAATCACATCCACATCATTAACTGCAATAAGAAGCGAGAAATGCCCCCCCAAATATTGGCATAATAATGTATTAATCTGTACCCTAAAGAGGTACAGATTAATATATTATCAGTCAATGTGCCTCCCCCCAAAAATAAAAATAAAAACCCAAAGAATACACCTGTAAAAAGAGACATTTACAAACATTGAATATCTTACTTACCATTACAAGCGGTGGCCCTCCGACTCCCGGGGTAACAGGAAGCTCACATACCTTGAAGGCCTCCAACAGCATCCGATGCCATCCGCCATGAAGATCCTGCTCAGGTACCGCAATCTTCTTTTTTCTTTCTTTACTCACCGTCTTCTATCTTCATCTGTCACCATTTCTTGATCTTCTTTATCTTCTTTCTTCATCTGTCAATCCAAAAAACCCCATGTTAAATCCCAGCTGATGCTGTCTCGTCGGCTTCTTGGGCTCAAATGAGTCGTCACGGCCTTAAATATGGCTTGTGACGTCACATTTACCCTCACAATGGTTAACAGCCACTTGATTGGCTGTTAAAACCATGTGCAGACTTAAAAAAAATTTTTTTGCCGTGACGTCACTTAAAGGGAATGATGCCAGCCAATCAGAATGACTGTGCTTCATTTACCTTTAACATGACATCGGTAAATCCAAGATGGCCGCTGTGTCACAAGGTATTTCAGCCAATCAGTGTGTGGAATTGGTTCCCACAATCTTAGGAAGAGATCAACGCTATTAAAATGAACAGGACTGTAGCCTTCTCTTCAAAGCATATTCTAAGAGAAACAAGTATAAATTAAACCCTCGTTTATCTACACCGCTAAAATGCAAACATTTCTGGAGAAGAATTCCAATCAGTTGAAAAGACTTTATTATTATTATGTTTTTTTATGCATATTGTTATTGCTGTTATTATTACCATTACTAAAAATATTAGAACAATTAATCTGTCAGTGTGCGTATTGTTGTTGGGAGGCAGTGATAATGAAGATAATGAACAAAATTTACCCATGCATCATTTCCTAAAGGAAATTGGGTGACATGCTAGAATACATGGAGCATTATTCAGTAATAGTTGAATTCAAGTCAAGCAATAAAGGTCAAAGTATCTCAGCAACAGTGCCCCTCACACTAACAGCACTGACATGACCCCTTTCATTTTATATCCATATAAGAAAGAGATACACTGGGTAGACATTTGTGGTCAGGAGGAACACATACAGTATCTGGAATGATTCATAGTTAGTCTTGGGAATGTCGATGAATATCTTTGACAAAGGGGGGTGGGGGGAAACAGGATTGGCTCAATTTCCCCAGTTCCATGCAACCATTTGGTAGTCTTAACTATACGTCACCGGAATACTTGGTTTTCATGACTAAATGTCACTTCATCAGAGGGTACTTATATGCACAGAACACATTTTGGACTTTTGCCTGTGCAGGATGTGGAACTTTATTATAAAAATCAATGCCAGACATTACATTTTTGAAAAATTATTTTTTTACAAGAAATAGTGTTATTTCAACCATTTTATAGCTGTCATGTATTCCTCACTTATACTAATAGGACATAAGAATCCCATAATGGTATACAATAATGAGGATTTAGCTGACAGTACTGTAGAAAAAAAGTAGCAATAATATCAAATACATTTTCTCTTCCACTGAGAAAGGCAGCAGAGTGCTATGCTTATCTGGTAAATAGAGGTGGTGAAACATGTTCAAACGCCACATACAAATAACTTTGCCCAAAAACACCAAATACAAATAGCAATTTTGACTACAATATACAAGAAGAATGTTAGTGTGTTTTTTGTGAAAATTAGGGAGTTTGTATATACAGTATTTACACAAACAATTGAGACATAAGCGTTTTTTGGCTTGCAAAGCAGAGAAAAGCATTCACATGTACTTTTATCAGCTCTGTGTACAGTAATTCTTAAAACATTCAAAGGAACTTTGACATAGGGAAATGTGACCACTTTACACATCTATAAGGGGAGAAAAATCACCAAGCCTTGTTCATCTTTGCCCATATTTTCTAACTTTAAATGGATATCAATCACAATGACATATTAATGGTTGAGGTATGTATGAAATATATATGTAACGGTATTTCTGGCGCGGCCTGACCCACCCAATCTCACATTGGCCCCTGTGGTCTAACCGGTCCCCATTACAGTGTGGTAGTGTCTGATGGTGCACCTGTTGGCTACAGGACTCCTGAGTCTCCCGCATGATGGTGTGTGGGGAGGACCCGTCCAGACAGGCAGCTGAGGTAGTGTGCTGAGTCTCACCTAGTTCCAGTGCAGCGCCTCCACCTCATCAGGGTCCCTGCGTCCGCATGGGGATGATCCTGGTGAGGAACTCCTCGGTGGTGCAACTCCCTGTGTAATCATTGGACTCTCACACACAGGGGTTTCTCTGATCAGCTCCATCTTTATTGTCACGGTGGGCATAGCTGCCCTCCACAATGGGGTGTATTTAGCCGATCATCTCGCCCGTGCTCCCCTTTGATAGGTATGTCACCTAGATGAGGGATTCACTATTCCCGCAGGAATCACTGTCCTGTGCCAGGTCCCTGGACACAGTCTCCCATGGAGTTACTATAACATAACTAACACTCTGCAGAACTTGAACTCCTTCCTGAACCTTGCAAGAACTTTCCAGCAACTAGCCTTTAACTAGTACTTTCCAGCAACTAGCCTCTCTCAATTCTCCCCCTCCCCTGGAGATACCTTCCGTAGCGCCACTGCGCTGTCTTTCCCCAGTCCGTCTCCCCTCCTCTTCTGAGGGAATGTCCACTGATTCCAGGCTAGGCGGGGAACCCGGGGACCGTGTGACAGGGGTAGGGGTCTTAGCTAGGGCATGGGGTTGGGCATACGGACGGGGTAGCGATTGCCACGGGGCTGCGACCCGTTCCTGGCTGTCCGTAGATATTTCAAAGGATGATACTTCACCCTCCTCAGTCCTCAGATCGCCCGTCCAGCTTCTGAGCCGTTGAGGTGATTGGGGACCTTCCCCCAATCGCCGAAGCGTCGCTGCAACTTCCCCACGGGTTCCGCCGTCACCACCGGAAGCGATGTCTTCCCCGGAACCGGAAGCGTCGCCATCTTGCGTGGGACCCCCATGCGGGATCTCTTCTTCCACGACGACATCCGGTTGCTCCGCCGTCGCCGCCGGAAGTGATGCCGCCACTCCACGTGCGCTCGGGGCCTGGCGCGGCCCTTCCAGCGCTTCGCCGTCTGCTGCAACCAAGTAAGTAATAGGGCTGCTTGGCTTACCCATCCGCAGGGGTATAGGCGTCTCTCTCCCATCTCCTAGATCAGGTCCTGGGATGGCGGGACTCCGGCTGTCGGCGCGCCGATCTGCGGGGGACGCCCTGTTCTCAAGGCCACCACTCACCCCACGGGGTGTCGTCCTTCCGGTCTGCCTTTTTGGCTCCGCTTTTAACACCGCCAGCTCACGGAGGTCCTCGTCCGAGTAATCCCCTTTCCCTGACTTAGGGGTCTCCGAGCGGAGTGAAAGTCTCTTTTCCCCGATTGCGGGGGGTGATTTAACCGCCTCGATCGCCACTGACCCAGCCGTCTTGACCGGCTCCAGTCCCTTGTCTCCTGGACTCGCGCGGTTGATCCATAGCGCGCCCGGGGACTCGGCGGAGCGCCTTGCCATGTCCACTGGGGGGTCAGCAGGCTGAATTGGAATAAATGTGGGCATAGGCCACAGGTATAAAGTCCCGCAATGAGGGCAACGTGCCGCCGTGTTGACCGTGCCCCCGGGCAGCCCACATTGTAGGCAGAGCCCGACCACCGTCGCGGTGTTGGCCACCCTCACTACTAGCAACCCGCCGGGTACTGAGTAGGGCTGGGTGGAGACCATCGTGCCCACAGTGGAGGAGCAGGCCATTCTTTGCACAGGAGCCACTTCCTGTACAGGTCTCTCCTTCTCAGTGGTTCCTCGCAACTGACTGGTGGAAGTTGCTGGATCCGCCACTCCCTGCTTCGGCTCCTCCCTTCTCTGACAGAGCTGGAACCCGCCCCCAGGGGTTGCAATAATGGGCGGGTCCCACAGGGGAATATCATGCCCCTTAATTAAGGCCGCACCTCTCTCAGTCCTGGTGGGCGC
This sequence comes from Ascaphus truei, assembly GCF_040206685.1. Taxonomy (NCBI): domain Eukaryota; kingdom Metazoa; phylum Chordata; class Amphibia; order Anura; family Ascaphidae; genus Ascaphus; species Ascaphus truei. The sequence continues at coordinate 93,663,956 of NC_134484.1, read as the reverse complement.
GGTTAGCGTTTTCGCGCCGATTTCCCCACAAGGGTGGGGGTCTTTTCCCGCGGCTAGTTCCCGCCTTTTCCTGGCAGCCGCCCTCTGTGCAAGATAACCATCCTTTTTGCACGGCTCTTCCACGGCCGGAACTACTTTTTGTAGTGGCGCCGTCTGGATATCAGTCCCTGGGCCCAGTGGGTGCATTCCCACAGGCCATAGTTGAAAGTCACTCCCCTTGGTAGAAATCAGGGGAGGGTCCCATAGACTAAGCGGTTGACTCAGCACAGGGGCTGAGTGAGTCACTGTCCATGCAGGCGCAGCCATAGCTTTCGCGCCATGCCCCCCATCAGGGCGGGGCTCTGCTGTTCGCGCCATTCCCGGCCAGCTTTTTGCAAGTCCTGCACCAGCCACATTTTCTGTGACTGTCCCATGCGGTGTCCCTAGCAAGCGGGAACCGCCATTTTGGTTGGCTTTTAAGCCCAAAAAGTCCGTTTGTTTGCTCTCCTCACGGGGTTCTCCCCCAATTATTACAATTTCCTCACACTCTTCAAGGGTGGCCCCTCGCTGTCCCAAACAGGATAAAAACGGGGCAGCCACAGCCTTCGCTCCGCTCCAGAGCATACTGGTTAGCGATAGCTCGGCGACTGTTTGCTCTTCAGTGGGGTGCACGCCACGGGTGCCCTCCCCATCAGCCTCTGGTCGCCATTTTGGGTTCTCCGCACCACGCGGATCCTCCATTCTTTGGGTTGTCTCACTCTCGTACCAATTATCGTACATGGTGCTCCACTCTGCTGGGCAGCCACCACACCGGTACCGATTAGCTTCAGATGCACCACCACATGTGTACCTTATCTAGGTGTGACCCAGTGTTGCACTACCTCAGGCTAGGCTCACTCTCTCAGTGTCTGCTGTAACTCCTTCCTCCCAGTCTGTGCTCCCTACGGTGAGTGTCTGGAATGGGCTAGGTACTCTGGCTCTGCCATGCAGTACTTGGGGCGTCTACCTCTCTTGGTCAGCCTAGCGCAGACCCTCTCCAGGATTCCTGACCACGTTAACAGGCTATCCCTTCTGGCATCCTACCAACTAGCACTGCCTCAAGGTGACTCGGTCAGCTATAGCCCCGCTCCAAACCCCTCACTCCTTTCAGGCCCCTAGGTTGTCCCTGCGAACTGACAATATCCCGTCAGCCCCTGACCACCCCTAGGTCCGTCCCTACGCAGCACAGAGTGGCAGCAGACGCTCTCCCTGTTTCCCAGTGTGCCTAGCTAGAGCCTGTCCTGATGACAGATCTGATCTCAGCAGCTCGCCTCCAAATGTAACGGTATTTCTGGCCCGGCCTGACCCACCCAATCTCACATTGGCCCCTGTGGTCTAACCGGTCCCCATTACAGTGTGGTAGTGTCTGATGGTGCACCTGTTGGCTACAGGACTCCTGAGTCTCCCGCATGATGGTGTGTGGGGAGGACCCGTCCAGACAGGCAGCTGAGGTAGTGTGCTGAGTCTCACCTAGTTCCAGTGCAGCGCCTCCACCTCATCAGGGTCCCTGCGTCCGCATGGGGATGATCCTGGTGAGGAACTCCTCGGTGGTGCAACTCCCTGTGTAATCATTGGACTCTCACACACAGGGGTTTCTCTGATCAGCTCCATCTTTATTGTCACGGTGGGCATAGCTGCCCTCCACAATGGGGTGTATTTAGCCGATCATCTCGCCCGTGCTCCCCTTTGATAGGTATGTCACCTAGATGAGGGATTCACTATTCCCGCAGGAATCACTGCCCTGTGCCAGGTCCCTGGACACAGTCTCCCATGGAGTTACTATAACATAACTAACACTCTGCAGAACTTGAACTTCTTCCTGAACCTTGCAAGAACTTTCCAGCAACTAGCCTTTAACTAGTACTTTCCAGCAACTAGCCTTTAACTAGTACTTTCCAGCAACTAACTTTTAGACACAGTGCTGTGCCTTATGTAACTTCTGAGGCTGACACACCTCTGACATCACTAACCATGGAGTCAGAGCATGTGACCAGTCCCATCCATACACAGGGCACCCCACCAGGGTGTGAGTGAAAACCTCCATGATTACTGCTGGCATGCCCACACTTACCAGGCCTTGCTGCCAGCAGGAGAGATGACTGTAGGCATTTTACATGACCGCTACACACATATATATATATATATATATATATATATATATATATATATATATATATATATATATATATATATATATATATATATATGGGAATGCCCCCATCTCCTCAATCTAGATCATATTTTCATGCACCCATGCTCAGTTATACAGTACACAAGATACAGCTCTAACTTCAGCCTATCTAGTTTGCTTTTCTAGTATCTTTTGATTCTCTATTACAGGAATGGCCAGCTCCAGTGTATAAGGATCACAAACAGGTTAGGTTTTCAGGATATCTCTGCTTCAGCATTGGTTGCTCAGTCTTTGACTAAGCCACCGATTGAGCCATAAGCGCTGAAGCAGGGATATCCTGAAAACTTGGCCTGTTTGGTGACTGGAGTTGACCACCCCTGCTCTAATACTCCCTCACTTAATGTGAGCATCAATCCTTATACACAAGTTGAGAACAAGAAGATAAAATCAATGACTCTATATTATTAGACAATCCTACTTACTAACACGTGTGTAAAACTTGAGACCAGCAATAATAATTAACGATGTGTCCAAGTCTCGCACAAATGAGTGAATCTGACAAATATTGAAATCATCAACATCCTGTACACAAATATTTGCCTGAACAAATGTCCAATTTGGATAAAAATATGATAGAGTGGGAAATAACTCTCTGATACAAAAAATGGTATTCCAACATTGGACCAAACTGAACTCATGATGGCAGTATGTTTAATGGGTTATAAGTAAGTGATAGCTATCTGATATAAAGATTCTATATCAGATTTTTGGTACTCATCATTAACTGTACTTACCTGAACAGTGGAAATGTATATGAGCGGTGCAATGTCGGTCTTCCCCATCTCACTTCCTTTACGTTACTGTGTTCCCCTCCCCACCCACCTTTATACAGTACCTTCTGAAGATGCGCTAAATGAATAGTTTTAAAGAAATTGTGTGACTGAAAATGTCTATCTTACCAAATGCGTTGCCATAATTGAAAATATACTAATTAAACAGCAGTATATTCCTTAGTTAAAACATTAGCAAATTTACACGAATCTTTAAAAAAAAAAAAAAAATGCAATGAAGTTCACAAAGTCCAATATAATTTGCCATTTACAGATCGCCTGGGAGTAGGAGGGTGAAGCTTAAACTATTAGACGATGATCACCATCTTTCCAGAAATGCAAATCCGGTGCCACGTGTCGTGGTAAGCACACCCAGTACATATATTACTTGCACTCATTTATATTTTTTTACTGGAGTGCTGTTGAAAAGTGACCATAAAAACCTAAAAGCAAAAAAAGTACAAGACAACTAAAAGCCAACATTTTATTATTATTAATCCTTTATTTTGACTTATATCATGCTGCAAACAAACCTGTACATGGTTAATTTTTTTGAACTTTGCAAAAATGATATTTACTGGGGGAGCTTAGCATAACTCTTTGTACTGGAGCTTAGCATAACACATGGAACTGGATTTGTATTTTTGGACGTACGGTGACCAATTTCCTTTGGTTTAAGCTTCCCACCCACCTACAGTACTCTCAAGTGACCTGCTAATGGTAAGGTATAAAATATGTTTACAGTAAGTCAGCTCCCCAGATTCATCAACCACAGCGAAGGATTAACACACCCGAATTGGCACTATCTCCCATGTACTTGAATAGGAGTTAACCCTGCTCGGTTGAGTTTACCGATAATGGAGTTTTATGAATAACCCTTACAGTGTCTTCCTCCATGAAAACGTAACAAAGAAGCTGAAGGAATTAAGCTCAGATGACATGGTAACAACAATATTAAATTAGAAGTTAGGATAGAAGTTAGGACTTGCCGTGGTGGGCAAACGTATCATACTTTGGCCAAATGATGTAACCAAAAGCTTAATTTAAATGAAATATTAGAAAAAGTTAAATATGTACAGGCTTCTATGCAGCATGATGTAAGTAACAAGAAAGGGTCTTGTTTTTTGGCTTTTTGCCTTTTTTATACCTCAATTGACATCTACATTATTACTGCTATTTTCCATGTAGAGTGTCGGGCCTCACTGGAGCTGCACCTTCAAACCCTGGACAGCTACCCCATAGTAAAACTGGATATTGTATCACTTCTGACAGCAACGGAAATTCACAAATACAGTAGGCATTAGTATTCATTTTTACAGTAGGTGGCATTCAAAAGATTCACTGACCTATGCAATATCATAATGTAATTTAGAGTTATTTTAGAGATCTGAAGTGGTCTTTGCTTCTATTAAATCAATTTATGTTTGTATCTTTGTCTAATACTCATGAGTTTTTTTTTCTCCCATGAGTGCTTTTGGAATATCACATTTTGTAGCTTTGGACTGAAATCTCTGAATACTCTCCAGACTGGATTTGTATAAAGGATTGCATTTCTAACCAACGATGCTTTGAAATATGGTATATTAACACAACAATCTACCTAATGATTAAAAATATAGTACGGTTCAGCTCTGGGGGACCCCCCGGTTTGAATCTTGTGAAGAAAAAAAACAAACAATTATCGCCCCCCCCCCCCCCAAAAAAAACAAACGAGTGACCAGTATTGCTTCTTTAAGTGATAATGCCCTAGATAGTTGTTGATTATATTGGCATAACCTATCAGTCCTTTTTTTAATTAAATATAGAAATACAATGAAATAAAAGGACTGCCACTTCAGTATTACATGTATTTAACAATTGTAAATGTTATATTACTATTGCTATGATTAAATTAGTGTGGCATTTCTTTTCTTTTTTAAACTTATATTTTAATTTTTTCCCCACACATAAATGGAAAGGGGAAGGATACAAAAAATAAAAAGGGAGTGGGGGGGAACAACTATTTTGTATCAAATGTATTACAAACGACAACAGTCACATTGCATATCATGAATACAAAAAGGATGGGGGAGCACAATGGTTGGAAACAGGCAGTGTTAGAGAACTGGTGATTGCTTTTTAAGGTGAAGTGGTTATATCTTGAGCGGATGTGTTAGCTCAGGTGTCTAATCTCTAATTGGAACGATAGGCACACATGGGTGTACGTGTGTTGGTGTGAAGGTGAAATGAAATAAAGATATATAAAACTTACACGGCCTTGTGTAAGCCCTGTCACATCAAGGTTTCTTTGGGAGTCCCGTGTGCTTCTGATGAGGCTTTTCTTCTTGCGATGCGGGTTCTTCTTCTTGATGTAGCGGCCACTTACTTCGTTGATTCACAGTGCCACTCCAGGGGGATTTTCTCTCGTATAAATAGAAAGGAGGATAGGGTTAACACATATAATTATATATATACGTCAATGTGGGGGGGGGGGATGGTGTGTTTTATGAACCACCAAGGAGATAGTATACTATATATTATAGTTTAGCACTCACACGGACCAGTGTGAGTGCAATCCTATCTTGGTATCTTGTACACTTCTAGGTGTTGCCCAATCAAAATATCAGATGATGAAAGGGTGGGGTATAAGGGTATTGATGGTAAATATAACACGATACTCACACGGGCCAGTGTGAGTACACACTCTTAGCGGTATCTTGCTCTTCTATTCCAGTTGTAGGTGCTGGTGAAGGTGGGGTTAATATAAAAGACACTAATGTCTGGAGGGTAAAAACACTAACTTTAATAAAACATGAAAAATAAAAAACAAACACAGAATATAATTCCGTGGAAGGTAAAAGCAAGGGGTAGACAGTGTGGTGTTTAGTTGTAGGGAGTCTCTCTCTTCCGCGTCCGGATGGAGAGCTGCAACTGCACCTCCGCCTCCTCTGAAATGTGCTTTAAAATGTTCCAGGTGAAGAGCTCTTGACCACATTGACGTATATATATAATTATATGTGTTAACCCTATCCTCCTTTCTATTTATACGAGAGAAAATCCCCCTGGAGTGGCACTGTGAATCAACGAAGTAAGTGGCCGCTACATCAAGAAGAAGAACCCGCATCGCAAGAAGAAAAGCCTCATCAGAAGCACACGGGACTCCCAAAGAAACCTTGATGTGACAGGGCTTACACAAGGCCGTGTAAGTTTTATATATCTTTATTTCATTTCACCTTCACACCAACACACGTACACCCATGTGTGCCTATCGTTCCAATTAGAGATTAGACACCTGAGCTAACACATCCGCTCAAGATATAACCACTTCACCTTAAAAAGCAATCACCAGTTCTCTAACACTGCCTGTTTCCAACCATTGTGCTCCCCCATCCTTTTTGTATTCATTACCTATAAGGGTCCTGGATAGATCCTGCTGGGGTTCCGAGTCACGAGAGGATACTGCTGCGGCACAGTTTATTCGAGCATTTGCCCGTTCTGTGCCGCAGCAGTAGCCTGGCGCGCGCCCGAGTGTGACGGGCGCGCGCCGAAGCAGCGGAAGAGCGCCCTCCGATCGGGGCGCTCTCCCTACCGCTGCCGGGTCCGCCGGGTCCCCCGGAACCCCCTGCCGCTGTCCCGCGATCGCGGGACACCAGGGCTCCCTCGGGGAGCCCCTGGACACGCGTGCAGGGGGCGCACGCTCCCGATGACGCGTGACCGCGCGTCTATGACGCGCGGCACGCCGAGGGGCGGCCACTAGCAAGCCGGGAGATTTCCCGGCTTGCGGTACCGACCACACTTCAATAAAGTGTGTCGGTAGTGTACCACTCGAAAACCATTTACAGGCAGTATTACACCACTCTTTTTATACTTCTGCACATCAGATAAACTACATAGAGATAGCGCCCGGGTACCTCCTCAAACAAACATTGCATATCATACAACATTTGGTAAACACCATATTTTATGTTCAGCACTCCCATATCCTCTCACCTTCCGGGAGCGCACCCCTATCCAGCATCCCAAGGATCCCAGACTCTATCATAGTGGTATGATTCAGAAATTAGGTAAGTTTCTCCATTAGATGGACGTCTTTGACCGTTCTAATAACCTCTCTTCTGGAGGGCATGAGTGTCTTTTTCCACGCCGCTGCTACAGCGCATCTAGCCGCTGTTAGAATATACAGGATCAATTTTTGTGTGTGATGATTCACATCTTACATGGGTTTAGCCAGAATAATTAGGATTGGATCTAGCGAAATTTTGATATCAGTCACATCTTTTATATATTTCAAAACGGTCCTCCAGTACGTCTGCATTACTGGACAATACCACCAGATATGTGCCAAATCTCCTATTTGTCCACAGCCCCCTCCAACATCTATCTGAGGTCCCCAGGAACATCTGCTTTAATCTTTTGGGGGTGTAATTCCAACGTAACAAAATTGTATATATATTTTCTTTGTTACCATCCATATGGAGGTTTTACCCACATTCATCCATATATCTTTCCAGTCCTCCATTGTTATTTCAGTCTGGAAATCCAGAGCCCACTGATCCATGTAGTTATGGTTTGTGGTATCCTTTTTTAGGGTTAGCCTCTGGTACAAAGAAGATATCAAACCTCTTTGATATTTTTTTGTTTTACATAGATCTTCAAATCGTGTACAGTAAATCTAGAAAGTTCCTCAGCATAGAAGCCCTGACACACAAAATGTTGGACCTGTATATACCTAAACAGCTCAATTTGGGTCAGTCCATAATTTCTCATCAATTCCTCGAAAGACATTAGCTTGTCTTTTTCTAACAAATCTCGTACCTACAGAATTCCTCTATGTCTGCAAATTTCAAAACCCTGACCCCGAAAGCCTGGGGTAAACCCTTGGTTATCGAACAGGGGCGCGAGTCTAAATTTCTTTGCTACACTGTATGTCATTGCTTAGTGTGACTGCCCTGGATGTTTGGACTTGTCCACATCCGGGTCCGGGACCAAATTTAAAATCACCTCCTACAATATATAATTGTTCTATATAATATATATAAGCCAGTGAAGCAACCTCTGCCTTAAATTCTGTTACAGCTCTGTCCAGAGCTGATTGGAAACTCACTTGCATATCTCTGAGCATACACTGCAGATCCTGCTTTGTGATCACTGTGTCATCTCTATCTCTCAGCAGCTCTCACTTCTAGGGCTAAGATCCCGTTGCACGCGTCCGCATGACTGGCTTGCTTGCCGGCGGCACGTGCAACTCGCTGTACCGCGATCTGCGGTCTACAGGATACTTTTCTCGGAGCGGGGGGGCGTGGCCAAACGGGTCGGGGGGGCGCGGCCATGACGTGAGGGGGCACGGCCATGACGTGAGGGGCCGGAGCGGGAGGTGGGCGGGAGTGGGAGGATTGACAGGGAGGGGGGGGCGTGGCTTGAGCGGAGGGACCCGCTACTCTTCCCCCCCCTCCCTCCACGGGCTGCAGGTAAGTAAAAAAAACACACACACGCAGGCACTCATACATACATACATACATACACACACACACACACAGACAGACAGAGACAGGCACGCACGCAGACAGGCACACACATACACTGGCGACACACTTTATTCGAGCTTGGCTAGTCCCACGAATTCGGGTATACCCGGGTGTATTGAGGTTTGTGACTGTTTTCTGCCCGAGTGCATTGAGTTATTTTCCAAGCAGGGATTGAAGCATTTTATTCCCGCTGGCTGCAATACTGCACAGTATATATATATATACTGCATTACAATTCATGAATTTATGCCATCTGGTAGACACGCGAAGCATTGCAGCCTATTAAATCCTAATCATTATCATTTAACAGATCAGCCGCCCATCAGCCAGGCATGAACCCAGGCTGGGAAGGCAAATGCAACGGGGCTTGTCAGAGGTGAGGAGCGGCGCATTCCAGGTATCTGCCAGGTACATACTGGGTATTTGCTCGAATAAAGTGTGTCGGTGCAGTACACACACACAGACACACACACACACATACACACACACAGGCAGGCACTCACGCACTCAGACACACACACAGACAGGCACTCAGGCACACACACACACACAGAGACAGGCACTCACGCTGCTTTCACTCCACACTCCTCCCCGCTCCCCGAAGCCTCTCCTCCTCCCGCAGCCTCCACCCCCATTGGCTCACAGCCACACCACGTGACGCGTCAACGCTAAGAAACACCATTCTGTGGTGTCTCCTAGCGGCTGACGCGCCACAGCGTGTGATCAGCTGTGCAGCCAGTGGGGACCGGGACCGGCTCGCAAGGATTCCCCTGCTGGTGGGGAACTCGCTACATTGCCGCCCGCGCCAACGAGCGCAGCGGGTCCCAGGCCTAGTTCTTTTCCTGCAGTGTCCCTGTTTGCTGAATTTCTCAGCGTTGCTCGTCTCTCCAGGGCTTCTCCTTCTGCTCCAGCAGCCTGCTTCTCTGGGGCTGTTGCTGTGCACTCCTGTACACTCAGATCAGTGCCATCTTTGTTTTTCCTCCCCTTGTCAGCCATTGCTGACTGAACACGACCAAAACAGGAGAGATCCGGGGTCCCCGGCTTCCCGTCCTTCTTGTGGGACATCTCCGCTGCTTCCCCCACCTGCCGCTGTGGTCCATGGCTAGGGAGAAGGGGCCGATCGGGGGTAATATTAAATTATATTGGCGAGTGCACGGAGCTGTCCTAGTAAATGTGCATCCGCGATGACGTCACGCGCGCACCCCCTGAGTGGGGCATTTCTTAGCATTTTGAATTGATTCCTGAGGCAAAGCATGAAACATTTCATGCAACCTCAGCAAATACACTTTAGTGCTTGTAACTGGTAACTGGTCTGTTGTAAATTCTCTTTTCATTTCTGCCAACTTAGCATTATCACAAAAAGTAAAATCTAGAGCATTTAGTTTGAACTGGCACATCTATAACATAGAATACCATTTGTTGCATTCTTTCAACCACTGTTTTTACCTCAAAATGTTTTCCTTCTGAAAAAAAGACCATGGAGAAGTGGTCTAACTGGAGATGGCAAGCTTTCTTTTGGAATATTTCGGGCTGCATCAGGTCATTTAAGAACACAATGTTCTAAACACAAGCATTTTCTTTCACATGTAAAGTACAAAATCTATTGAACATGACAATTGCTGTCTGGCTGCAATATTGTATATTTAATTAGAGAGTATGGCAGAAATGTGTTCTGCTGCTTTCCTCTACCTCAAGTTTTCATGTTAACGCTGATTGGGATATTAGCTAGTGTGGTTATGTTCTCATTGTATGTTTTCGCCATTTGTTTGGGAATGCAGTATCTCAGGATATACTTGCTCACAATTGTCAGGTCATACACACAAATAGAGTATACCAACCTGATCCCTTACATGTGGTAAGCTAAGTACAGTACAGTATATGTATAAAACAATGCATTACAATTTTTTTTAGGATAAACTCTTATAACTGCTAGTCAGGTCCGCTGACAGGAGGGGAGAACCGGGACATCTGTCTCGGGCATGAGGGCTATGCGGGACCAGTGGTGCTGGAAATTGGGCCCAGACAGAGGTTGGGCTCAACATCCGTGCTATTAAATGCCTGGGCACGTTTTCCCCCACTGTGGCCTTCCCTGACCTCCACCCCTGCATGTATGCCAGAAGTTGAGCCTTCCCAGAAGTCGAGCCCAACTTTCGCATCTGCCTGCAGGATCAGTGCGGCACTGGCAGCCTCCACCCCAAGGTAAGTCTGCTCGAATTTGGGGATTATAATATGTATTGGGGGTGTGTGGCTTATTATATGTACTGGGAGTGTGGGATGTTATTATATGTATTGGCGTGTGTATATGTGTACATTATATGTATTGGGGGTGTGTGGTGTTATATGTGTGTAACGGGTATTCCACCCCACCCAATCTCATATGTAGTGTGGGTGAGTAGAACATGTATTGTTACCGGTGTGGTGCGTATACCTGCAGGCTCACAGGCAGTCTGAGCCTCCGCTAATGAGAGCCTGGGGTGAATCCTCTGGAACGGATCTTTGTTCAGCGCCTCCACCTATGTAGGATTCTATGGACGTGTAGAATGACCCTAACATAGGAACCCACTCAGAAAACCACATACACAGTATTATGGATAACAGGTTTACTGAATGAACAATGACAACACCTTACTTCAAAACACTATATCAATAACAGTGCATCAATACAACTGTGTACCATCCCCCACCCACATGTCCATCATCACATTCCCCTCAGTCTCTTGAGTGTCCATAGCAATAAAGACCAGTGTGAGTGTGAGGGATAGCGCTTCCCTGTGTTGGGGCCCGGTGGTGCACTTAATATATAATACCTCCCTGACCAGTCCTGGTCAGGAAAATCCTTGGAGCTCTGCAACACCGCACAGTGATCCCACGGCGTGCTGCACTGCTCTCTGCAGGAATGGGTGCACCTCTGCATCCACACGAAAGGAATCTCCAGCCGGAGTGCTTCTTTAACACAGTCTCTGAACACGCGATCAGACAGCAACCCTCTTGCTGCTCTAACTATGGTGAAGGATTCCCTGTCCTAAGGCCAACCCTATACCATACAGCTTCCTCTGGTGTCATAGGGGACTAACTGGGCCCTGGGGTGTACCTCTACCCTAGTCCCTAATCCTCCCTATAACTAGCTACCTGCACTACGCACAGCCACTTACTTGGTCCGTGCAGCAACCGTGCTGCACAAACACAGTGCCTGCCTGTCAGACCTCACAGCACTAATAGCTGTGACTCTGACAAGACAGCACTCACACTAAGGGCAGAGTCCCTAGTTGGGGCCGTCCCTTATCAGTTACCCACTAACCTGGTGGGGAGTTGGGGCCTACCTGGAGGGTGAGGGTACCTATCTGGATGCAGGAGTTGCACTCACTCCCTGCATCCTTCCTTCCCCTTCTGCTCCGCTGCTCCAACTGACTCACCAAAGCCCGGGAAATGTATCTATTCTCCCTCCAGGGCAGTCCTACAGCCCTATTGGCTCCTATCAAGCACCTGGTGCCTGCCTCGCTATGCCTCATGGGAATTGTAGTCCCGAGGCCCCTACAATAACATTGAGGCCGCGTGCGTGCCTTCCCTCTGCCTACACAAACCTGTAATGGCCGCCGCAACCTCTCACTAACTTCCCCTACTCTCGCGCGACTCTCCTGCGCCTTCCCTGCCCTCACGCAACTGCTCCCTGCCTCTCGCAGCCTCCCTGCGCATGCGCGACTCTGCCCTGTCTCTCGCAGCCTCCCTGCGCATGCGCGAGCTAACTGGACCGCCGGGGACTCACTGCGCATGCGCGAGTTGAAGCGCAATGGCGGCGCCCTATCCGCCCGGCTCCGGGAGCACCGGGAGCCCTGAGATGCGCGTGCGGCCTTGGCAACCGGCCGCACGCGTCCCCGGCAACCCCCGAGCCGGGACCTGACCGCCCTCTCCCCTGCCACTGCCGAACGGAGCCGCCATTGGACGCGGCGGCCCCCACGATCGGCAGTCAGGTGAGGGGGGTGCGGTAGCGCTGGGGAGACCTGGCTACATGTGTAACACAATTTCCCCCCTGCCCCCCTGGGAGATCCACTCTTTTGTTACCATGTGGTGCTGAGGCATACCTGTTGTCTCCAGGAGATCTGAGCTGTCTGCGTTGTTGTGGAGATCAGGACAGGCTTTTGGATATCATCTTAGTTCAGATGTTAAGATGCCTCCTTCACTGCATGCGGTAGTCCAACGGGGGTGCCTTGGTATTCTGTGTACCGGATTAGGTGAACACCATGTCTCCCACAAGAAATCTTCCTCCGGCTGCACACACACTGCATTGGTTCCGGTTCGCACAGCAACCCGCAGCGTGGATCCGTGGAGATAATCCTCCCACCGCAGCCAGGAAACAATTGTCTCTGACTCTCTGTTTAGCGTGCAGTAAAATAGCTGCTACATTCGCCGCTCCAGGAAATGCCCCTGAAAGGTGCATGTTTTGTTTGACTGCCTAAAGATTTTGGATGAAACCTTCTTTTTTCCATTTGTGAGTGCTGCAGTACTTCATATATATATATATATATATATATATATATATATATGTAGCCAGGTCACCCTTTGCCCCCTGCGACCCCCTCGGGAGCCTCCGTGGGCACAAGCGATGCCGGGTACTGCCGGAGGCCAGCGGCAGACCCGACGGCCATCCCAAGGGTGGGGGCCGTTGCGGGGAGCGGTGCGCTGTCTCCGCGAGCAGGCCGGTTGCCGGGGATGCGATCGGGCCGTTGCTAAGGCCGCGGTCGCGTCTCTAAGGTCCCGGCGGCCGGCGAGGAGAGCGCCGCCATTGCGCTTCAAGTCGCGCATGCGCAGTGATCGCGCGAGGGCAGGAGAGCCCCAGATAGGTCGCGCATGCGCAGATAGGGGTAGGGAGCTAAGGCAGCTCTTAGGAGGTCGCGCGAGAGTAGGGAAGCATAGGGAGAGCTTGAGGCGGCCATTAGGAGTTAGTGTAGGCAGAGGGGAGGAACGCACGCGGTCCCAATGTTATTGTAGGGGCCTCGGGACTACAATTCCCATGAGGCATAGCGAGGCAGGCACCAGGTGCTTGATAGGAGCCAATAGAGATGTAGGACTGCCCTGGAGGAAAAGAGATACATTTCCCGGGCTTTGCATGAGTCACGTCAGTCAGGAAGAAGCAGAGCAAGGAGGCAGACAAGGGAAGGAGGTAGGGTACAGGAGAGAGGGACTCCCCTGTATTAGGCCAGCACCCCATTGGTCAGAGATAGCTCAGCTCCCCAGTAAGGTGAGTGTTGCCAGGGGCAGCCCTCAGGTTAGGGACCCTGCCACTTACATTAGTGGGAGCTGAGAGAAGGAAGTCTGCAGTTATAGAGTTGGAGTCAGGGAGCTGTTAGGGAAGTAGGGTTAGGGAGCGAGTGCAGCTTCTGCCCCATATAGGTACCTACACCCCAGGTAGACCCCAACTCCCCACTAGTTGGGTGGGTAACTGTTCAGAAGGTGATAGAGAGTTGGAGCTAGGGAGCTGTGAGGGAAGAAGGGTGCGGGGAGTGAGAGCAGCTCCTGCACCCCATAGGTACCCACACCCCAGGTAGGCCCCAACCCCCCGCTAGTGTAGTGGGTTAAGTACTGAGGGAGGCCCAAGATAGGGACGCTGCCCTTAGTGTTGTTAGAGTGCTGCATTGTCAGGGTCACAGCGAGCAGTGCTGTGAGGTCTGATAGGCAGGCACCTTGTTGCGCAGCACGTTGGCTGCAGCCTCCAGTGAGTTACAGCTTGCTGCGGTAGGCGCTGGGACGAGTCAGAGAGTAGTGGGTCTGGAGAAGGGCTATAGCTGTTCTAGTCACCTTGAGGTAGCGCTAGGGGTAGGATGCCTGAAGGGATAGCCTGTTAACGAGGTCAGGAATTCTGGAGAGGATCTGCACTAGGCTAGCCAACAGTAGGTAGATGCCCAAGTACTGCATGGAAGAGTACTCTAGTCCATTCCAGATCACTTACCGAAGGCACTTGGGTAGTTGGGGGAGTGGGACAGGTCATTACCCCGGCAGGCCCTAGGAGTTCCCCAAGCCACTACAGGTTGCTGTACTACAGGGACAGGCCCTAGGTTAGGGTTCCTGTCACGTTAGTACCATTTATATAGATAGGGACACAGCGGCTGCTGTTGTTCCTGTGGAAGCGGTTGGACCCACGTTGGGGTCCACAGAGACGATTCCAGAGTGGGACCGCCCTAGTGGTCCGCACGTGCAAGGAGTTCGGTTGGAGGATCAGACGGACTCATCACACGTCTGACCCTTTGAGAAGTTTGTTGCTGACCCGAGCACCGGAGTGCTCGGCAGGTATTATACCATCACATGTGCACCAACAGGCCTAGAGGTTCTTAGTGACTGCGCAGTCACCCATTGACTATCTCTGTAGGAGTACGGGACATTGGGTGGGGTTCTTGGGACACTGGGTGGGATCACCTAGTGTTTGGGAATCGTCCTGCGAGACGTCACTGTTAGTGTCTCACCGTGAGAGAGACACAGGTTATCATTATTATTCGTTAGTAAAGTCCTTAGTTATATAATCACTGTGTGTGTGGTTTCTGATTGGGTTCCTATGTAGGGTCATTCTACACTTCCATAGAATCCTACACAGGTGGAGGCGCTGAAAGAAGATTCGTTCCAGAGGATTCACCCCAGGCTCTCACTAGCGGAGGCTCAGACTTCCTGTGAGCCTGCAGGTATACGCACCACACCGGTAACACCGCATGTTCTACTCACCCACACTATATATATGCGATTGGGTGGGGTGGAATACCCGTTACATTTGGAGGCGCTGCTGAGATACACCTGGGGTGCCCTGTCCATTTTTTCTAAATTGTCCCGTCCCTATTTTTGTCACCATGTTTGTGAAGTCCGGAGACGAGGTACTGGTTTGGGCTTTGAGGCAATACCTAGACCCTGGACAGGTAGTGGCGGTAGGAGGCATTCCCGTAACTATACCCAAAATGAAGGTTCGGGAGTATATGTGTAAAATTCCTGAGTGGCCATGGACATGTGTCTTAGATGAGGAGCAAGATCCCACGTCCACATGGAAGACCATTCTTTTTGTAGTAACCCACACTGAGAATATATGCCTGGCAAAGGCACCGTCCGCACTGTTCATGCCCGGGGGCCCCTCAGAAGGGTACCCCCTAGTCTACGCAGACCAAGCAGGATGGCGTTTCCCGCCAAATCAGGAGAGCGCACGTGCTGCTGACTGCCAATCTGCACAGCAAGATGTTGCAACAATCTGTCCGGGATTGGCGCGAAAATCAGAGCCCCTCCCCTGTGATGTGAGTGACTCAGAGCAGAGCCAGAACCGCTCCCTTGTAGAAAGTGCCCTTCCTACAGATTCCACCAGGGGGAGCAAACACTGTAATCTGCAACCATACGTTGATGCCGTGCTAGACTGTTTGATCTCTGAAGAGGTGTATTCCGATGTTGCGGACCCTGCTGTGGGCCCGTGTGCCCTTCGATGGTCAGTCAGACCTACTGCAGAGGTACCATCGGTCCTAGGCTTGGGACCAGTACCTACAGACAACAAGGGTGAGTCGACTGCCCCAGGGGTGTTGGGGGTGAGCCTCCAGGTGACCGCGGAGCACGATGGCTCCTTAAGTCTGGTCGCCCGGGCGAAGGGCTCCCCTCTGCATCGCGTCCTGGCGGAGGTGTCCTCATTAGAAGATAGCTGTCCAGTGGTGCGAGTGGACCAGTGCCCACTGCCTATCGTGCCAGAAGAAGAGAAACCCATCGCAAGCCAGCCGAGTGGTAAGGAACCCCCTTGCCCCCCACAGGCTCCGATGGAGGTGGCCGTGAAGAAGGCCAGAGTAGCGGCTTCTGAGCGGAGTGTGAGCCCGTGTGCTCCGACACAAGTGGTCCCAGGACTGGGATCCAACGCTCCCGAAGTTCGAGTCAGTGAGTGGACTGTCCCAGAAGAGTTGGGGACAGGTTCCGATACCACCAAGGTGGGAACTGACAGCGTCCCCGAGGACCTGTTGGACACCGTGAATCACCGCAGTGGTAAGGTATCTACCCTTTACCCCCTGCCAGGTGAAACAGAGACTTTGCTGAAAGAGAAGCGGCACATCCGCCAAGTAGTGGACCGTGGGAAAGGTCTTGGCCGCCTGGCCTGCTGTTTCCAAGGCGTGGATGACCAGGTAAAGACCGGGTTGAAAGACACTGTGCTATTCCTTCCACCAGGGGGAGGAAGTAGTACTGAACCAGTGACTGTCACCCCAGAGTGTGCTCTTCAAGAGAATTTTCTGGGAGAGGCTCACGGACGCAAAAGTGAGGTACCCCCACCTGATCAGTTAGGGGCACCCCACAAATGGTCTCAGCTAGCCTCGGGAATTATGGGGTGTGATGTGACATGTGTTGGTGAGGTTAAAGCCGATCTGTTAAGTGTACGGGGTATGCCATGCCATTTGTCAGTGTGTGAAATTGTGCCCTGTTATGTCGTTCCCCAAGCGAGGGCGTTGGGTGTTTCACCAAGGGGAGAGTGTAGCCAGGTCACCCTTTGCCCCCTGCGACCCCCTCGGGAGCCTCCGTGGGCACAAGCGATGCCGGGTACTGCCGGAGGCCAGCGGCAGACCCGACGGCCATCCCAAGGGTGGGGGCCGTTGCGGGGAGCGGTGCGCTGTCTCCGCGAGCAGGCCGGTTGCCGGGGACGCGATCGGGCCATTGCTAAGGCCGCGGTCGCGTCTCTAAGGTCCCGGCGGCCGGCGAGGAGAGCGCCGCCATTGCGCTTCAAGTCGCGCATGCGCAGTGATCGCGCGAGGGCAGGAGAGCCCCAGATAGGTCGCGCATGCGCAGATAGGGGTAGGGAGCTAAGGCAGCTCTTAGGAGGTCGCGCGAGAGTAGGGAAGCATAGGGAGAGCTTGAGGCGGCCATTAGGAGTTAGTGTAGGCAGAGGGGAGGAACGCACGCGGTCCCAATGTTATTGTAGGGGCCTCGGGACTACAATTCCCATGAGGCATAGCGAGGCAGGCACCAGGTGCTTGATAGGAGCCAATAGAGATGTAGGACTGCCCTGGAGGAAAAGAGATACATTTCCCGGGCTTTGCATGAGTCACGTCAGTCAGGAAGAAGCAGAGCAAGGAGGCAGACAAGGGAAGGAGGTAGGGTACAGGAGAGAGGGACTCCCCTGTATTAGGCCAGCACCCCCTTGGTCAGAGATAGCTCAGCTCCCCAGTAAGGTGAGTGTTGCCAGGGGCAGCCCTCAGGTTAGGGACCCTGCCACTTACATTAGTGGGAGCTGAGAGAAGGAAGTCTGCAGTTATAGAGTTGGAGTCAGGGAGCTGTTAGGGAAGTAGGGTTAGGGAGCGAGTGCAGCTTCTGCCCCATATAGGTACCTACACCCCAGGTAGACCCCAACTCCCCACTAGTTGGGTGGGTAACTGTTCAGAAGGTGATAGAGAGTTGGAGCTAGGGAGCTGTGAGGGAAGAAGGGTGCGGGGAGTGAGAGCAGCTCCTGCACCCCATAGGTACCCACACCCCAGGTAGGCCCCAACCCCCCGCTAGTGTAGTGGGTTAAGTACTGAGGGAGGCCCAAGATAGGGACGCTGCCCTTAGTGTTGTTAGAGTGCTGCATTGTCAGGGTCACAGCGAGCAGTGCTGTGAGGTCTGATAGGCAGGCACCTTGTTGCGCAGCACGTTGGCTGCAGCCTCCAGTGAGTTACAGCTTGCTGCGGTAGGCGCTGGGACGAGTCAGAGAGTAGTGGGTCTGGAGAAGGGCTATAGCTGTTCTAGTCACCTTGAGGTAGCGCTAGGGGTAGGATGCCTGAAGGGATAGCCTGTTAACGAGGTCAGGAATTCTGGAGAGGATCTGCACTAGGCTAGCCAACAGTAGGTAGATGCCCAAGTACTGCATGGAAGAGTACTCTAGTCCATTCCAGATCACTTACCGAAGGGACTTGGGTAGTTGGGGGAGTGGGACAGGTCATTACCCCGGCAGGCCCTAGGAGTTCCCCAAGCCACTACAGGTTGCTGTACTACAGGGACAGGCCCTAGGTTAGGGTTCCTGTCACGTTAGTACCATTTATATAGATAGGGACACAGCGGCTGCTGTTGTTCCTGTGGAAGCGGTTGGACCCACGTTGGGGTCCACAGAGACGATTCCAGAGTGGGACCGCCCTAGTGGTCCGCACGTGCAAGGAGTTCGGTTGGAGGATCAGACGGACTCATCACACGTCTGACCCTTTGAGAAGTTTGTTGCTGACCCGAGCACCGGAGTGCTCGGCAGGTATTATACCATCACATGTGCACCAACAGGCCTAGAGGTTCTTAGTGACTGCGCAGTCACCCATTGACTATCTCTGTAGGAGTACGGGACATTGGGTGGGGTTCTTGGGACACTGGGTGGGATCACCTAGTGTTTGGGAATCGTCCTGCGAGACGTCACTGTTAGTGTCTCACCGTGAGAGAGACACAGGTTATCATTATTATTCGTTAGTAAAGTCCTTAGTTATATAATCACTGTGTGTGTGGTTTCTGATTGGGTTCCTATGTAGGGTCATTCTACACTTCCATAGAATCCTACACAGGTGGAGGCGCTGAAAGAAGATTCGTTCCAGAGGATTCACCCCAGGCTCTCACTAGCGGAGGCTCAGACTTCCTGTGAGCCTGCAGGTATACGCACCACACCGGTAACACCGCATGTTCTACTCACCCACACTATATATATGCGATTGGGTGGGGTGGAATACCCGTTACATATATATATATATACTGTATATATACAAAAAAGACTGCGCTTGGGTGATTGCTGCTAGCAACGCCCAGTCAGTAATGGACAATAAAATCTAAATGGATCTACACCAATGTGTTAATGAGCCATATACAGTATATTCCACTAAATATCACACATGTGTCCCAGCATGAGTAGCCAAATTAAATAAATCTTTTAAACCAATTAAAAATAGTGCTGTGGATGCCTATTTAACCATTGAGTTTTTGGAACATTAAATCCATTTTTTATACAGTAATGCACTAGGATTGGGCGCTTTTTTTCTTTTCATTTTATTTATATATATATAAATATATATATTATATAACCCGTAGAATGAACCATGGCTATGTCACGCATACACATAACTTATGAACCCCCCCCCCCACCCACACATTCCACTGGCTGGATACCCGGCACAGCCACCCACCCACCAACCGGGCATTATGCCATCCGCCCAAAACAACCCAGAGCATTAGTGTAACATCTGCCCTAGGACCCCGTCTGGTACCCATGAAACCCCTGCCAGATGTGATACAGCAGGGCCCTGCTTCTCAGCGCTTCGCTTCTCGGCGATCCGCTGATACGGCGACACCGAGAAGGGGGCCGCCATGTTGGTTCCTAAGTCACGCATGCGCAGAATGGGCAGGTGCACCCGGCGCGCATGCACAGACCGCAGGTTGCGCATGCATACCATAGGTTGCGCACGCATACCATAGGTTGCACATGCGCAGAACGGCAAAAATGCCGGTTTGCGCATGTGCAGAAGTGAAAATCGCCGGATCCGATTTCCGGTGATTTTCACTATACGGCGGGCTTTTGGAACAGAACCCGCCATATACCCGCCCTGCTGTAAATTAATAATGAACACAAACCTCGAAGTAACATACTTCACTTGTTATTTCTTGTTTTTTCATTTTTCTTTATTCATTTTTTCTTTATATTCCTTTTTTTGCGGAAGGGTTGGTAAAGAAGGTATATATTGCACATACAAAGCAATACACCTATGGGGATCTGCGGCTGCCAGGGGGGGGGGGGAAGCTGGGACAACTGTCCCAGCTGTCCCAGGCCTGGCGGCGCACCGGCTGTCCCACATAGCAGTTACCCGGCATCAGAAACATCTTTCCTTTCCCTGCTTCTGCTGTCAACTTCCAACTCACAGGAGGGAGAGTAAGCATCAGCGTGGGTGCCCGGCTCCCTTAAAGAGACAGTATGTGTGTCTTTGTGGGGGAGAGAGGGAGTGTGTGTGGGGGGGAGGGGAAGAGATTGTGTGTGGCTGTGTGTGTGTCTGTGGGGGGGGGGAGAGGGTATCTGTGTGTGTATGTCTGTGTCTGTGTGGGGGAGGGGAAGGAGGAGAGAGTGTGTGTGTATGTACGGGGTAGGGGGAGAGAGAATGTCTGTGTGTCTGTTTGTGTGTCTGTGTAGGGGAGAGAGAGAAAGTGTGTGTCTGTGTGTGTGTCTGTGTGGGAGAGGGGGAGAGAGAGAGTATGTGTGTCTGTGTGGGTGTCTATGTGTGGGGGTGGGTGGAAGGGGGAGAGTGTGTGTGTGTCTGTATGTGTGGAGGAGGCGAGAGAGAGAATGTGTGTGTCTGTGTGGGGGAGGGGGACCGAGTGTGTGTGCGTGTGTCTGTGTCGGAGGGGGAGAGAGAGTGTGTGTGTTTGTGTGTGTGTCTTTGTGTGGGGGAGGTGGATAGAGAGTGTGTGTGTATGTGTTTCTATGTGGGGAGAGGGAGTGTATGTGTGTCTCTCTCTGTATGGGGGAGGGGGAGAGAGAGTGTGTATCTGTGTGTCTGTGTGAAATAAAATATTTTCTATAGCGCAGTCCAGCTTTAGCTATTTTTGTTGCGCAGCCGTGCCCGCTGTTTCATCTTCCACCTTGGCGATGGTGATTCTCTCCTGTCTGTGTTTATAGATGTGTATCTGTGTGTCTGAGGCAGAGGGAGAGAGAGTGTGTGAGGGTGAGTGTGTGTGTGGGAGAGAGTGTGTGCATGTGTGGGGCAGGGGGAGAGAGTGAGTGTCTGTGTGTGTGTGTGTCTATGTGGGGGAGGGGGAGAGAGTGTGTGTGTCTGTCTGTGTCTGTAGGGGGGCAGGGGAGAGAGAGAGTGTGTATCTTGGTGTGTGTGAGGGAGAGTGTGTGTTTGTGTGAGAGAGGGGGAGTGTGGTTGTGGTTGTGTGAGAGGGGTGTGTGAGGGGGAGTGTGTGTGAGTGAGGGGGGGAGAGTGCATGTGTGTGTATGTGCATGTGTATGTGCGAGAGGGAGTGTGTGTGTGTGAGTGAGTGGTAGACTGTGTGTGTGTGTATGGGAGAGAGAGAGAGAGAGAGAGAGAGAGAGAGAGAGAGAGAGAGAGAGAGAGAGAGAGAGTGTTTCTGTGTGATGGAGGGGGAGAGAGTGTCTGATTACAGTATGTGTGTGTGAAGTAGAGTGAGAATGTGTGTGTGGGTGTGTGGGTGTGTGGGTGTGTGTGAGTGTGTAAGTGAGAGGGGAGGGTGTATGTGTATAGAAGAGAGAGGGGAAGAGTGAGTGTAAAGGAAAAAGTTTGGGGAGAGGGAGCGTACGGGAGGAGTGTGAGGAGGGAGAGATAAGAGAGACGGGGGTGAGGGGGAAGGACAAGGGAGGGGGTGAGAGACTGGGCGAGGGTTGGGGTTCCCCAGAATTTCACAATCTTATTCTGGGGTTTCCTAACAATGATGGAC
The DNA here is from genome assembly GCF_040206685.1 of Ascaphus truei. Classification (NCBI taxonomy): domain Eukaryota; kingdom Metazoa; phylum Chordata; class Amphibia; order Anura; family Ascaphidae; genus Ascaphus; species Ascaphus truei. Next base: position 93,642,090 of record NC_134484.1, on the reverse strand, counting down.
TTAACTGAAAGGGAATTTTCTGTACATGCTATAAGTATGTGAGAATTTATTGTCAACATTCTTCTGTCATTGATGTTTGTGGTACTCGTATATCTTGTACACATTCACATTTGCCTTTTTTTAGTTTTGCACATTGTTGATATTTGATTAATCACTTGCAGTTGTCATTATTTATTGATAAACTTGCATTGTGGGTCTGGCATATCATTTTTAAGTGCACTCTGGCACATTTTATTATAGCTTATTTTATCACACTTTGGCTCATCATTCAAGTGCACTTTGGCATGTTCACTATGCTCTGTCTGTTTCAGATCAGAGTCCTGGCAGATATTATATAAGATTATGTAATATAATTTTCAAATTAGAAATGTCTAGAAATAAACAAAAGAAAAAGTCCAAAGAGTCCACTCCAAAAAGGACAAGTATAAACAAATTTTAAAGCGCTTTATAGGAGGTACTGTGGTACAAGAAGCACCCATACAATTGCTCTAGCATACATATTCCAAAAATAAAAAATAATACCATGCAACATTCATGTAAAAAACAAGAAAAAATGTAACCACAATAAAAAAAGCAATAAAGGTGAATTCAACAATGGACATTATTTATCTCGTCTGATGAAGGGTTCGCTGACACGAAACGTTATGGGTGCAATGTGACATGGTCGACAAAAATACCCTTTAGAGCTAAGTATAAAATGCAAATCTTCCGCTTCCTGTGTGACGGCATTTGTGTGAGGAATGTTCATTATTTGAGTAAACTTTATACTGGCGTTTCTGTTTTTTTTTTTTTTTTTAATATTTCAATACTTTTTTCTTTGTTTTTTTACATGAGCGTTGCATGGTACTATTTTTGTTTTTTTTAAATGACAAATGTCTACATTTGTAACACTTCATATGCTGAAACTCTGGAAACTGTGTTATGGGTAAAATGATGGTATCTGTTTCCAAATGTATATTGCATGCAAGAACAATATTGAGAAATAGTATTTCAATTTTAAGACTACATGTAGATTTAAGAGAAGTAATTATTGCTTGATTAGTCCTTCTTATGTTACTAAGCGTACCAGTGACATATTCCGACAGTATGCTTCTATGACATTTTCACATAGTGAATTGATGTACTCCGAATTTCAGGAGGCTATTTCTCTGTACCCTTATTGGTATGCCATGTAATTCACTAGTAGCCCCTTGTACTCATCCAGACAGTGGGCATGAAAGGGGGGGGGGGGCATGATGAGGCCAGGAGATTAGGGGGTATAAGGTTGAGTTTAGGTGGTAGTCACAGCAAGGGGTTGAGCTTAGGTAAGGGGATATGCAGTAAGAGTGAGGGGGGGGAAGGTAACTCCCTCTTTCCTGCTTATGGCAATGAGGATCCCACCCTTCCATTCTTTGGTTGGTGTTAAAAGAAAGAGAAAAACATTTGGTACAGTAAGTTTATATTTATAAAAATAAGTGATGATTAAAGAGACCAATGTTAAAGATAATATGTATGGTGTGTGTGTGTATATATAGTTATGGGTGATATTGTTTACTTGTCACAGCTGGCAGTGGGGTGGTATTCATATTGTACGTGGTTAGGATGGATCAGGGATCCAGTTGGAAATAAGGTGGGGAAGGTGTTGCTGAGCTGTGGCTAAGGTGGTTGGTCTGGTGATTTCCTTCTGTTTTGGCTGGTGGTATTTAAATATCTCCTGCTTGGCTAATACAGCCAGTGGGTTTTGGGCATCATATATGACGTAGGTGGATTAATATCATGTGTGGGTGCAGTCTGACACCACTGGAATTTGGGGAATGTTTAATAAAAGCTGCAGGCATTTTACCCCAACTTTGGAGTCTGTGTCTTAGTAGTTGGGGATTGGGTGGTTAAGGGGCGGAGGGGTTAACTGAAGACCTCCTGATGTGATGTTAAGGAGTACTTACGTGGCCATCTACTGTATGCCCACATACATGTGTAGGCTAGTCTAATGGACTATAACACACTGGAATTCGATATATCATACTGAATGTAACTTTACCTTTAAAATTGTGCCTATGGCTAGAAAAAAGGAAATAGAAAAAACAAAAACAAAGAATATGCACTCAACAAATGTGAGTTTAGATATAATGCAGAGAAAGATCTCACCTGGGTCCAGTTGGTGCACAGATCCTGTGCCCTTACCGCTAGGCACCAAAAGTCAGTATATCAATAAAGAAAAATGCATCAGCACTCAACAATACTTCAAGTACAAAAATAAATAATCATGTAACCAAAGCCAATTTTAAAACAGCCAAGTAGCTGCTATTTAATGAATGTTCCTCACAGGGTGTACAAAAAAAAAAACAATAACTCAGCAGAGTTCCCTAAGATGTTAATAGTTTGGACACAAACTCATAAAGTGCAACGTTTCTGGGCCCGTGGCCCTTTCCTCAGGCTTGTATTGTACAAAAAAGGAAATAAATGAGGGAACATAAACGAGGGAAATAAATGAGGCAGGAACAGCTTGACCCAAGACTGAGAAGACTTGGAAGCGTACTTGTTAGAGTCACAGATTTAAGAGAAAGAACATGGAACTTTATATCAGCTTTATATCAGCTTCCCAAATGACAGGAGCAGGAAGCCTAGACGTACTGATCAACTAGTGGACAAGACACTGCTCAGAAGTTTTGCAAGCATTTCAATGAAAGCCCTCCTTTACAAGGAGAGTTAGGATCGTATATGTTAATGGTGTATGATCTAGAACCAGCTCTTGTTTACTTGAGTGAATCGTTCCTGTGAAAATTTATTCCGGTTTGCTTGACACTGGTTTTTGAAAATTTATGAAGAAAATCACCCTTTCATGAAGTCTCAACAAATGTATCAGTGCTAATTCGTTTGAGAAAAACTGACAACATTCACTTTAATTCATATTTTTTTATTGCACACTGCTGCATGCACATCCTTATCCAGGTGCAATGGGTGCCTGTACCACAATCTATAGTTAAAGTGGATAGCTGAAATTGCCACTGAGCTGTGATTGGATCTAGTTAGTCCTGGCATACTTTGCTCTGTCCCACTTTGGAAATTGTAGAACTCATACACACTTCTTTTTTAATTCTATGCCAACATAAGTTGGCCACATACAAGAATTTATAGAAATGTTATACCTTCGTCAGCCTTATATGCTGCTAATACCTGTACACTGAATCCTGAAAACGTGGGGGGGTTTGTGTAAATCAAATTTTATTGGGTTTCTTTGATATCATCACATTTTCATACACCACATTTTCTGGTATATGCAAAGTAAACCAAACAATTTCATAATACAGTAAAGTAAAGACGCCGACAACAGATAGACAGACCGACGAACAAACTGACACCATACAAAGGGAAACATGGTAGAGGGGGGGAGGGGGGCGGGAATGGATAAAGTTGGGTTGCATCTGGAAACGCCTGTGGCTAGCAACTTATCATACCTCTGTCCTTGGGGTTTGTCTTTTACCTCCTATGCGGCCTCCTTTTTCCTTATTCGGTTACAGACCTTTCATTTTTAGTTTCCTGTTCTCTATGTTAGGAATCTGATTTCTCAGTGCCGTCCGCGCAACACACAGACTACCCTCAGGGAGACCCAGGGCACTCAGCACAACCTCCGCTTACCTGCCTCCACAGGCCGCCGCTCCTCCTCCTTCTCAGTGGCAGGCGCGGGTCCTCCGTCCCGCGCCCACACGTATGTCCTCCTCCAATACTGGTCGCATGCACACGCAGCTTACAGAGCGTGCGCCCAGCATCCACTCCTCTTCCTCCTTCTCCTCTGCTTATCATCCACAGTCCAATGGACAGACGGAGAGAATTAAGCAGTCCCTGGAAAAGTACCTAAGATGCTTTTTTTCTGACTCCCAGGATGATTGGACTCAACTCCTTCCTTGTGCGGAGTATGCTGTTAATTCTGCCAAGAATGAAGCCACCCATGAGTCGCCCTTTTTAATAAATGATGGGTTTCACCCTCCCTGCTTGCCCATCTCCAACATTCCTTCTGGGGTACCGGCCGTAGACGAACGCATTTCTTCTCTCCAAGCAGCATGGTCAGGATTCAGACTACTCTTCTAGACTCCTCCCGCAGATCTAAACTTCAGGCCGATCGCCACCGTCGTCCAGCGCCCAGGTACAGGCCAGGGGATTTGGTATGGCTCTCCTCTAAAAATATCCACTTAAAGGTACCATCCTCAAAATTGGCATCTAAATTCCTGGGTCCTTTTCCTATTTTAGAACAGATCAATCCTGTGGCATTTCGCCTCCAGCTACCACACAGTATGAAGATCCTCAATGTTTTTCATGTCTCTCTCTTTAAACCTTTCGTCACCAGTCATTTCTTCCCGGACCAGACTCGCAAGCCGGATCCAGTTACCATTCAAAATAATGAAGAGCATGAGGTTCAATCTCTATTTTTTCCCGTGTGTCCAGGGATCAACTCCAGTTACTGGTGCAATGGAAAGATTTTGGACCCTAGGAGAGGTCTTGAGTTCCTTTAAAGGACATTCACGCTTCGGCTCTTCTTAGAGCCTTCAGAAGGAGGTTTCCGGAGAAACCTTTGGAGGACCATCCAGAGGCCATTCCTGATGAGGGGGGTACTGTTAGGAATCTGATTTCTCAGTGCTGTCCACGCAACACACAGACTACCCTCAGGGAGACTCAGGGCACGCAGCGCAACCTCGGCTTACCTGCCTCCACAGGCCATCAGTTCCTCCGTCGCCGCAGGGTCCCTCCCCTCGGTGGTTCCGCCGCTCCTCCTCCTTCTCAGTGGCAGGCACGGGTCCTCCGTCCCACGCCCACACGTATGTCCTCCTTCAATGCTGGTCGCGTGCACACGCAGCTTACAGAGCACGCGCCTAGCATCCACTCTTCTACTTCCACTCCTACAGTGAGGCTCCGCCCCCGCACACTGCACGGGTATAATCAGAGTGCTACCAGTGCTCACCTGAGTTGTATCAGCCACACCTATCCAGAGAGGCTCCCTGCAGTCCTCCTGACCCACCCCATCCCTGATTGGTCAGCCCAGCCTTATCTAACATCTTTGAGCTCTCGACTTCGGCTCTCCTTGGACTACGTATACTCTGGCATCCCATGATCACGGCTTGGACTTTAACCTTCCTCATCTCTCCGCTCCCTGACCTCGGCAAGGCAACCACTCCTATACCCGGTACCGGCGAGTATTGTCTACGTTACTTACATCTGGCCTGGCAACGGTTAAGACCACACTCCGGACACGCTCCCTTTGCTGCGGGTGCGTGTATTCCTACCTTCCCCTTCAGCACAGGGGACGGGTCTGGTCTGCTGGGAGTATAATTTTTGGATTTAATTTGGTCAAATGATTTGATGTTGTTTCTACCCTCCAGGACCTTGAGTCTCAAAAACCTGTTCTGTTCCCAAATCAAAAAATTCTTGCTATTCCGACCCGGATCAAAGTCAGGATTACCGAATAATGGGGCCATTAATGAATGTCTTGTTGTCAATGAACATCTAAATTTAGCAGCCTCCTAAACTGCTAGGTAGTTGGTCATAGAGGGTAGCAGCTCATGTGTAGATTTAATAATCTTTTTAGGGAACAAAATTAGATTGTGCAATTCTATTGGCGCACAAGATTCACTCTCCACTGACACCCATGTTTTACGACTAGGATCTATGTGCCATTGGGAAATTTGACATAATTGGGCTTCTCTGTAATATGATAACAAGCAAGGTACCGCTAGTCCTCCTGCTAGTGTCGTTCTTTTTAGGATTTTACTCTTTATTCTTGGCTTTTTATATTTCCAAATTAATTTAGAGATAAGAGATTGAATTGAGAGGATGTCCTTCTGGACCACTGGTATTGGGAGTGTTTGGAACAGGTATAAAATATGGGGGAGAAGGTTCATTTTTATACAATGAATCTTGCTGATCCAAGAGATATTGTATGTGGACCCCACCCTCAAATCTTCTCGCAGGGTTTTAAGTAGCTTGGGATAATTTGCCTTATATAAGGCCTTATAATTTTTTGTTATGTTAACCCCTAAATATTGAATTGCTATTTGAAGTTAAAATGTATCTCTATCAGATTATCTGTTTCCTTTGGTAGATTAATACTTAACGCCTCGGATTTTGCTTGGTTAATTTTAAATCCCGAGACCCTATTGAATTTCCCTAACAGATTAAATATGTTTGCTTGGACAACGTTGGATAACGACGTTTGCTTGGACAACGTTAGAATAACGTTGTCTGCATACAGTGCATCTTTATGGGACTGCTTCTGGGTCTGTATTCCCGAAATATCGTGACTATTCCTAATTTGTCCGGCCAAGGGTTCTATGCATAGGGCAAACAGCAAGGGTGACAGGGGGCATCTCTGCCTCGTACCACTTTTTATTTGAAATGGATCAGATGGAAAAACCTGGGATCTAACCCTCGCCGCCAGCATGTCATACAATGCCATGATTGCCTTTAGAAATGTCCCACCAAAACTAAACGCTCCAAGCGTTGCATTTATAAAAGGCAAAGGTTTTTTCACACCAGCGCCAGGATCTTTTTGACATTTGCCAATTCAATTAAGTGTATAATTCGTCTGGTGTTGTCTGACGCCTGTCTGCCCTTGATATATCCCACCTTCTGGGGGGATCAATCTAAGTAAAATATGGCACAACCTTTTAGCTATCAGTTTGGAATATATTGTAATGTCTGAATTTATTAGAGATATTGGCCTATAGCTCTTACAATCTGCCGGATCCTTTTCTTGTTTGTATATTATAGAGATAGACGCTTGGAGCATTTGTTACGGAAATGGGGCACCTGCGAGCACTGCATTAAACAAGGGGAGTAAGTGGGGCACTAGGAGTTTGAAAAACTTTTTATAATATATATTCGAAAACCCATCCGGTCCCGGAGTTGTTGATGGTTTTACGTTTTTAACAACTTCAACAAGCTCCTCGACCGTGAAGTCTTTCTGTAGCGTGTCCCTTTCTTCTTTGCTTAGTCTAGGCAGTTTTGACTCTGCCAGAAATTTGTATAATGCTTGATTTGTTTTAACATTATGCATGGCCTTCTCTCTATTATATTATTTTTCATAGTATTGTTTAAATTCTTCTACAATAAGTTTGGGATTGTAGGTCACGTTTCCTGATTTGAATCTAATGGCTTGTATATTATAATTTGCGTGTCTATTTTTAAGTTTGTGAAGAGAGGAGAGTTCTCCCAATTTCGTTTGAAGTTTCCATATTTTTGTTTCTCTCTCTCTCTCTTTTCCGTCTAGCTGCAATTCCAACCATTATGCCTCTCAATGTAGCTTTATGGGCCTCCCATAACGTAGGAAAAGTCAGGAAAAGGAATTAATAGGTTCGAAAGCAAACACAAGTTTGTGACATCACAAGGTTGAAGAAATTAAATGGCAGTGGGCTGGACATATCGCAAAAAGAAATAATCATTGCTGAGCAAAGATGATATTTGACTGGATTCCAAGACCAAGATTCAAAAGCCCAAGACAATGACCAAAACTAAGATGGAAGGATGAAATTAGAAAATGTGTTGGACCCACATGGAGAAGAGAGGTGTACAACTGAAGTACTTGAAAGATCATTGTGTAGCCCTTCATTCAGCAGTGAATCGATAAGGGCTGATGAGGATGATGACGATGAATGTAGATAAAGATACATTTAGTTACATAGATATAGGTAACAGAAATATTAGGACATAAATGGATAACTACTGTTGGGACAGAGAGAAAGAATGAAAGGACTGTACATGTAAATACATATAGTGCACCCAAGCAATATTTGTCACACATGGAGTTAGCGACGATCACATAATACACTGTAGGCACACAGATTATTACCATTAGGAAAAGTAAATGACTTTGACAGAAATAATAAGACAGAAAATATGCTACAGCGGAGCGAGTTCAGGGCGGCAGGCATAGCTGCTCCAGCATGGTCAAGGCCTCTGTCAGCAGGCCCCATTGCCTCGGGCACTATGGAGTCATCCTAAGTGGCCTACAAATAACTTTTTACTGCAGCAAACACCTCACAAAACTCATTATCTCACCCTGCCAACTAACTTGAACAGAGGCTAGTGCAGGCTTTAAAGGAGAAGTTGTTACATTTTAGAAGAGTCTCCAATTATCAATATCTATATCTATCCCCTCAAGCCTCCCTCCAAATAAATTAGGGAGCTATGACTGTGCTGAAAAAGAAGCACACCTGAGAGATAGGCTAATGCATATGGAAAGTATATTTAAATGAGTCACATCCCACATTTCCTGAAAGGCTATCCATAAGTACTATATTAACTTCACAAGCCTAAGGTACCTACTGTAGTGACTGATTGGAATAATGTATTGGTTTCAGACCCAACAATACTACACTAGAACCCTCATCCACTGCTTTTCTAGGCAGCAGCTCTAGCAGTGTGAGCTAAACCAGCTGATTGGGTACCACAACTGTAACTGTCTATTAGCATATCTCTAAGGATTATTTATTTTGTTGATTGTAACCTTTAAAGGACATCAAGCACAAAGTAAAATGTACTTAAGGTATGAGTTACTAAGGGCTGGTGAAATTAAATAAAACACAGGTTTTCTAACACACACAAGTGAAAACAAGGTGAAGCACAGTGAATAAAGCAGATGCAGCGAGAAAGTAATATAACAAAGTGACCTGGTGACTTTAGTTAGTACGTCTAATCTTATAAAGGATAAAGAAAGTGGTCCATATTTACTAAGTATGATTCTGACATAAGGCACCTTCGGTGCTGGAATACTGCAGGACACGTTACCACATAGCATCTCACCTCTGAACATCTCGCTGCCAATAAGATCTCCCCACCAGCCGCCGACATCTTAAAGATCCTAAGCCACTGATCTTCTCGCCATCTTCCACCATCTTTAAAAGGTCTTCACCCGCAGATCCCCTTACTGGCCACTTTAATCTTTAAATGTACTCAGTGGCTGAGAAACTTTAAGATGGCAGCAGCTGGCGAGGAGATCAGCAGCTGAGGACCTTTAAAGATGGAGGCGGGGAGTTGTTAAGCGGCGGAGTGCACTGCGGTAAGGTATCCTGCAGTCAGTAGTCCTGGTTGCGACTTGCGTTGCGGCGGAGCACCTGCGGTGATTTGGTCGCTGCCACACGGCTGTGGCGCTAGCCATCAGCTGGTTTAGCTCACACTCCTATAGCTGATGCCCAGAGGAGCAGAGTTTGTCAGTTCTAATTCTGTTGGGTCTGACACCAGTCCAGTCATGACTCATTAGGTGCCTTATGCTTTACATGTATGAGTATACAGTAGTTCTTCTCATTTAAATATAATTAGTTGTGCTCCTTTTTCAGCACCAGCATCTCTACCTAATTTATTTGGAGGGAGGTACCCCCACCACCTTCCCATGAGTGTTTGTGTAGTTTTTACTGTAAGTGTAAGCACTGCACCTTTGTGCTGGCTGCTTTTGGTGAGGTTGCTGGGGGAACCACATTGTTGTCATATTGAGGCACTGCATACACCCAAATGCTACTTGGGTAATAGGGGGTAGATCCTCAAAGCTCTGTTAAGTCAGGTCTCCTAATGATCCATTATCAAAATCTGTAATGGGTGTTATTTTCCCTAAAATTACCGTAAATTTACAATGCTAATTTTATACAAAAAAAAACAAAAAACATCCGTTAGTAATCTCATTGGCTTAACAGTACATTATGAGGTTTTTGCATGTTAAACGTGTTAGCGCAGATACAAGTAAACAGCAACTAATGCACATACAGTATGCATTAAATTACAGTTCTACACATGCGCAATACCGAAATATATCATGCATGCCCGTTACCGAGCCAGTCCACACATGCACGTTAACATCTAATGTTTATCTTTGATAAAGCTCCTTTGCGTTAGAGGACCCCTGTCTTGTATGTTTTTTGGCTAATATGCCTAATAAATTGTTTTATTTTTATACCTGCCTCCAGCCCTCTTCCAATTTTTGTAGTGCTCCATCATTTTTGTAGTGCTCCATCTTTCAGGCTGTCCCATCACCCCACATCTACTTGGCTGATGTATGCTCTACTTTACAAACCGCCTGGTTACTCAAGGTTCCTTGGTTTCTTCACCATTAATGGCCTTTATTGTTACAAACATTTGACAGGCTTCATGCATTGACTATGTTCACAAACGTTTTTGTAGCACCACTGCGGACCAGTATCCCATTTTTTCTCTGACGTTAACATCTAATACAACCCATGTGGAATGAAAATAGTAGCTTTTACGTGTCTTAGCTTTCTTTAATATACATATGCGTTACATACTAATTAAGTTGTGCTAATTAAGTATTAACAGAAGTTATTACCATCTGTTACTCCTAGCGCATACCTAGGTTAACTCTGCAAAATGACAGTCAGGAGCTAGTGGTTAGCCTCGGAATAGCCAGGTCAGATAAGGATGCAAAGTTTCATAGCAGAGGAGATTGCTATTTTAATCAACTGTATAGTTGATAACTACAGTATGCAAAGCTTTTTGGTTAACTGTGCTATCTCCTGATGGCCCATAGCATTGATGTTCTCAATGATTTGGGCCAGTATGGTGTTCTTCTAAGAAACTGATGTCTTAAACGCATGCTCTTCAAATCGCTTTGCATAGTGATCCACTATGCCAACTACCATGACATTGATTTCTGCCTCACAAAATAACAGTACATCACACGGATCCTTCTTCTTGGGGCAGGTGCAACAGCAGAGGGCTGTTCCACCATGTTGTCCACGTGCTGTTAGAGAATGCTGTCCCATGTTGCTTTAACCCTTATTTTATATAATGACTTGTTGCCTTATGCTGATGTCAATGCGTAGGAAGCTATGTGTTGACAACGCATATATGCGGTAAATATCTAATGTGTATAGGTGTGATTCATGGTCGGTATAGCTATGACCTAACTAACATAATGTAAAATCCATGTGCTAACTATAACAGAGCTCTGTGGATATGCGTTGTAAGCACTGACGTCCGTTATAGTAACGCAAGAGCTAGTTAGAGCTAAAAACAGCACTTAAGTACATTAGTGAGCTTGTATGAACACCCTTTGCCCTTAACAAGGCGTTAACTGAACTTAACACCTTATTTAGTCACTAGCGGAGCTTTGTGGATCTCCCTCTTGATCAGTATACTGCATGAATACAGTATTTGTTTGGTTACATTTTTTAAGGAAGACAGTTATTGTACAGTAATACTTTACAACATGTTACTATATTAGCTACAAGAAATTGCACCTTTAAAACACATTATATTGGGATTCATTGGGTTCTATCTGTTGATTGGGGAAAAATTAAGCGCAATAGAGTGCAACCAACAATACAAAAATAACAAAAAGAATAAAGTGCAATGGTGGCAAGTGAATAAAGCACTCACATAGGTATCAGTAGATGAATAACTTGGCACGTGCCACCTCTCTTAAAAAATAATATATCCCTGAATAACAATCCTGAAGAAGATAGCTGTGTTCTAACGAAATGTGTAGGAGGAAAAGAGAAGGTCAAGCCATTTTTTGCTTGCATGCATTGTATGAGTGTATTTTAATTATTGTTTTATCAATTAAAATCCCATACTTATTTCACCATGGAGGCATTTCTTTGCGCTTTCTTCTAGGCATTCTTTACGTCATCATTCTTGGGGTCAAGGATTTCCCCTATGTAAAGCAGTGAGTGCCTGCTTCAGCAATTACTTAAAGTGACTATTCCTCCTTTTTTTCTTTCCTCTCTCATTCACCAACTACTTTTCAACGTATATTTTTTCCTACTGCTGCCCGTATATTACCTATATTCTATACTGTACAGTATATTTGTATCTGTTTTTATGGATATATATTGGTTTTAACACCATTAAATATTATTCTAATACCCCCAAGAGTTTTCTCTGAGCGCACGACATGGGTTGTTTTCATTCTTTCTAACATTTTTTATTTTAAGTCTATTATCACTGGTGCATAACCCATTGAAATCCATATGGCAGATGTTTATGTGAAACCCAATACTGTACCTCTCAATAAGAAAATAATCAGAGGCAGATTGTTTTGGATAGAATTGTATAATGTTGATGTACAGTAATTCAACATTCTAATTGCTCTATTGGTCCTGAGAATTTTCGCTGTGTTGTGTTGTGTTATGATATTTTTTAATAGAACAACATTGTAGTTGCTCCAAGATTTGTTTGTAGTTTACAGAGCGCTTAAGACCTCACAGTTTTTTTTCACGTGTACAAGTATTGTATGAATGTAAAATTTTAAAAAGAGTTTTTCAACTTACAGCATAAGGAACAGAAAATGTTACCCATACTATGATAATAGTGTGGTACATTATTCAGCAAAAATTGAGATTTCAATTTGTCTAAAGAGTTAACATTTTCAATACAATTTTTAGGATATACACATAAAAAGTCTAAGAATTCATGAGGTGTTAACAAGGCCGCAAATAGATACATAGAAAAGATATACTTGAACATGAGAAAATGACCTCAGTTTACATCCATTTCTAATTAACGAATTTTAAATAAATACAGTTCTAAAGACATTTCTATTTTCCAGGAACAATAAAAACCTTGGAATGCTGATTCAGTTGCTCTAAATCTGCACAATGTAATACCGTTTAATTGTGTGCATACAGTATATGGTTTCATGTGGATGGTTGAATGCCTGAGTTTAGAAATAATATGCTGGTATTATATTCTTTGGCATATATTTGTAACCTATCACTGAACTTGGACAAGACCATGTCAATCGCAAATAGCAAATGTTGCTCCATTATACAACAAACATAAACATGTTTCTCCTTTTAGATTTAATCTGTAATGTAATCAGTTTAGAACAATGTTTGTTTCATGTCACAGTTTATATGTGAAAGATCTAGAAGTAACTGCCCTCGGTTGTTTTCAATTCAATTCCCTGCACTTCATGTGTACTACAGTAGGATACTTATCAGGTACATTCACATGGCCAGGTGAAAAATCGATGCATCCGACACTTTAGGTATTGGTAGAAAATGTCCTTTACAATTCTGTAATGAGTAGGAAGCAGTAAATGTAAAAAGAAACAAAAACAAAATTGCATTTAAAGGAACAGTTCCACATGGTGGAGAACTAGAAATGAAAAAAAAATCAATTTAATTAGTTTCCTTTGAAAAATTAAAATCACCCTTAAAGTAAACATTGTAATTATTTGAATTCTGTTAAAAATTCGTGCATTCTTCTTTGTACTTAGTCCTCTGCATTTCTAATCGGAGAAAGATGGCCTCACATTGTAATTACTTTGTGAGCAAAAGAAAAGAAGGAAGAACTGAAAATGTACCGGTAAACTGTCAAACGCACTAAAATAAAGATTGTAAAAACTTTACAAAGCCATGGAAACATTAGACATTTCAAATATGATTGAAAAATACTCCTAAGAAATACCTGTCTATTAAGTATGTCCCTGCTTTTTAAAAGGAGCTGTGTTTTAGACGTATAACCATGACCCCAACAAAATACACATAACAATTATTGCCTAATTTAAAAAATATTTAATTATGTCTATTATGCATGTCACACTGATTGCTCAATTTACGTTGTAGGAGGAGCTGCCCCTCTGAAGTGTATTAGATGTACAATAAAACGCAATGCGGTAAAGAAAGAGCATTCACAACTGCCACAGGTGCACAGCAGATCTTGATCTCACCGGGTATACATCACTGAAACACGCACATTGAATTTTTAATGAAGCAATTTATTAAAACATATCAACATTTCAGTCCCTTACAAGAACCTTTCTCAAGATGGCATTCAATGTATACCGTGACATGTGTAAATACATTATACCCCAGGGATGACATGGGAAACCAAGACTGGCAACAAGGCAGTTTCTAGGCAAACTCTACAATGCTTCCGGGTGCCCCATATTTACTAAAGGCTGCTAAGCTTTAGCATGACCTAATTCCCATTCACATGACTGGGAGTTCGGAAGTGCTAAAGCTTACAGTAGCACCTTCTTGTGAATATGGGCAAAAGTGAGAGTACATTAGAAAACAACTTTGAAAAATACATAAAATAAAGCGCAATCAGAATGATACTGTGTGTACTATCTAGCTATTTACAGACGTGGCACTATTTACCTTCGTTGTGGGTGCGAGGAGAATTGCTGATGGACAGAGCCTGCTCGCAGCTCCCCTGTGCCCTCAAGGCCAGTAATGCTTGCAGCCATGAAGGGATTAACGTAGTGGGGTTCCCGGCTTCTGAATTTTAGTCCTGCAGCGTTAGTCCTACCGCAACCTGTCTAAGAGCTGCACAGAGAGCAGAAATAAGCAGTCTCTCTCTATCTCCCCGCACAGCTTGTAAAGCAGATCTCACTATTTTTATTTTTATGCAGTATTAAAGCAACGGCAACACCCTGGTTCTCATGTTACAGGGTTCTGTATGGGGTGCAAGTACCTCCTGCATGTTTAAATCTCCCGCATCACGGCACACGTGACTGGGACATTTAAACAGCCCCAAGATACCGGCAGCCCATACGGAGATCTGTACCTCAGGAAGCAGAAGGTCCCCGGACCTGAAATGAAGGCGGTTCAGCACCGGAGAGCCCCTACTTCCCTGCTCCCTCCCCTTTAGACTAATGCCCAATATCCCTATTAGGCAAATAGTGGCTTTGGGCATTAACGAAAATAAAATACACCTACAGTGTCAAGGTTGATCTTCAGCTGGAGAGGATCCCAGTGGCAGGAACAGCAGGGAGCATGGTCGGGGTCACAAGCAGAGGTCAGAGGCAGGCGGCACAGAGCATAGTCAAGGTCACAAGCAGAGGGTCAGAGGCAGGCAGCAGATAGTGTAGTTGAGGTCACAAGCAGAAGTCAGAGACAGGCGGCAGATAGCGTAGTCGAGGTTACAAGCAGAGGTCAGAGGCAGGCAGCAGATATTAAGCACTATGTACATTAATGGCGCTATATAAATAAAGACATACAATAGCATAGTCAAGGTCACAAGCAGAGGGTCAGAGGCAGGCAGCAGATATTAAGCGCTATGTACATTAATGGCGCTATATAAATAAAGACATACAATAGCGTAGGCATGGTCACAAGCAGAAGTCAGAGACAGGCGGCAGACAGCGTAGTCCAGGTCACAAGCAGAGGTCGGCAACGAGGAGACAGGAACTGAGCAATAGCAGCAGCAAACACTGGAACCTAGCATGAGCTGGAGGAACCAGTATAAACAGACACTGACAGACAGGGTGGTGATGTTTATATAGGCAGGCTATGAGGTAGAGCACAGGTTCAGAGGTGTCAGTTTTCAGGGTCTGGAATGTTCTTAGAGAGAGCTAGCAGAGTAGCTGCAGTCCCGGTGGATAAGTGTGGGTATTGCAGGCTAGAACATGCCATTGAGAGAGCTAGCAGAGTAGCAGCAGTCCCAGTGGATAAGCATGGGTACTGCAGGCTACACCATGACATTACTTCCCCCTCCCAAGAGTGTTCTCCGGATGATCCTTCCTTGGCTCTTCTGGATATCTCCGGTAGAAAGCTCTGACTAGTTGCAGAGTATGTACGAACTCTTTAGTTTCCCAGGACCTCTCTTCTTGGCCATAGCGCCCCCAGTGGACCAGGAACTGTAGTCTCCCTCGGTATAACTTGGAGTCCAAAATTCTCTCCACAATGAATTCCTGTTTGTTATCCACAAGGACAGGGTAAGGACGAAGAAGTTTTCATCCAGGAAACGGATTCCCGCGGAATGGCTTCAGCAGGGAAGTATGAAAAACAGGGTGTATTTTGATGGCCTCTTGAAGCTCTAATCTAAAGGACACTGTATTTATTAGTGCTGAAATGCGATGTATTTTTGTCCCAATTTAATGGTTGGACCCTTTAATCTTAGATTACTCATAGAAAGCCAGACCTTATCCCCAACGTGAAATTCTTGGCAGGGTCTGTGGTGTTGGTCTGCTGCTATTTTTTTATCTTACTTGAGCCTCACAAAGTGTCTCTTTGAGGGTCTCCTGGACGTCTCGCAGAATCTCAAGTTTTTCTGTAACTGCGGAATTGGACCCGAAGAGGAAAAACGAGGAATAAAGGTTGGATGAAATCCAAAATTAGTGAAGAAGGGACTCTTCTGTGACGATGAATGATGTGAATTGTTATATGAAAACTCAGAGAGTGGTAGAAAATCAATCTAGTCATCCTTGTCATCTAGTCATTGGTCCTTTCGGTCTGGCCATTGGATTGTGGATGATAGCCAGATGATAAATTTAAATGAAATCCTAGAGAGGAACAGAAAGTCCTCCAAAATTTTGAAGTGAATTGCACCCCTCTATCAGATATGATCTCACCTGGAGCCCTGTGAAGCCGGAATATCTATTTCACGATCAACTTGGCTGTCTCGTCTGCTGAAGGGAGATTCTGTGCAGCAATGAAGTGAGCCAGTTTTGTAAGTTGATTAACTACTAACAGAATGGTATTATATCCGCTTGATCTAGGTAGGTCAACAATAAAATCCATTGATACGGACCCCCAAGAACAAGTAGGAATCGGAAGAGGCTGCAGCAAACCCATAGGGGATGCTCGAGGAGTCTTGGTGCTAGCACAAGTCTCACAGGAGAGGGCATAGTCTTTAACATCTTGTGCTAATTTTTGCCACCAAAAAGAGCGGGAAAACAGTTCCTGTGTCTTGAGGACACCTGGGTGACCAGCGGATCAGAATCATGCATTAATTGGAGCTCCTCTAACCTTACCTCCTTAGGGACGAACAGACGGTCCATACAGGCATGTCGGGAAGACAGTCTCTTTGTGAATCGAATGAATTCAAGTTCCTGTGATCTGTAAAGACAGAAACTGGGTGATTGGCCCCCTCAAGTAAATATCTCCACTCTGAGAATGCGTTTTTTATTGCCAAAAGTTGCTTATTTCCGATGTCATAATTTCTTTCAGCTGATGACATTTGGTACGAATAGAAAGCGCAAGTGTGAAGGAGCATCTTGGGTCTGATTCTTTGTGAAAGGATGGCACCAACAGCGGAGTCGGATGCATCCACTTCCATGACAAATGATAGTTCTGGATTTGGATGAATGAGGATAGGGGCAGATGTGAAAATTTACTTCAACTGTTCAAATGCCGCATCTGCTTCAGGAGACCATTTGAAGGGGAATTCTTGCTGTGTGATTGTGACTTGGGTGATTGGGGCAATAATGCCAGAGATATTTTTAATTAAACGTCTATATAAATTAGTAAAGCCCACAAATCTCTGCATGTCCTTCTCATTTTGAGGAATTGGCCATTCCACAACAGTTGAATCTTACCTGGGTCCATACTCAAACCCTCAGGGGAGATGACATAACCAAGGAATTGCATGCTGGTCTTTTCAAATTCACATTTCTCTAATTTGATGTACATTTTGTATTTTCGGAGATGCTCTAGGGCAGTGATGGCGAACGCGTGGCACGCGTGCCGCTGCCGGCACGCCGAGCCGTCTCTGTGGGCACGCATTTGGATTTCGCCGTCAGGGGGGAGGAAGCCGCTCAATGCACCCGGCGGAGCCTGGTCTCTATGGCAACCGCGTGGCACGATGACGCACCACGAGCGGCCGGTCGCGGAGCGCGAAGGGGGGGGCAGTGACGTAGAAGCTTGGAGGGAGGTGGAATGGAGGAGGAGCCGTTAGGACGCTAGAATGCTAGGCTGCAGGGGATTGGGTGAGAATGCCAAGAGCCGGGGGCAGAGTATGAGCAGAGCACACCACACTACACTACCAGGGAGTAACGGTGCAGGAGATTGGTGGCCATTTAAGGAGGATGGGAGCAGCTCAGCAAGACGGCAGGGGATTGGACAGATGCCGGGTGGGAGGGGCCGCAGTGATCCATGGGATAGCAGTGATGTCACTGACCTGTGACAGTGACTGCCACGAGGAGCACAGGAGGTGTGTCAGACAGTCTGGAGCTGCTCAGAGGCAGAGCTGCTGCTGCTGCACGTGTGACACAGTCTGTACAATAAGTACTGTAAGTGTAAGTAGCAACATATATATTGATAATAATGCACAACCATATTTCTGCTTTCCCCTGCTATTTATTTAGCACATTTTTATATTATATAAACAAGCCCCAAGGTCAGGTCAGGAATGACAATGAGGAATGTCCAATTAATGTCTTCATTTTTTATTTAATTTTAATTAATGTCAATAAATTATTTATATAATTTTCTGGGTGTGTGTCTCTGTCTGGGTGTGTGTCTCTGTCTGGGTGTGTGTCTCTGTGTGTGTGTGTGTCTCTCTCTCCCCCTCCCTGTCATCCTCTCCATACCTGTCACCTCTCCCTCTCTCTCCACCTCCCTGTCACCTCTCCCCCTCTCTCTCTCCCTCCCTCCCTGTCACCTCCCTCCCTCCCTCCCTGTCACCTCCCTCCCTGTCACCTCCCTGTCACTTCCCTCCCTGTCACCTCCCTCCCTGTCACCTCCCTCCCTGTCACCTCCCTCCCTGTCACCTCCCTCCCTGTCACCTCCCTCCCTGTCACCTTTCACCCCTCTCCCTCCCTGTCAACTCTCCCTCCCTGTCACCTCTCTCCCTGTCGCCTCTCTCTCCCTCTCTCTCTCCCTCTCTCTCTCCCTCCCTCCCTCCCTGTCACCTCTCCCTCCCTCCCTGTCACCTCCCTCCCTGTCACCTCCCTCCCTCCGTCATCTCCCTCCCTGTCACCTCTCTCCCTCCCTCCATGTCACCTCCCTCCCTCCCTGTCACCTCCCTCCATCCATGTCACCTCTCTCCCTCCCTGTCACCTCTCTCCCTCCCTCCCTGTCACCTCTCGCACCCCCTCCCTCCGTCAGCTCCCTCCCTCCCTGTCACCTCCCTCCCCCCTCCCTATCTGCCTCCCCCCTTTCACCTCCCTCCCTCCCTGTCACCTCTATCTCTCCCTCCCTCCCTGTCACCTCTATCTCTCCCTCCCTCCCAGTCACCTCTATCTCTTCCTCCCTCCCAGTCACCTCTATCTCTCCCTCCCTCCCAGTCACCTCTATCTCTCCCTCCCTCCCAGTCACCTCTATCCCTCCCTCCCAGTCACCTCTATCTCTCCCTCCCTCCCAGTCACCTCTATCTCTCCTTCCCAGTCACCTCTCTCCCTCCCTCCCTCCCTCCCAGTCACCTCTCTCCCTCCCTCCCAGTCACCTCTCTCCCTCCCTCCCTCCCTCCATGTCACCTCTCTCCCTCCCTCCCTGTCACCTCTCTCCCTCCCTCCCTGTCACCTCTCGCACCCCCTCCCTCCGTCAGCTCCCTCCCTGTCACCTCTCTCCCCCCTCCCAGTCACCTCCCTCCCCCCTCCCAGTCACCTCTATCTCTCCCTCCCTCCCAGTCACCTCTATCTCTCCCTCCCTCCCAGTCACCTCTATCTCTCCCTCCCTCCCAGTCACCTCTATCTCTTCCTCCCTCCAAGTCACCTCTATCTCTCCCTCCCTCCCAGTCACCTCTATCTCTCCCTCCCTCCCAGTCACCTCTATCTCTCCTTCCCAGTCACCTCTCTCCCTCCCTCCCTCCCAGTCACCTCTCTCCCTCCCTCCCAGTCACCTCTCTCCCTCCCTCCCTCCCTCCCAGTCACCTCCCTCCCAGTCACCTCCCTCCCTCCCAGTCACCTCCCTCCCTCCCAGTCACCTCCCTCCCTCCCTGTCACCTCTCTCCCTCCCTGTCACCTCCCTCCCTCCCTGTCACCTCCCTCCCTGTCACCTCCCTCCCTCCATCATCTCCCTCCCTGTCACCTCTCTCCCTCCCTCCCTGTCACCTCCCTCCCTCCCTGTCACCTCCCTCCCTCCATGTCACCTCTCTCCCTCCCTGTCACCTCTCGCACCCCCTCCCTCCGTCAGCTCCCTCCCTGTCACCTCCCTCCCCCCTCCCTACCTGCCTCCCCCCTTTCACCTCCCTCCCTCCCTGTCACCTCTATCTCTCCCTCCCTCCCTGTCACCTCTATCTCTCCCTCCCTCCCAGTCACCTCTATCTCTTCCTCCCTCCCAGTCACCTCTATCTCTCCCTCCCTCCCAGTCACCTGTATCTCTCCCTCCCTCCCAGTCACCTCTATCCCTCCCTCCCAGTCACCTCTATCTCTCCCTCCCTCCCAGTCACCTCTATCTCTCCTTCCCAGTCACCTCTCTCCCTCCCTCCCTCCCAGTCACCTCTCTCCCTCCCTCCCAGTCACCTCTCTCCCTCCCTCCCTCCCTCCCAGTCACCTCCCTCCCAGTCACCTCCCTCCCTCCCAGTCACCTCCCTCCCTCCCAGTCACCTCCCTCCCTCCCTGTCACCTCTCTCCCTCCCTGTCACCTCCCTCCCTCCCTGTCACCTCCCTCCCTGTCACCCCCCTCCCTCCATCATCTCCCTCCCTGTCACCTCTCTCCCTCCCTCCCTGTCACCTCTCTCCCTCCCTCCCTGTCACCTCCCTCCCTCCATGTCACCTCTCTCCCTCCCTGTCACCTCTCGCACCCCCTCCCTCTGTCAGCTCCCTCCCTCCCTGTCACCTCCCTCCCCCCTCCCTACCTGCCTCCCCCCTTTCACCTCCCTCCCTCCCTGTCACCCTATCTCTCCCTCCCTCCCAGTCACCTCTATCTCTTCCTCCCTCCCAGTCACCTCTATCTCTCCCTCCCTCCCAGTCACCTGTATCTCTCCCTCCCTCCCAGTCACCTCTATCCCTCCCTCCCAGTCACCTCTATCTCTCCCTCCCTCCCAGTCACCTCTATCTCTCCTTCCCAGTCACCTCTCTCCCTCCCTCCCTCCTTCCCAGTCACCTCTCTCCCTCCCTCCCTCCCTCCCAGTCACCTCTCTCCCTCCCTCCCAGTCACCTCTCTCCCTCCCTCCCAGTCACCTCTCTCCCTCCCTCCCTCCATGTCACCTCTCTCCCTCCCTCCCTGTCACCTCTCTCCCTCCCTCCCTGTCACCTCCCTCCTCCCTCCCAGTAACCTCCCTCCCCCCTCCCAGTCACCTCTATCTCTCCCTCCCTCCCAGTCACCTCTATCTCTCCCTCCCTCCCAGTCACCTCTATCTCTTCCTCCCTCCAAGTCACCTCTATCTCTTCCTCCCTCCCAGTCACCTCTATCTCTCCCTCCCTCCCAGTCACCTCTATCTCTCCTTCCCAGTCACCTCTCTCCCTCCCTCCCTCCCTCCCAGTCACCTCTCTCCCTCCCTCCCAGTCACCTCTCTCCCTCCCTCCCTCCCTCCCAGTCACCTCCCTCCCTCCCAGTCACCTCCCTCCCTCCCAGTCACCTCCCTCCCTCCCTGTCACCTCCCTCCCTGTCACCTCTCTCCCTCCCTGTCACCTCCCTCCCTCCCTGTCACCTCCCTCCCTCCCTGTCACTCCCTCCCTGTCACTCCCTCCGTCACTCCCTCCCTCGCTGTCACCCCTCTCTCCCTCCCTCCCTGTCACCCCTCTCTCCCTCCCTCCCTGTCACCCCTCTATCCCTCCCTCCATGTCACCCCTCTCTACCTCCTCCCTCCGTCACCTCTCTCCCTCCCTCCCTGTCACCTCTCTCCCTCCCTGTCACCTCTCTCTCTCCCTTCCTCCCTCCCTGTCACCTCTCTCCCTCCCTCCCTGTCACCTCTCTCTCTCCCTCCCTCCCTGTCACCTCCCTCCCTCCCTCCCTCCCTGTCACCTCCCTCCCTCCCTCCCTGTCACCTTCCTCCTTCCCTGTCACCTCCCTCCCTTTGGGGGGGGGGGCGCATGATTTCTGTTGGCGGCAGTGATGGGGGAGAAGGTAGAGAGAGAATGGGAAGAGGTAGAATGAATAATACAGCATCAATGGTGACACTATTAGATAAATATCATTATAATATTCTTTTTTAGTAATGTTTTTTGTTGTATTAATAATTTTTTTTGTGTCCCGGTTTTTCATTTTCAAAATCTGGTCACCCTAATAGAGGGGCGTGTGAGGTTTAATTGCAGTGTTGGCACTTTGAAAAAAATAAGTCGTTTTGGTTTGCAGTTTGGGCACTTGGGCTCAAAAAGGTTTGCCATCACTGCTCTAAGGCAATCCAGACATGTTTCTGGTGGTCCATGATGTTATCTGAAAACACTAGGATATCGTCCAGATATGCTACTACGAATTGGTCCAATAGCTCTCGTAGAACATCATTGATTAAATGCTGGAAAGTAGCAGGAGCATTACAGAATCCAAAAGGCATCACCAGGTATTCATAGTGCCCATAACAGGTTTGGAAGGCTGTCTTCCACTCGTCACCGGGTCGGATGCGGACCAAATTATACGCTCCTGGTACATCTATTTTGGTAAAGATCTTGGCTGACCAAATCCTTTCCAATAGTTCGGGAATTAGAGGTAATGGATACTTTTTCTTAACTATGATTTTATTTAATTCCTGATAGTCAATGCAGGGACGTAGCGCACCATCTTTCTCTCCCACGAAGAAGAGAGCAGCAACTGCTGGGGAAGTAGAAGGTCAGATGAAACCCTTCGACAGGTTTATTGTAGGTAGTCATTGAGGACCTTCAATTCTGGCTCGGAGAGGGAATAGATTCTTCCGAATGGAAGCCCCTGGTAATAATTCAATGGGATAGTCATAAGAATGATGTGGGAGAAGCGTATCCGCGTTCTTCTTGTCACACACATCAAAAAACCCAGAGTATGGAGTTGGCAGTAGATTTTCTTGGGACGAGGAAATCTTGTGTATTCCCACACACTCTGGTATAGGAGTTTTAGGTAGACAGGCTAGCTGGCAGTGCTCCGAGGGAAATATGAGTGTCTTGGTCTTCCAGTCAATTAGTGTTTATTTGGATCATAAGCCATAGAATTCCCAGAATCACTGGAAACAAAGGTGAATGAATGAGACTAAGGATCAATGCAGTAAGCACCGAAAAAGCACTCTTGGCAGGGGTTCAATATCGGCATGATTTTGGCGTGTTGCGCCCTCGCAGTATTCAGGAAGGGGCGAATCCCTGGCGAATCACTGCAAAAGCAACACGCCGAGTAGCTGGTGGCGAGAAAGTCTGTCTGCCGATAAAAAGGCGAAACGCCGTCCCCTGCCGAGATGTGCTTGCAGCAGAGAGAGATCCGCGACTCACTCTGCGCCAAAATCGGCAAAATAAAAAAAAATTCAAATCAAATTTTATTCATAGTGTACATGTGCAGGGGGTCTCCGGAGCTGAACCGCATTGGTTTTAGGTCTGGGGACCCCCTTCTTCCTGAGATGCAAGCCCCTTTTATGAGGTGCCGGTTCCCTCTGCATTTAAATGTCCCGATCACGTGACCGCGGAATGTAAACAAAGCAGAGGGATACTGGCACCTGTAGACGGACGTTCACAGAGGTACACAATTTGGAGACGTTTATAATGTGAAATTATAATAAGGCTTTATTGTGCCTTTTCCTTTTCATCAGGAAATCCATCCAAACACAGGGGGGGGAGCAAAGCTTCTATTCACTTGGGAGTATTTCTAGTGAAACACTATGCAATAATTCACATCTCCCTTAGTCAAGCATTTCTCGCAGCCCAAAAACATATAGCATGAAATAAGCAGATATAAGCAGTCTCTTAAGAATAAAAGTCTTATCTGTTTCTTGGAGGGAAAATCTTCTCATTCCTGGTTCAGCTTCAGGTGTAGTAGTTTTCCCTGTGTCTTGAAATCAGCTCTGCTGTGCAGAGCTCAAGACTGGTCAGCTCCAAAGGTCAGTTCTCAGTCAGAGCTAAGGATTCACTTCCTGTCTCAAAGGCAGGCTTTTTGTAAACAATCTAATCAGGCAGGTGGTGTTTAGTAATTAACTACCACACTGCTAGATTAAAGGCACATTACTGAACAGGGATAAGTCCCCTGTTACATACCTCCCCTGTTTGTGGGAAGCTCGGGCTTACCATGGCCAAAGCCCATCCTTCCACTCTCATTCTAGATATCTCTGTGACTTGAATGAGAGTGGACGGAGGAAGAGAACCCTCTGTCCCGCTGAGATTGGAGCCCTTTCTCCAGTTTATTTTTGTCTCCTCCCGAAGATGCTTGAGATCAGCACTCCTCAGTCGCTTGAGGTGGACTTTTTCCACATAAAGTCTTTTTATCGCGTGCGCGGTTTTGAGATTTCTGTTGCGTCGGGCACGCCTCTTTTTGTAGAGAAAGTGTATGGCAACAGTTGTAGAGCAGTTAGGACTAGCCCTTAAGAGTTTTCTGCTCTTGAAGTGGTCTTTCTGCAGCTTCTCCACACCACGGAGTCGCCAGTTCAGCTTCTTCAGCTAAGGATTCTTCTGGCTGTGATTCTGCACTCCTACCTCTGTTTGTTGCCTGTTGGGCAGCTGTAGGTTTGGCTAGTGCTTTCTTTGGTGGATCAAACTTCGTAATTTTGTTTTGAAGTTGCGTGGAGTCCCCAACTCTCATTGTACCCTTGTCCTTATGGGCATTAGTTACTGTGCGATATTGGTTCTTGGGCAGAGCCAATACCTTTTTCCGTATTGGAGGAATCTGTATCAGAGTCTCCTTCATATTCTGGAGCTCTGTAATTTTTGTCGTCAAGGTTGCCGCTGCGTCTGTTTTCTCCTTGGTGTACTGACTCAAGGGAATGGAACAGTCTCGCTGTCTCGCCAGCTCTTGCTTCAGTTTCTGAGCCTTCTCACGCTCCCTCTCATACAGAGTCACCTGGTATCGAAGCTCCGCTTCCAACGATGCTCTGAAGATATGCAGCGTGGCCTTTAGCTCCTCATACTGCTCTGTGGGGACGTACTGGGTATTCAGACGTTTCTGCAGCATTGAATTTCTTTAGCAGCCTGCAGCTTTTCTTCCTGTAGCGTTTGCTGCTTCTCCTCAGCATACTGGAGGTGTGTACGCAGACCTTGCAGTTGGTTCTGCAGTCGGTGCTCTGCTTCAAACTTTTCCTTGACTTCTGTCAACTGAAAATTTTCTTCTTTCAGTTTTAAGTTTTCTCTTTTTAATCTTGAATTTTCTCTTTTTTCAGTCTCTGTATTCTTCAGGGCTTCTTTGCAGTCCTCCTTCAATTTACGCACATCTGCTTTGAGAATGACAATCTCTTGGCATTAGACTTGCGTCTCTAGGTTGAGGGTCTGAAGCTCCTTCTGAGAGACTTTGAGATCTGTATCAAGATTGACAGTAGTTTCTTTAGCAATGTCCAGCTCCTCAGTGAGACTGTGTAGTTCCTTTCTGGAAACTTCCAGGTCTGTGCAGCAGCTGTTGGTCTCATGATGTGAGGCATCAAGCTCTATACGAAGAGTGTGAACCTCTTGCTGGAAGACTGTCATCTGCTTCAGTGCCTCCTCATACTTCCGCTTTAGCGTAGCCACCATTTTATCCGATTGGCTCTGCTTTTCATCCATGGTGGAAATAGTAGCCTTTGCAGTATCTAGCTCAGTCTTGAGATCCTCCAATTCGGTCTTGGCCGCAGAGTAAATTGCGAGCACAGTCTTCTGTAGCTCAGCATTATTTTTTCTCTCTCTTCCTAATTCTTCACAGAGCAGATCACAGTCATGCCTGGCAATTTTCAGGGCGTCTTCAGGGCTGGTCAAGGGATCGTCACTCACTGGTTCCGGCTCCGCTTCCCTGGGATGACTGGTTGAGGGTTCCTCACTGTTGGCACCGGACAGACACTTCTTTGGGGTACACGACTTCTGCCTTGGGCCCTCTGGATATTCGGTTAACCGTTGGACGAATTCTCCATTTTCTCTAGGCTGCAGGTCAACTCGGTCCCCCTTTTCCTCCACAGGATCTGCGGACGTGTCTGTTTCTTCCACGGTAAGTGAAGAACTGCTTTTCTTTTTCCGCCTTTTTGATTTGGATGACACTGTCCCTTCAGGGATATTGGGGTCTCCATCTTCATTTCAAATTTTAGCAGCTTCATTATATACGCCAGGCTATTCTTGCAGTTGCTTTGCTGACAGAAATATTGGGTGATCTGCTGCTCCCGCTCTGTCTCCTGTTGATCATATTCGTCATCAAAGGGAGCGGTCTTTTCTGTTCGTGCCGAGTTCAGGCACCCCCACCATTCTTGGGGTGTTTTGTGGGTGTGACTCGGTTCGGGTTCCCCGTAAGAGATGTCTTCCTCTTTTTGGACTGGAAGGGCCACTCTTCCGTGGGGTAGGGTTCATTACAGGAACGCTGCATCTTGTCCTCCATTTTTAGGCTATCAGGTGTAATTTTCTTCCTGACCTCATGAGGGACTATTGCAGCTGTTGCCACTGTATTTGCTAGAACCCCCAATTGTGGTAGTCCTACAGATGGGCATATTTTGCTTGTAGAGGCCGTAGCTCTCGCAGGCATCTCTGTAGACTTTTTCTTTCTTGGATAAGTTTTACAATATCAGCAGTACTGTGCATGCATTTTCTCTCATCAGGTATACAAGTTGTGCAGTTGCTAGGTAAAAAAGTCTATTTGCTTTACACCATTTTCTTGCAGGGTGCAATTTCCCCGCTTCAGCAACAGAATTTGGTTTTCTGCCTGAGTTCAGTAATTTTCAGTCTCATCTTTGGGTATTATGGCATTCACACTTCACACTTTGGGTGTCTGTTTTTGCTCCCAAGATATATATAGGCAGACTTTTTTACTTGCAGAAAAAAAACATTCTTTGCAGTGGACTATTTCTTTAATTCCTGGCAGGGTGACTCAACATTCAGCAATTGGTTTTGAAAAACCTTTTACACAGTTCAGAAATCACCTTTTGCCCCTATAGGGCAATTTTACACTCAGCATTTGTTTGCTAAAAATTCCCCTGCTTCAGCACAGTCTTGTATCAATTTTCACACTTTTCTGCATATACTCCATTCACAGCTGGTAGTCCTATGCGGTGTGGCAACCTTTATTTTCAAAATCAGTACCACTCGTGGGTCACCATCTGTATTCACTGCTTCAGCGAAACTTTTGAAAACAACAAACACCTATCCCTTTTTAAGGGTGGACTCACTTCTTGAACCCTGACTATGGCTGAAAGGAAAAACCCCTATTTCAATGACCATATTACACTTTGTGATAGGCAAATTAAGGTTTAGCTACTTCAGCAGTCTCTTCTGGGTTTTTGTAAGTTTCAGTGCAGTGTGGTTTCAGTGGTGTGTATCCCTTTAATTCCGATCTCTGCTGCATGAGGTTTTTTTTATTTATTTTTCTCAGACTGTTTGTAGGCAAAAAGCATAAAAAAAAATTTCACATAAAAATCTCCGGTCCTTTTTAACTACAAAGACACCTCTTGTCCCACCTCGGACACCATACTGTATGTAGATGGACGTTCACAGAGGTACTGTACACAATTTGGTGACGTTTATAATGTGAAATTATAATAAGGCTTTATTTAGCCTTTTCCTTTCCATCAGGAAATCCATCCAAACACAGGGGGGGAACAAAGTTTCTATTCACTTGGGAGTATTTCTAGTGAAACACTATGCAATAATTCACATCTCCCTTAGTCAAGCATTTCTCGCAGCCCAAACACATATAGCATGAAATAAGCAGATATAAGCAGTCTCTTAAGAATAAAAGTCTTATCTGTTTCTTGGAGGGAAAATATTTTCACTTCCTGGTTCAGCTTCAGGTGTAGTAGTTTTCCCTGTGTCTTGAAATCAGCTCTGCTGTGCAGAGCTCAAGACTGGTCAGCTCCAAAGTTCAGCTCTCAGTCAGAGCTAAGGATTTACTTCCTGTCTGAAAGGCAGGCTTTTTGTAAACAATCTAATCAGGCAGGTTGTGTTTAGTAATTAACTACCACACTGCTAGATTAAAGGCACATTACTGAACAGGGATAAGTCCCCTGTTACAGCACCCCATAAAGGGGCCTGTATCTCGGGAAGCAGGGTGTCCCTGGACCTAAAACCAAAGCGGTTCAGCTCCGGAGACCCTCTGCACATCTACACTATGAGTAAAACACACATATAAATAAACAATCATTCCTTACCTTTGCGGCTATCTGCTATGGTAAAGAAGCAGCATTAATGTATTTTTAATAATAGTGTTCGGGAGCAGGGGGTCCCCTGAGCTGAACCACATTGATTTGTGGATCAGGAACCCCCTGCTTCCTGAGTTACAGGCCCCGGTATGGGTCATCGGGTGCCATTGTCGCCGCATCTTTATAGCATCACATACGCGACATGCCCGCTATAAAGATGGCATTGACACTGGCACCGATGCCCCATACCGGGCCTGTAACTTGGGAAGCAGGTGGTCCCTGAGCCACAAATCAATGCGGTTCAGCTCAGGCGACCCCCTGCTCCCGCCCAATATTATTAAAATACATTAATGCTGCTTCATTACCATAGCGGATAGCTGCTATGGCAATGAAGGGGTTAAGGCATAATAGCATGTTTATTGGGGACAATTACCCCCAATAAACATTGCAATAGACAACATACACCCCCTGTGCCCCCAACAACCCCTATACCCCCATTACATATATAAAATTTTTGGGATGCACATGTAACAACCGGGGAGTCACGCCACGCCCGGCTTGCTCCCCAGTCACCGGCATCACCATAAGGTTCCCTCGCACCGCACTCTCTGCCTCCCTCCAGGCCGATCACCGCCGCAGTAAGGCGCACGCGCACACGCAGGCAGCATCCAAATAGTGCCGGCTCTGGGCGCGCACCCGGCCACTCGCGTGGGGGCGCGGCCGCACACGGATGCACGCTCCAGCCTCTTAAAGGCACAATACCCGGACGGCACTGTGCCATCAGTTGCAGGTACTTTACTCTGTCCTCCCTAGCTCCACTGGCTCCATCTGGCCCTATCTCCTGTCTCAGCCTGGTGCATTCACACACCTCCACATTGCTGCTCTACCATTGGATCCTCTCTCCTATATATACCCTGCGGTTTCACTCACTCATCGGCTGAGCATAGAACCAGTTGTTCTCATTACTCTCTGCCTCCCTAGTCCTGTCTTGTCTTGTTTTGCAGTCTTCCTCGTGTACCGAACCAGCTTGCTCTTCGACTCTCCTTACCTCTGGCATCCCGAACTTGGCATACGGCAATACGACTCTCCGCACCTCTGGCACCCGAACTCGGCAAACGGTTAAACGATTACGTCTTTCTCTCTAACCCCGGACTTGGCTAACAGCACCCACTACCATCCGTACCTTTCCTGCCCCGACTCGGACACCCAGACCATTCTACTCGTGCCCTCGTGGCTGTGGGTGGCGTTATATCATTTCCCACCTCAGCACCGCGGTCCCGCCTCGTTTGTGGTGAGCTCCACCTGACATTATGCTAAGCCCAACAAACATGGACCCTGCTGAGGTGGAGCGTACTTTGACTTCCCACACTAATCTCTTCGCCAGGCTAGAGACTTATCTGGAACAAAATGATAGGCGGATGGATTTGCTTCAGCAGAGCCTCCATTCTCTTACCGTTCAAGCCCGAGCTTCACCAATGGCCTCTATGTCCTCCGCAACTGTCTTTACATCTCCTCCGTCTGCTATGGAACCCCGAATTCCGACCCCCAACCGCTACGCCGGGGACCCCCAAGGATGTAGGGGCTTCCTTAATCAATATTTTATTCAATTTCAACTCTCACCCTCTCGTTTTGTCTCCTCAACCTCTAAGGCCCCCTATATCGTGGCTCTTCTCTCCGACGAGGCGCTGGCCTTGGCCCTGGCCTTGGCCCCCCCCATTTGGGAACAACAGTCTCCCATCACACAGGACATCGACCTCTTCACCCGTGACTTCCGAAGGGTCTTTGACACACCTGGACGGCAGTTAACGGCAGCTTCCTCTCTCTTCCACATAACCCAGGCAGATTGTCCCGTCGCCCGGAGGGCTGTGGAGTTCTGCACCATTGCAGCCGACACGGGGTGGAACAATGAAGCACTATCTTCGGCGTTTTGGCAGGGCCTGTCGGAGCCCCTAAAGGATGAGTTTGCGGCACGGGAACGTCCTACTGACCTAGAGGATTTGATTGCCCTATGCATACGGTGGACCAGCATCTGCAGGAGTGGAAGACTGTGTGTTCTCGTCACCGTCAACGGCTTCCAAGGTCTCCCGTCCCACTGTTCATTTCCCCAGCACCTCCATCTTTGGACATCCCGGAACCAATGCAATTGGGAGGGAATAAGCTGTCCTCTGCCGAAAAACAACGCCTGCGCAGTGCAGGTCTCTGTATGTACTGCGGCAATTCCGGTCACTTTGTGCTCCAGTGTCCCCACAAGCTGGGAAATGCCAAATCCCAATGAGATCCTGGGGAGTCTCGTTAGGAACACTGCCTCTCTCCCCCGTCATCAAGGATGTCCTTCCCACCAGGATCCTGCTGCCAGTGATGCTGTCTGGAGAGGGGTTTCCTACTCAAGCACTGGCATTCGTGGACTCCGGCTCAGCAGGCAATTTCATTGATCAAGCCTTTGCAGAACGGAACAATATTCCACTTACCTGCAAGAGAATTCCAGTGGGCCTGGAAGCCATTGATGGTCGACCACTACAACCGGCCTTCATCACGCTGCAGACTGTGCCTCTTCAACTACAGTTCATCGGGGTTCATACGGAGACCATTACCCTCGATGTCATTCACTCTCCTTCCGTCGAGCTGATCCTGGGCCTTCCTTGGCTCCAACTCCATAATCCTCACCTCGACTGGACCAACAGGGAACCTATCCAGTGTGGTGCTCAATGTGCCAAAACCTGTACCAGGCTGCCCCAGAAGGTAGGAGGTTTGCGTACCATGCCAGAGGAGGTCAACTCCTTGCCGTAGTATACTTGGAATTCCGTGATGTTTTCAACAAGGTACGATCCGAGGTCCTACCCCCGGACCGACCTTTTGACTGTCCTATCGACCTACTGCCCGGGGCAGCCCTTCCCAGGGGGCAATCTTATCCACTTTCTCTTCCAGAGACTAAAGCCATGAATAGCTACATTATGGAGAATTTGGAGAGGGGTTTCATCAGAAAATCTTCTTCCCCAGTCGGAGCGGGCTTCTTTTTTGTAAAGAAGAAGGACGTGTCTCTTCGCCCATGCATCAATTACCGGGGCTTGAATAAGATCATGCGCAAAAAACTCTACCAGCTCCCTTTGATTTCGGAGCTCTTCGACCGCCTTCAAGAAGCAACCATTTTTTCTAAATTGGACTTAAGGGGCGCTTACAATTTGGTAAGGATACGCGAGGGGGACGAGTGGAAGACTGCGTTTAACACCCATGACGGCCATTATGGGTACCTGGTCATGCCGTTTGGCCTGTGCAACACGCCTGCAGTCTTTCAGGACTTCGTCAATGAAATTTTCCGGGACATTCTTTACAAATTTCTCATCGTTTACTTAGACGACATCCTAATCTTTTCTAAGTCTGTCCAAGAGCACATTAAACACGTTCAGCAGGTGCTGTTACGCCGCCGGGAGAACCATCTGTTTGCGAAATTGGAGAAATGCCAATTCCATCTGACGTCCGTGGCGTTCCTGGGATACATTATCTCTGACTCCGGGTTCGCTATGGATCAAGCAAAACTAAAGGCCATTCTGGACTGGCCCCGTCTGACCACCCTTAAAGCCGTGCAACGCTTTCTAGGTTTCGCAAACTACTACCGTCGCTTCATTCGCAATTTTTCCACCACGGTATCTCCCATCACTGCTCTAACCAAAAAAGGTGCAGATCCCTCATCGTGGCCCGGAACCGCCATTCAAGCATTTAATCTTCTCAAGAAGGCTTTCGTGTCTGCCCCTATCCTCACCCACCCAGATCCTAATCTCTCATTTACCCTGGAAGTGGATGCCTCTGATGTCGGGGCTGGCACCATTTTGTCCCAAAGGACTTCGCTCTTAGCCAGATTACACCCATGTGCCTTCTTTTATAAGAAATTTTCTTCCGCAGAACGGAATTATGATGTCGGAAACCGGGAATTCTTGGCAATCAAGTTGGCATTAGAGGAATGGAGACACCTCTTAGAAGGCACGGAAACCCCCATAACCATCCTCACAGACCATAAGAACCTCCTCTACTTAGAAGGGGCACGTTGATTGAGCGCCCGACAAGCCCGCTGGGCGTTATTCTTCTCCTGGTTCAATTACTTCATCTTCTTCAACCCAGGCTCCAAAAACCTGAAGGCAGACGCTCTGTCACGGCAGTTCGTTGCAGAGGATAGGTCTGAAGAGCGGCTAGAGATAATAATTCCTTCCAAATTTATCGTATCCGCCAACTCGTTCGACATCATGGACAAGATCCGATCTGAGCAATCACAGGCTCCTATGGGGCTCAAGGACCCAGAGGGTTTCTCTACACCGCACCGCAACATCGCAAGAGAGTCCTCGAGTGGTGCCATTCCTCTAAGTCGGCAGGACACCCAGGGATACGGAAAACTAACGACCTCATCCAAAGAAACTTCTGGTGGCCAGGGATGTCTAAAGATGTGGAGGAGTTTGTGAAGGCGTGTGGCACATGTGCTCGCAACAAAGTACCCGGGTCAAACCAGCAGGCCTTCTTCTTTCATTACACATCCCAGATCGGCCTTGGAACCATATTTCTATGGATTTTATTGTGGATCTTCCCACTTCCAAAGGGATGAATACTATCCTTGTTGTCATTGATCGCTTTTCCAATCAGACTCACCTTGTTCACTTTTGAGGTCTTCCAAATTCCCACAGGCTCGCGGATGTTTTCATCCAGGAAATCTTTTGTCTCCATGGAGTGCCATCGACCATCGTCTCGGACAGGGGGTCCCAATTCATTTCAAAATTTTGGCGAGCCTTTTCACTAAAAATGGGTATTTCATTACAATTCTCCTCAGGATACCACCCACAAACCAATGGGCAGACGGAGAGAGCCAATCAAAACCTGGAACAGTACCTTCGATGTTTCGTTACCGATACACAGGACGATTGGGTGGATCTGCTACCTTGGGCCGAGTTTGCCCTCAACTCCCTACGTAATGATTCCACTCAAGAATCTCCCTTTTTTGTAAATTTCAGGTTTCACCCATCCCGCTTACCCTCCTCCCCCCTATCCTCTGGGGTACCAGCGGTTGACAAACGTATCACCCGGCTGAAAGGCTTATGGAAGAAGATTCAGGAGAACTTAAAAGTGTCCACGGGAAGACAGAAACTCCACGCAGATTGCCTTCGACGCCAGGTCCCAGAATTCTCTCCAGGAGACAGGGTATGGCTTTCATCCAGGAATATCTGACTAAAGGTTCCCACTATGAAGCTGGCACCCAAGTTCCTCGGTCCCTTCCCCGTGGTCAGGAAGATTAATCCAGTGGCTTATCGCCTACGTCTTCCACACTCAATGAGGATTCCTCCCGACTTTCATGTATCTTTGCTTAAACCAGCATTTCAGAGTCCTCATTTTTCCAAGACCACTTCTCCTCCACTCCCTCTTCTGATCCAAGGTCAACAGGAGTACGAGATCCAGTCTATCCTGGATTCTAGGATCTCCAGAGGAGGAGTACAGTACCTGGTCCATTGGAGGGGGTTCGGACTTGAGGAACGCTCATGGATTCTCCACCGAGATCTCCACGCTCCCCGACTCGTCCAAGCATTCCATCGTAGGAATCCCTCCAAACCGTGTCATGGACGCCCGGAGGTCACCCCTGAAGGGGGGGTACTGTAACAACCGGGGAGTCACACCGGGCCCGGCGTGCTACCCACTCACCGGCATCACCGCAATGTTCCCCCGCGCCGCACTCTCTGCCTCCCTCCAGGCTGCCCAATCACCGCCGCACTAAGGCGCACGCGCACATGCCGGCGGCATCCAAATAGTGCTGGCTCTGGGCACGCACCCGGCCACTCGCGCGCCCAACACATACAGTACAATAATGTGCAAAATAACTATTATTCAGATAGGGATAATAGATTATTTGCCCATTATTAAACACATTAACTAGCATAATAAAATAAATAAAGTTCTACTGACCTCATCAATATCAATTAACCCCTTAACGGATAATAACCACAAAGGTAATTAAGGGCCTAAGCCACCCTGCCCCGATACCCACCCTTCACCCATTCATTTGTACAGTGGCTTCATCATATACATATACATATACATATACATATATATATATATATACACACATGATGAACCAATATACAAATAAATGTTTAAGGGTTAACAAAAACATGCACAAATAAACATACCATTCTCCATATCAGCCACATTAAAACAAAATCCTATTTCCTAATAAAATCATTCTCATCTGCCAATCAAAAGCATCAAAACATTGAACTTACATTGTATACATGATGCATAAAATCTGTGCACCATGTACACTCTGCCAATTAATGTTAACAATAAAATATTCAAAAGAAAATACAATGAAATCCAAACAAGTATACTATTTAAACCAAACAAGGCAACCGCAATAAATTACCATTAATTAATCAAATCCCAAAACAATTAAAATACCATCCAAATCAATTACACAATTAACTCTTTAAATTGTTAAACAAACCCATTCTCCCAAAAAGTTAACATCTGACAAAATAGTGGAACAAAAAAAAACCCACTATAAAAAGCAAGCCTCACCCTGACCTAAAGTACAGCATACAACACCAAAAATTACATCTATCTAATTAAAAATTACATTACACACATTTAAGAATAGCAGCATATCAAAATACAGTTAAATAGTGCAAAACAAGCATTTCCAACCAAATCATTTCTAACCTACATACATACATACAGTGGCAAGAAATTATAATGGAAAAAAATAGTATCACATATAATAAATTACAAAAACAGTTAAAGTTAAAAAAAAAATACATTTCTTTTGTTAACTTACCATTAGCTGCCCCACTCACCGACTCCCGTTGAACACCAAACTTTCAAACTTTCTAATCCAAAGCGTCAACGGGATCTTGATCTGTGTTCTTCCGTCTTCTTTCTTGTTCTTCTGGGGTCTTCTTGGGTCTTCTGGGGGTCTTGTTACCGTCTGCTGCCACGCCCCGGTCCTCTTCTTTCTTCCGGAGGTCCGTCCTCCTCGGCGTCTGCCATCAAAATGAGACGACATAGGCTTTTATAGGCTATGACGTCACATTATCGTCATATGGTTCCTACACCCCTGATTGGGCCGTGAAAACCATGTGATTTTGGGGGGGAAAAATTAATTTTGATGACGTCATTTAAAGGCAATGACGCCAGCCAATCAGAATGGCTGTGCTTCAATTGCCTTTAAGACGACGTCGTGAAAAGAAAGATGGCCATACTCACATGGTACGGTAGCCAATCAAAGCGTGGGAACTACATCCCTACTCTGATTGGCTCTAGTAGACCATGTGACAGAGGCTTTGGGGAGAACGGATTTGACGTCATTCAAAGCCTGTCACATGGTACAAGAGCCAATCAGAGTTGGGATGTATTTCCCACGCTCTGATTGGCTAACGTACCATGTGAGTGCGGCCATCTTTCTTTTCATGACGTCGTCTTAAAGGCAATTGAAGCAAATTGGTCTAAAAGGAGGAAATGGCACTAATAAATGTCAAATGCTGGATTGCATAGCAATAGATAGTAAACGTAGCAGCAATAGGAATGGGTAGGTGGAGATAAATGGCAGTGTGGAGTGCTAAGTAGCAAGAAAGGCTACAAACTGCAACTTATTGATGGATCCACGGGATGAAGGCAGAGGGGGGTATGGGAACGATCTCACCAGGTAAGTGTATCCGCAATAGACCCCACGAGGTCTCCGCGGCCCTCCGTCAGCTGTGCCGGCAGTTACACAATAAAGATGGTAACGTTGATCCGGGCTAGCACTAGAGATGCCGTCCTGTCTCCTCAATAACCCCCTCACAGGATAGCCAATTTCCTCCAAGGGGTATGTGGCAGCAGATGAAAAAATGGCTGTTAGAAAGCCAAATGCAGCCGCACACGCTACAAGTCCCGCTATTAACCTCTGATGTGAAAAAAGCCAGTGCTCTCCACTCTCCAAACTCCTAACGCTGCTCGGCCCTC
The DNA here is from genome assembly GCF_040206685.1 of Ascaphus truei. NCBI lineage: Eukaryota > Metazoa > Chordata > Amphibia > Anura > Ascaphidae > Ascaphus > Ascaphus truei. The sequence goes on along the minus strand of NC_134484.1, from coordinate 93,606,351 downwards.
CTCCCACACCAGCTGGTGGACACAGTGACGTAACTTACGTGTTTCGTCAGCTGTAGCGCCGACTTCTTCAAGGGTCTATATATATATAGTTGCATGATGAAGCCACTGTATAAATGAATGGGTGAAGGGTGGGTATCGGGCCAGGGTGGCTAAAGCCCTTAATTACCTTTGCGGTTATTATCCGATAAGGTGATGTTTTTAATGGTTTTTTGTTTGTTTCATTTCGATGCAAGCTTTAATGCATAGCTTTGGGTCAAGCTCTGGACCATTGCTTGATCATTGCTTCGTGGGTCAAGATTGGAACGTTGCTTCGTGTGTCAAGTGAGGATCATTGCTTCGTGAGTAAAGTACGGAGATTGGTTCCGCAGTTGGATTAGGGGAATGAGCCTTAATCCCGGCAAGAGAAACACATTTATTGATTATAGGGTGCCAATTGATTGCCAATATAGCTATCTGTGCCTCGTTGAGGGTATAAATAACCACATTTTCAATCATTGGGTTTAATGGCTAGTGTTTGTTTTTATAGTATTCCAATTTACTTTTATTTTATTCTGTATTGTGAATGCTTTTGAATGTACAAAAGCGCTATTAGCCAGATTTGGATATTGGTGACACTGAATAGGACTAGGATAGCTTTCAACCTTGCAAGGGCTACTTTTAATTACTATTGGGTGCCCATTGATTTCCAATGTGGGTATTTGTGACCCCGTTGAGAGCATAGATAGCCACAGTGACAATCAATGAGTATAGGGGGTGGGGCAGTTGCCTTGGGGAGGGTGATTGGGCCTTCCAAGTGGGAAGCGGTAGGGGGGTTAATCCCTTCATTAACATAGCGGTTAATAACAGCTAAGGTGATTAAGGGGTTACAGGCCAGTAGTTAGTTTTTTTTTATTTTACTGACGGAGCCCACTGAAGACGATGAAGATGGCCTTCATCCTAGCAGGGATATGTACAATATTAAACGTATTCACTGTTGGGCTGTCATGGGTCAAAGAAGAGTCATGTGACCCTCCTCTGTGCTCGAATCTTGGGTGAGCGTAGTAAACGCCACGCACTTAGATGCAGCCTGATGTCGCGGCGGCCATTTCACGATCCTGGTTATAACGCGGTCTCATTATGTGGACCCCGTACACCACATTATAATGTGGTTCAGCTGTATAATGGGCAGTGACGGATTTCCCATTAGGCCCGATAAATTTAGGGCCCCAAAATGTCCCTCCCCCTATATATAGAGAATGTTTTGACGTGACCAAAATGCCAGCGGCAGGAAAAGTCACAGCTTGTCACACTCTGCCGACTGCTCCGACAAGCCAGGTCTGATAAGTGCATCCTTAAATGTTCGGTGTGGGATCATTCAAAGATGGAGCGGCAGGTGTAGGCAGTGTAGTGGTCCCATGCAGGACATTTAAACCTGCACTTATCAGACCTGGCTTTTGGGAGCAGGCAGTCGGGCGCGGTGAAATGTCCCGCTGGCATTCTGGTCGCGGAAAAATGGGCTCCAATCACTTCCCCTCTTATTTCTGGTGGAGAGCATGAGGCCTCTGTAATGTTATTACCTTTTTCATGCTGCTCTCCTCCTTCAGCATCGCGGAGTCAAATGATGCTGCAATGTCTCATGGTGACCCGTTGCTCTTGCAACGTGACATCACATTATTTCTTTTTCACACTCTTATCCTCGTCCCAGTGATCCTCCCACCTTTTCTTTCTCTCGCTGTCTTTCTGCTGTTAACTCCCCCCCCATCAAATTTTAGAGTATATTCTTCTCTGTTAAAATTTGATAGTGTTGTAAAATATTTATATATATATTTTATGTATAAAACTTCTCTCTCTCCGATTTCTTCATTTCCCCTTTTCCTCTGCCTGACCATCACCTCATCTCATTCTCTCTATCTCGCTTTTCCCCTTCTCCACCTCCATCTACCCCCCCTCCATCTTCCTGCTCTATTCACTTACCTGACTTTGAGTCCACTTTACGCTCCTCCCTCTCCTCTCTCAGCTCTATGACCCTGACAACCTGGTCAGAAACTACAACTCTGCCTTGTCCTCCTCTCTTGATCTACATTCCCCGCTTTCTCTCTGCCGCCTTCGCTCTTCTAACCCTAGACCCTGGCTAAATTACCACACGCGCATGCTGCATTCCTCAACTCATTCCTCTGAACGCCTCTGGAGGAAATCTCATACTCTCGCAGACTTCCTTCACTACAAATTTATGCTATCCTGTTTCAACTCTGCCCTCTCGCAAGCTAAACAAGCCTACTTTTCTTCACTAATCAACATGCACAAGTCTAACCCACGCTGACTGTTCTCTGTCTCTGATGCTCTACTCAAACCACCCTCAGCTGCCTCTCCTTCCTCCATCTCCGCTCAGACTTTGCTGACTATTTTAAGGAAAAGGTGGAATCCATACGTCAGAACATCCCCTCTGTTTCTTCCTCCCATCCTACACCTCTTCCTAACTCTCCCCCTGCCTTTCTTGACTCTTTTTCCACTGTCTCAGAGGAGGATGTGTCGCTGTTGATCGCTTCTTCTCCCTCTACCACTTGCTCTCTTGACCCCATTCCCTCCCATCTCCTAAAACCTCTTGGTCCTACTATAATCCCTACGCTCACACACATTTTTAACTCCTCCATCTGCTCTGGAACCTTTCCATCCTCCTTCAAACATGCAACAGTTATACCATTACTCAAAAACAGCATGCTTGACCCTACCTGTCTTTCTAACTATCGACCTGTCTCCCTCCTGCCTTTTGCCTGTAAACTCCTTGAACGCCTTGTATTCTCTCGCTTGCTCCATTTTCTCAACACCTATTCTCTCCTAGACCCTCTACAATCTGACTTCGGCACTGCTCACTCCACGGAAACAGCCCTCACTAAAATAACTGACGACCTCCATGCTGCCAAAGACAGAGGTCATTACACTCTGCTCATATTACTCGACCTCTCTGAAGCATTTGACACCGTGGACCACCCTCTTCTCCTTCACATTCTCCATACTCTTGGTATTCGGAACAAAGCTCTATCCTGAATCTCATCCTACCTCTCCCATTGTAATTTCAGTGTCTCTTCTGCTAACACCTCCTCCTCCTCTATTGATCTCTCTGTGGGGGTACCCCAGGGCTCTGTCCTGGGACCTCTTCTCTTTTCTCTGTACACACTCTCTCTAGGTGACCTAATAACATCTTTTGGGTTTAAATATCACCTCTATGCTGACGACACACACATATACTTTTCAACACCTGACCTTACACCTGCTGTACAAACCAAAGTTTCTGAATGTCTCTCTGCTATATCATCCTGGATGACCCTCCACCGCCTTAAACTCAACATGGCTCAAACAGAGCTCCTCATACTTCCTCCCAAACCTGCCTTATTACCTCCTTCCACATTACTGTTGGAACTACGATCATTCACCCAGTAGCCCAAGCACGCTGCCTTGGGGTCACACTCGACTCCTCTTTCACATTCGCCCCTCACATTCAAAACATATCTAAAACCTGTCGCTTTTTCCTCCGCAGTATAAAAAACATACGACCTTTCCTCTGTTGCTCGACTGCTAAAATTCTGACTCAAGCCCTTATTCGCTCCCGTCTTTATTACTATAACCTCCTGCTGTTCGGCCTTCCTGCCTCTCACCTGTTTTCCCTACAATCTATCCTAAACGCTGCTGCCAGAATCACTCTACTCTTTCCTAGATCTCTCTCAGCATCTCCCCTCATGAAATCCCTCTCCTGGCTTCCGATCAAATCCCGCATCTCACACTCCATTCTTCTCCTCACTTTTAAAGCTTTACACTCTTCTGCCCCTCCTTACATCTCAGCCCTAATTTCTCGTTATGCACCATCCAGACTCTTGCGGTCTTCTCAAGGATGTCTTCTTTTAACCCCTTTTGTATCTAAAGCCCTCTCCCGCCTTAAACCTTTTTCACTGACTGCCCCACACATCTGGAATGTCCTTCCCCTCAGTACCCGACTAGCACCCTCTCTATCCACCTTTAAGACCCACCTTAAAACACACTTGCTTAAAGAAGCATATGTATAGCACTGGGGATAATACTGGACACATGTTACATAAAGCGTGGCCCCCTGCAGACGCACTTAACAGAACTCCCTCCTACTGTCTCTGTACGTTCTCCCTACCTACCAATTAGACTGTAAGCCCCTTGGAGCAGGGACTCTTCTTCTTCCTTAATGTTACTTTTATGCCTGTAGCACTTATTCCCATGACCTGTTATTTATATTAGCTGTTATTTATTTGATTACCACATGTATTACCACTGTGAAGCGCTATGTACATTAATGGCGCTATATAAATAAAGACATACAATACAATACAATTATGTAGATTTCAAGCTGTGGGGACTTTTACTTAATGAACTTAAAATAGTTTTATATTTTAACCTTGTGAACCTTTGCTGTAAAAACTCTTTCAAATATGAAAACGTCTTTGTAAAATCACAGAAATATTTACAAAATGAACTGCAAGATATGTGCATACGGGTTAATATTGAACTTACACTTTACTTAAATGAGATAAATGAGATAAATACTGTATAGAGAACATGGGTATTTCTCACCATGGTATATACAGTAAAAGTAGAAGTACATTACTTTTGTATGGCGTACTGTATCTCCTCCTGGTGCGACAGTGTTATCCTAAAAGAGATTAGGTGAAGATTGTTTGATTTCCATAAAATGAATATGGTGTCAATCTACATTTAACCAATATGACATGCCATTGCCATTTGTTTACTTTGTTCATGCTACTATAGTTGATTTGTGTTCCTAGGGGGGACTGCCTCTTTAAATAATTGATGAATTTCTCTGCTTCTGTTACAGATTTTCAGTGTTTATATGCCCCATAAGCCAACAATATACATGTTGGTCCACATAGTTCTTATCATAGTTAAATAGTTACATAGTTGCTCAACTATTCTTTCCTAGAGCTCTACAGTCTGGCTTCCACATTGCTCACTCCACTGAAACAGCCCTCACTAATATAACTAATGACCTCAATACTGCCAAAGACAGAGGTCATTACACTCTGCTCATATTACTCGACCTCTCTGCAGCATTTGATACTGTGGACCACCCTCTTCTCTTTCATATGCTTCATACTCTAGGCAAGCGGTGTGCAAACAGGGCTTGTGTGCAAACAGGGGGGGTGCAGCAGTTATAGAGGTCCTGCGCTTTCCCCGCAGGCATTTAAATTTAATGCCGGGGGACCGCACAAGGCCTCTATAATACACTTACCTTCCATTCCAGCGACTTGTTTTCCTGGTAACCCGGCGTCAAATGACACCACGAGGTCATATGGTGACGTGAATTCACATGACCCCACGTGTCATTTGACGATGGGGTGGAGCGGGGGGGGGGGGGGGGGCGCAAGACACCGAGGAGAGCAGGCAGGGTGCTCACGGGGAAAAGTTTGTGCACCCCTTCTCTGGGCATTCGTAACAAAGCTATATCCTGGATCTTCTCTTACCTCTCCCATCGTAATTTCAGTGTCTCTTTTGCTAACAACTCCTCTATTGATCTCCCTGTGGGGGTACCCCCAGGGCTCTGTCCTGGACTCCTTCTCTTTTCTCTTTACACACTCCCTCTAGGTGACCTAATCACATCTCTTGGGTTCAAATATCACCTCTATGTTGATGACACACAAATTTACTTTTCTACCCCTGACCATACACCTGCTGTTCAGACTAAAGTTTCTGAATGTCTTTCGGCTATATCATTCTGGATGGCCCTCCGCCGACTTAAACTTCACATGGCAAAAACAGAGCTCCTCATAATTCCTCCCAAACCTGACCCTATTTCCTCCTTCCACATTAGTGTTGGAAGTACTAGGATTCACCCAGTAGCCCAAGCACACTGCCTAGGGGACACACTTGACTACTCTCTCACATTCTCTTTTCACATTCAAAAGTTAGCAAAAAACTGTCGTTTTTTTCCTCTGCAATATTACCAAGATACACCCTTTCCTCTGTTGCTCGACTGCAAAAACTCTGACACAGATCCTCATTCTCTCCCATCTCGACTACTGTAACCTTCTGCTGTCTGACCTTCCTGCCTCTCCCCTATCTCCCCTACAATCTATCCTAAATGCTGCTGCCAGAATCACTCTAATATTTTCGAAATCTGTTTCAGCGTCTCTCCTTCTGAAATCCCTCTTCTGGCTTCCTATCAAATCCCATACCACACACTCAATTTTCCTCCTCACTTTTAAAGCTTTACACTCTTCTGTGCCTCATTATATATCAGCCTTAATTTCTCGCTAAACACCATCATGACTCTTGCGTTCTGCTCAAGGATGACTTCTCTCTACCCCTTTTGTATCTAAAGCCCTCTCCCGCCTTAAACTCTTCTCACTGACTGCCCTACACCTCTTGAATACCCTTCCCCTCAATCTCCGACTAGCACCCTCTCTATCCCCATTTAAGAACCACCTCAAAACACACCTTAAGGAAGCATATGAGTAGCTCCATGGCTGATAATTAACACCTCTTACATTAACCTTGGCCCCTTGCAGACGTACTTATCAAAACAACATCCTACTGTCTGTACGTTCTTCCTACCAACAAATTAGATTGTAAGCTCTTTGGAGCAGGGACTCCTTTTCCTAAATGTTACTTTTATGTCGGAAGCACTTCTCCCCTTTATGTGTTATTGATATTATTTTTAATTATATGATTGTCACGTATATTGCTGCTGTGAAGCACTATGTACATTAATGGCGCTATATAAAGTCATACAATAGTAGATGAAAAAAGACATGCGTCCATCAAGTTCAACCTATGCTAAATTTAGACAACAGATACTTTATCCTAGATCCATACTTACAGTATATTGATTCAGAGGAAACAAACAAAAAAACCCAGTGACATATCATCCAATGATATCTCATACAAAATACATTCCTTTCCTGACTCCAAGAATTGGCAATCAGATTACTCCCTGGATCAACATCCTTCCCATGTATACTTATTTGGTATATCCCTGTATACATTTGCTTTCTAAAAAGATGTCCAACTTTTTAAAAATAAATCTATTTTATCTGCTATCACAGTCTCGAGGGATAATGAATTCCACATTTTAACTGTCCTTACAGTAAAGAACCCTTTCATTTGTTGCTGGTGAAATCTCCTTTCCTCCAACCTTAAGGGATGACCCAGAGTCCTTTGTACTGTCCTTGGGATAATTGTTTTCTTTAAAACTCATTGTACTGTCCCCGACTATATTTGTATATAGTTATCATATCCCCTCTTAGACAACTCTTTTGTTGTAAATAAATCCAATTTAGCAAGCCTCTCCTCATAAATTAGATTGTCCATCCCCTTTATTAATTTGGTGACTCTTCTCTGCACTCTTTCTAGTTCCATAATGTCTTTCTTAGGATTGGTGCCCAAAATTGTACTCCATATTCAATGTGTGGTCTTAATAATGCTTTTTAAAGAGTCATAATTATGTTTACTTCCTTTCCATCCATTGCCCGTTTGATGCAAGATAAGATCTTTGCAGCTACTGCATGACTTTGGGCACTATTGCTAAGCCTGCTGTCTACAAGCACTCCTAAATCCTTCTCCATCAAGGATTCCCCTAATTTATCCCCATTTAATTTGTACGTCACCTGTTTATTCTTGCTTCCCAAATGCATAATCTTACATGTATCTGTATTAAACCTCATCTGCTATTTACCTGCCCAAGTTTCCAGTCTCTCCAAGTCCTTCTGGAAAGAAATTACATCCTGCTCTGATTCTATTACCTTTAGACAATTTAGTGTCATCAGCAAAGATGGAGACTTTGCTCTCGATGCCAACCTCAAGGTAATTAATAAACATGTTAAAAAGCAGGGGTTCCAGTACCAATCCCTGAGGTACTCCATTCACGACTTTAGCCTAACCTGAAAAAGTTACATTTATGACAACCCTCTGTTGTCTATCCTTCAACCAATTTTCAATCCGGGTGCATATATTTTTACTGAGTCCAATTTGCTTTATTTTATACACCAACCTTTTGTGAGGAACCGTATCAAAAGCGTTTGCAAAATCTAAGCATTACCCTGGTCTAAATTTCTACTTACCTTCTCAAAAACACAAATAAGGTTAGTTTGGCATGATCTATCCTTCATAAATCCATGCTGACTATTACTAATAATTTTGATTTCCACTAGGTATTCCTGAATATTATCTCGTATTAAACTTTTCAAGTAGCTTCCCCACTATTGAAGCCAGGCTTACAGGTCTGTAATTATCCAGTTGTGATCTACTGTAGCTCCCTTTTTTAAATATAGGCACTACATCTGCTTTACGCCAATCTTATGGTACTGAGCCTGTGGAAATTGAGTCCTTGAATAATAAATGTAATGCTTTGGCTATTACTGAACTTAACTCCTTGGTTGGGGACTACTACTTTAGTCACTTATATTTCCATAATATTATTATAATAAATATACTGTATTTTATTAGCACCTAACCAATCTTGCATTATAGAGCTGATTGTTTGTTTTTTGCACCAGTTTTCCCCAGATTTGAAGATAGACTATGATAAATAGCCCACAGTTCTTGGCAGTGGAATCATTTACTATTGTGACCTCATATCAGTCAATTTGCAATCATCTGTTTGTTCTTATGATAACTGTTTTATGTCATACTTATCTGGCAAGTTGCATATCAGCTTGCAGTGGAGCTGTTCCAAGTGAGTGTGACATAATTTGTTTTGTATTTTCACAGCACTAAATATCATAAAAGTATACTGCAAAATTATGTTTTCATAATGTGATAAAATAATAAACTATGTTGTAAAGGATTAGTCTTAATTAAAATGTGTGGTGATGAAAAAATCTGCAGATCCCAAAACCAATAATTAGATTAATGTCTTCAATATGGATGTGAAAAGGTATTTGGATATGATTATGATTTATATCACATGAATACTGTAATGTTGACAAAAAAAAACACAAAGTAAAACAAATATTTGATCATTGTCATTCTAAGATGAACCAAATGTGGAGAGGCCTAACGATAATGTGTGTCTTTGATGCACTGTGTATATTCTCTATATGGGTTTCTTGGGAAATTAAGATATTTATATCCCATATTTATTTTCAATGGAAGTTCAAAAAGAAGAATTGCAGGAAGAGAGAGACATTCACAAGTAATTGTAGAACACACACTGACATTACACAAATGCACGATGGGATCTAAGAGCAGAACTTAGAAAAATAAATGCATTTTTCCTGCATCGGATTAATGCGTGAGTCCCTCTTGCTGATATGCATTAATACCAATGTACGATTTGGTATATCTCACAATTTTATCGGTTCCAGTACCATGTGATGGCAGCAATTTTTTTTAAAGGATGTTACATCATTCCTTAAAGATAATGTCATATCCTTAAAAAAAAAAAAAAAAAAAAAAAAAAAAAAGAACTGGCGCTCAGGAAAGTGATCTAATGATGAGGACAAGATATACAGTGACCCCCAGTGACGAAACGAGGTGTGAAAATAAAACACACTATAAAATATAAACAGTGAACAATAAACCTTAATTGGTGACAAATACAAAGTGATCCCACTCAACCTTCATGTAAGGAGAATTCTTCTTATTCCTTGGTGAACAGTAGGCGAATGGGGTGAGGGAGCAGGATCACATATGTAGACAAAAAGAAAAATGCAAATAGAACAGCACAGTAATAAAAATGATGATAAGTGTAGACAGAAATCTGTAGGTGTTATACTCACATACGTGTGAGCCAAACAAGCATGTCACAGTCAATGGTATATAGAAATAGAGACTCCGCATAGTGGAACCTCTTGGTTCAAAAGATGGATGTGGGTGTACTAGGACAGAAGGCGGAGAAAAACCATTGCATAGACCGTATAAAATCCAATTTAATAAAGAAGCACTTCACAAGTGCGCACTTAAAATATAAAATGTAAAAATCAGCATGTAAGAGTTAACAGATGGAGCGAAGACGTCCTCACCACTCCGTGCTTGATGGAACCCGGAAGCGCCTTGCAGGGGGTATTTCCAAATGCGGCCGCAAGAAACACCACTCCAGACTCGGTGTCGGTCCACCTCAATGTTGCTCCGCTGTCGCCTCTAAATATGCGACGAGGGGGGTGGGAGAGAGGAGGGGCAACAGACGGGTGGGGGGTGAGTCCCTCCAGCTCCAGAGATGGCCCCGAGCCAACGTATAGATTCCTGTTGGGGCACCGATGGTCTGCCGCTTTACCAAGCCGACCCTCCCAAGAGCAGATCCCCCCCAAACAGGCAAAAGATATAATCTGTATCTCCCCCCGCTGACTTGATCCAACCTCGGTGTAGTCAGGTTGGTGGTGTTATTATGAAGCGGCCTGCATTAGGGACCTTTGCCTGGACTTGAGCGCTGCACTGTACTTTAACAAGCCCCATTGGGGCCCCTCGGACCACTTCTCTGGGGGTGAGCCAACCACACCGGATGGAGCATCTCTGGGTTCGCTGTTTCTAGACCTTCAGGAAGAGGATCGATTCTCTATAGTTCTTCCAGATTTTTGTCTGTCTTAGTCTGTGATAGAGGGGTTTCATCTAGTTTTTTTTCAAGGAAGTCTGTTCTTTGTCCGGTCTCGGCCACGTCTTTTCTAATTTCACGGAGAGTCTGTTGAAACTCTGAATGTAATAGAGTCTTTAGGTTGTTGTAAAGATCTGTTATATCTTGTTTGGTGCTTCCTTGTGGTTTATGCCCGCTATGCGTTCTTGGTATATTTGTCTGTGTTCAGGAATATTACATTTATCTTCTGGAGTTGCCTAGTTTGCTTAATTTCTTGCACCCTGATGCACTGATTTTCAGGCCCTATGTACCCATCTGTGACAGAAACCAGGGGATGGTAATAAATTCCGTATATAGGGCTCCCAGGATACACAGTTTGGCAAGCGCTGGAACTGAGGGATGAGAGATCCAGACCAGAGTTTGTCTGCTGCCTGATTTCTGTCACCTGTCATGCTAATTAAGAATCAGGTATGAAAGACTGATTTCCTGTTTGCTCTGGTCTCCCCACAAGAGCCAGGAGGCTGGAAGGCTGCTGAACTACAGAGGGGAGAAGCCTCTTCCCCAAACAGGTTCAATCTTTCTGTTCATTTGTGTAAGACTGCAAAAGTACCGTGTTTTGATGTTGGAAGTGGAAAAGCCACTTCCAACCCTGAGTCAGGTATATCTAAGTTAAGTTATCGCTCAGGTGAGCAGCTTTTGTTTTGATCTGTTTTCTGTTGTATGCACTGTGGCAGTCTCAGTGCCTGGGACTGAATAAACCAGGCATAGCCTGTTTAAAGGAACAGTACGTGACGCCTCATCATTTAACCTACCCTAAAAGACCGTGTTCTAAACAGTCCCGGACAAACGACGGAGCCCCGGAGTAAGCCGTTTGTCACATATGGTGGAGAATGCGGGCAGAGCACTAGGGGGTCTGCGGGTTAAAGAACTTTGAAAGAAAAAAAAAAAAAAAAAAAAAAGTTTTTTTTTCATCCTCTGCAAACAAGATGGAAGACGTGGTGGGTGCGCTGGTACGCAATGTCGCTGCCCAGAAAGACGCGAATGAAACCCAGCAACAGCTGTTAATAGCCCAGCAAGAAACTAATGCAAACCAGCAGCAGACGAATGCAGCCCAGCAACAGCTGCTAATAGCCCAGCAAGAGATTAATGCAAACCAGCAACAGGCGAATGCCAACCAGCAACAGGCGAATGCAAACCAGCAACAGACGAATGAAGCCCTGCAAAACGCGAATGCAAACCAGCAAGAGACAAACCGCTTGCTGAGAGAGGAGCAACAGCGGTTCGCTCAGGGCTTACAGCAGGAACTCGAGATCCTGCGGGAGACTATCAGTAACCTTCCACTGGCAGCGGCAGCCCCAGTTCCGAAAATGACCAGGGCAAGCCACTACCTTCAGAAGATGGGACCCTCGGATGATGTGGAAGCCTATCTTCTCACGTTTGAACGCACGGCACAGAGAGAGGGATGGCCAGAAGCTGAGTGGGCTGGTCTAATCGCACCCTTCCTAAGCGGCGAACCCCAGAAGGCTTACTTTGATCTAGAGTCAGCCGAAGCTAACGTCTATGCAAAATTGAAGTTCGAGATCCTCGCCCGCCTCGGCGTAACCACGGCTGTTCGCGCCCAAAGGTTTCACGCATGGTCCTTCACGATGGATAAAGCCACCCGAAGCCAGATGTATGACCTCATCCACCTCGCCCGGAAGTGGCTACAACCCGAGATCAACTCAGCCAGCCACATCGTGGAACGGTTGGTCATGGACCAGTTCTTGAGGAAACTTCCCTCTGCCTTACGCCGTTGGGTCAGTCGGAGTGACCCCCACAATGCGGATGAGCTTGTGGCCCTCGTAGAAAGGTACAATGCAGCAGAAGAGATCCCGCAACCCACAGTCGTGGAGCAACCCCACTACCCGAGGTTCCAGGACTCTTCCAGAGACGGTAAAAGGGTACCGGGGTTAAGGGGCGCTGAAGAGCGGCGACCACCTTCACGCAGCACCAGCAACAGTGGTTCGCACACTAAGGGCAATAGCCAACATGGGGAGCCGGGAAAAGGCTCTAAGTGGGACACAGATTATGTACCTAAATGTGTAAATTGTCATGAGAGGGGCCACACAGCAAAAATCTGCCCACTAAATGATGAGCCCATGCAATGCAACAGCGTGGAACCTTATTCGCTGTTGTCCCAATGTATGGGCCCTAGCCCAGAGGACCCCTTGAATAACCATCTGTGGGCATTTGTAAAGGTTAATGGTAAGAGGGTTCGGGCACTTCTTGACTCTGGGAGCATGGTCACACTAGTGTCCGAATACCTCTTGCCCATTAAGAAGAAACAGGGAAACAGTTCACAAAGAGTGGCAATTTGTTGTATACATGGGGATAATCATGAATATTCCACTGTTGATGTTTTTTTTGAAACAGAGTTTGGTTCTTTAGAGTTCAAGGTGGGTATTGTACCCAAACTGGCACATGATGTGTTAATAGGGACCGACTTTTCCCATTTTCTAAAAATGTGGTCCCCCGCTCAGAATAGCGCCCAGAGTTCAATAGCGGACCATAACGAAGTATTAGAAGAAACAAATCCTTTCCCTTTTTCAGAAATGGAGGTTGACGAGGGCCCAAATAAGAAGGGGGAAAAGGAGGAGTGCTGTAAAATTCCCTTCCCCATCACTACTTTGGTAGGGAATACCCCAAATCAAGATGTTGAGCAGACACTTACCACCCCAGAACCGGATAAGACCCTCGCTGACCTAGAGGTCAGTCCTGGGAGTTTTAAGAAAGCCCAGTGGGAGGACCCCACATTAGCGGTAGCAAGGGGAAATATACGGGACCAGAATAGTACTCCTGGCCAACCAGATAGGTCACTTGCTTACCCCTACTTCGAGGTAGAGAACGACCTAGTATATCGGGTTGATAAAAGGAAATCAGTTACAACTAAACAATTGTTGGTACCACGGACATTCCGTAACGTAGTATTACACCTCGCACATAGTCATCCATTGGGGGGACACCTAGGGGTGGAAAAGACAAAAGAAAAGGTTCTCCGAAGCTTCTATTGGCCTGGGGTTCTGGCAGAAATTACGAATTATTGTTCCTCATGCCCAGAATGTCAGATCACCGCCCCGTTCAAGGCATACCGCAGCCCATTGGTACCCCTTCCCATAATAGAGGTACCATTTGACCGGATTGCTATGGATCTAGTAGGACCCCTAATTAAGTCTGCTAGGGGACATCAGCATATATTGGTAATATTAGATTATGCCACCCGATATCCGGAGGCAGTTCCCCTACGTAGCACCTCAGCTAAAAACATAGCAAAAGAGTTAGTAGTTCTGTTTTCCCGGGTCGGGATTCCTAAAGAGATTCTATCTGACCAGGGAACACCATTTATGTCCCAAGTAACAAAAGAGCTATGTAAACTCCTAAAAATCAAGCATCTCAGAACCTCAGTCTATCATCCACAAACAGATGGTTTAGTGGAAAGGTTCAATAAAACCTTAAAGAGCATGTTACGGCGGGCGGTTGATAAAGATGGGAAAAACTGGGATTGTTTGTTACCGTACCTGTTATTTGCCATTAGGGAAGTTCCCCAATCATCCACAGGCTTCTCCCCGTTTGAACTATTGTATGGCCGACACCCAAGGGGCTTACTGGATATAGCCAAAGAGACTTGGGAACACGAGGTTACCCCTTACAGAAGTGTAATAGAGCATGTTGCCCAGATGCAGGACCGCATTGCTGCAGTCCTACCCATAGTGAGGGAACACATGGAGAAAGCTCAAGAAGCACAGAGGAATACGTATAATAAGGGTGCTAGGGTCAGAATTTTTTTTCTCCAGGTGATAGGGTACTAGTTCTGGTTCCCACCGTGGAGAGTAAATTCCTTGCTAAATGGCATGGTCCATATGAGGTCTTGGAAAGAGTGGGAGAAGTAAATTATAAGGTAAGACAGCCAGGTAGGAGGAAACCTGAGCAAATTTACCATATAAACCTACTCAAGCCCTGGAAAGATAGAGAAGTCTTGTTAACCCTAGTACCCCCAGGTCCGTCAGAGAATCAAGAAACTGACCCAGAGGTTAGCATAGCTGAAACCCTGTCTGTTCATCAGAAACGAGAGGTTCAGAATTTAGTGAGAAGAAACAAAGAAATCTTCTCTATACGGCCAGGTAGAACTAGCGTAATTGAACATGACCTAGTCTCTGAACCGGGGGTCCGAGTTAACCTTAAACCGTACCGAATCCCAGAGGCCAAAAGAAAGGCTATAAGTTTAGAGGTTAAAAAAATGCTAAAACTAGGTGTAATTGAGGAATCCCAAAGTGGGTGGAACAGCCCTATAGTCTTAGTCCCAAAGCCAGATGGTACAACAAGGTTTTCTAATGACTACCGGAAACTAAACGCGGTGTCAAAATTTGATACTTACCCTATGCCAGGGTAGATGAACTTGTAGAGAGACTGGGCAAAGCCCGATATCTCACAACCCTAGACCTAACAAAAGGGTACTGGCAGGTTCCCCTCACAGAAAGGGCAAAAGAAAAGATAGCCTTCTCAACCCCAGACGGCCTCTTTCAGTATAAGGTGTTGCCTTTTGGCTTACATGGAGCTCCCGCCACATTCCAAAGAATGATGGATAAAATTTTAAAACCACATGCTCGGTATGCTGCCGCCTACCTGGATGATGTGGTAATCCATAGTGAAGATTGGCAATCCCACCTTCCAAAGGTCCAAGCTGTGCTTGACGCAGTCCGGTCTGCTGGACTAACTGCTAACCCCGCTAAATGCACTATTGGTCTGGAGGAGGCCAAGTATCTGGGATATTCTATTGGCAGAGGTTTACTCAAACCCCAAACACTCAAAGTGGAGGCGATACAAAATTGGCCAAGGCCAGTTACAAAAAAACAAGTAAGGACCTTTTTGGGGTTAATTGGGTACTATAGAAGGTTTATTCCCAATTTTGCAACTAAGGCAACCCCACTAACTGACCTCACAAAAGCAAGAGGACCGCTAATGGTAAAGTGGTCCCCCGAAACCGAACAGGCCTTTAGAAGCCTGAAAGAAGCTCTCTGTGCCCAACCAGTGTTGGTCACACCTGACTTCTCCAAAGAGTTCGTAGTCCAAACCGACGCATCTGAGGTAGGGCTGGGGGCGGTACTCTCCCAGGAGTCTCAAGGTGAGGAGCACCCCATCCTTTATTTAAGTAGGAAACTAAATCCCCAGGAGAAAAATTACTCCATAGTAGAGAAAGAGTGTCTCGCAATAAAGTGGGCTGTAGAGACGCTCAAATACTACCTGTTGGGGAGAAAATTCCGGTTGGTCACAGATCATGCACCCCTTACCTGGATGTGTCAAAACAGGGAAAAGAATGCTAGAGTGACCAGGTGGTTCCTAAGCCTACAACCCTTTAAATTTTCTGTGGAACACAGGTCAGGGCACAAACATGGCAATGCTGACGGGTTGTCAAGGATGCAGTCCCTAATATCCATGGTCGCTCATCCCTCGAGGTCTGAGCTGGGGGGGAGGATATGTGACAGAAACCAGGGGATGGTAATAAATTCCGTATATAGGGCTCCCAGGATACTAGACAGTTTCTATCCTGTTTGGCCTGGGAGTGCAGCCTTATAATACATACACTCCATCCCACAGTTTGGCAAGCGCTGGAACTGAGGGATGAGAGATCCAGACCAGAGTTTGTCTGCTGCCTGATTTCTGTCACCTGTCATGCTAATTAAGAATCAGGTATGAAAGACTGATTTCCTGTTTGCTCTGGTCTCCCCACAAGAGCCAGGAGGCTGGAAGGCTGCTGAACTACAGAGGGGAGAAGCCTCTTCCCAAAACAGGTTCAATCTTTCTGTTCATTTGTGTAAGACTGCAAAAGTACCGTGTTTTGATGTTGGAAGTGGAAAAGCCACTTCCAACCCTGAGTCAGGGATATCTAAGTTAAGTTATCGCTCAGGTGAGCAGCTTTTGTTTTGATCTGTTTTCTGTTGTATGCACTGTGGCAGTCTCAGTGCCTGGGACTGAATAAACCAGGCATAGCCTGTTTAAAGGAACAGTACGTGACGCCTCATCATTTAACCTACCCTAAAAGACTGTGTTCTAAACAGTCCCGGACAAACGACGGAGCCCCGGAGTAAGCCGTTTGTCACACATCCCTCTTTGGGCATCCTCTCCACTACACATGGGTAACTGATTCTCTCTCCAGGACACCGGCCTTGTTCTCTCTCCACCAGATCTTGGTGTCTCTTATTTGCTTTCAGGCCCCTATCCTCATGTAGGAGGTTATATAGAGCCCCTGCTTGTGTATGCTCCAGGACAGGGTTTGTTGTCTGGCAGGTTTTGAGGTTGGGACTGGGTGGAAGATGGTGTTGGAGGCATGGAGGGATGGTGGTGTAATGGGATGGTGGTGCGTTAGGTGGTGGGGGGGTATGTTTGCACTGTCAGGGGCTCCGTTCGGGTGCCTTGCAGTGGGGAAGGAGGGTGCGCCTGTAACTTTAATTTTCCTCCTCATGTGCCGATGGTGGCCTTTTGTGGCTGAGCCAAGGGATTTCAGCACTCTGGTCGGGCTCCCCCTTCTGCCTTCGGTCACTGGTTCTGCCCTCCGTCAGGGGGGGGACTCAGCTCGGCTTTGGCTTGCAGCTTTGTCCCACCGGTGGGAGCCGGTCTTTGCTCTGCACCGCTACTGCCTCTGCACTTCAGGGTAAGATGGCTGCCGATACCCCCTCTGGTCACGACCCCCTCCTCCCTGCTCTGGTCCTGGAACTCCTCCATGATCAGGGTAAGGCCTCGTCCAGGGTGAATGGAAGAGCGGAGCGAGCGGGCTGGCGCTCATGAGCAGTGACTTCACCTGCATGTAAGCAGGAGACCAATCTTGTCTTGCTATAGGAAATTTGCAAGCCCGGGGGGGCGTGTAATTGGGATGGGGGGCGTGTCACGGGTGGCGTGTCATTGGGATGGGGGTGTGTCAGTGGGACAGGGGGGGGTATCAATTGCAGTAACATATATAAATATATATGTATATTTATATATATATATATATATATACAGTGTTCGACAAACAGGCATAACCACACGGCGACTCTATGAATTCCCCAGCTCGCACCAATTTTTTTTATTAATAAATAAATAATTTCCCTTCCTGATTGACCTGACGCGAGGAAGAGGGCTGGCTGGCAGCTCTGGGTCAGCCCCTTCCCCCTTCCCCCCCTGCACCCGATCCCCGTTTGCTGCCCGGGGCGGGATGTAGGCTGGGGGGGGGCCCGCGGCTGCTGCCCAGGGCTGGAGGACAAGATAGGAGCTTCCTCTCCATCCCACGCTCCTTTGGCACCCGCGCGGGCAGGGTAATAGGAGCGGACAATAAGGGAAGGCTGGCAGCTCTCACTCCTGTCCCCATGGCTGCAGCCTGGACGGGAGGTAGAGGGGGGGCACGTGTGCGCACGCTGGAGGGGGGGGAGGTTTCTGGCAAAGTTCCTTGTCCGGCCACATTTCCCATCGGGGAGGTTGGTGTGGCCGTGCGGCTGTTCCCCGCTGGCCCCCGATCCCCCTGCTGGCCCCCGATCCCCCTGAAACTAATGCTGACCTCCTGCCTGGCTGCCCGACCCCCCCGCATGGCTGCCTGACCCCCCCGCATGGCTGCCTGACCCCCCCAGCATGGCTGCCTGACCCTCCCAGTATGGCTGCCCGACCTCCCGCCTGTCTGCCCGGCTGCCTGACCCCCCCCTGCTTGGCTATCCGACCCCAAGGGTGGCTGCCCGACACCCCTCCTGGCTGCAGCGTGGGCGGGAGGTAGATGGGGGGCCCGTGCGCATGCGCGGCTTGCAATGTTCCCCAGCCCACATTTCCCATCGGGGAGGTTAGTGTGGCCGTGCGCCTGTCCGGCTGTCCCACCGCTGGCCCTAGCAGGATGCAGCCCTAATGAGGATATGCCTATCCTGATTAAATGGAAGAAAGAAAAAAGGCGCAATACTGTATAGCAATTAAAACAGGAAAATGTATTAATTAAGCAAGGAAGGCTAGGTGACTGAACAGATTAAAACAAACACAATGATGCCAATAGACACAATAAACACAATATATGACAAAAAACAAGAGTACTCTTGAAAATAAAAAAGTAGGGAAATGTGGCCAAAAAATGTCCAATAGCGCAAATGTAGGAGGCAGTGAGATGTGGGAGGAATTGTCACTCGATAGGTAGCAAATGACTGGAGCAAACAAATGGGGAGAAGTAATTGACCCGTCAGATGATAGATTGCGGATGTAAACGTGGAAAAATCAGGCTGGTATGGACCTCTATAGATGGAGATGGGGGGTAAGCAAATACAGCTGCGGCTGCCTTTATCCTAGTGCGGCCTTGGCAGCGCAACTCTGATAACCGCGGGCAGATGCAGTATTTTTTTTCCCCCGTAATATGTACCGGTATGTTAGCGCACGTAATATTAGCATTTTATTAGCGCTGTCTGCAATACTGCAATACCGTCTAAAAACTCAGGGGGGCGTTCGCGAGCTGTTGTCTTCAAAGTCTAATACTTTAGCAGTTCAACCTACATTACGTCAGTACACAGTCTGCGTGTGCGCGCGCAGTATTTGTAAATTTGCATATTTATACATGCATGTGCAGTGCTGTATGTCTCATTTGAACATTGTTGAAACGCATAGGCGTGTACTGTAACAGTATCACATTTCGGCATATACAGCGCTCTCCCCTCGATCGCCCCCGTACACACACAGGCTAATTTAATGCACTGCAGTATTTCAACTTCTTATCTTATCTACAGTACAGTACACCTCTCCCACACCATTCCTTTGAATGTGTGTCTTTCTGGTTTCAATCACATTCCTGCTTGCTAGCTGATGATTACTGCGCATGCGTCTATATCTTCACCACTGCTTGCTTGCGAAATTCAAGAGTGAGTGACCAAAAAAAAATATATTTTTTTTTCACGTCATTTTTTATTTTTATTTTCTCCACAAGCCTGCCTAAACCATCTTCATATTATGATATTCAATCTGTGCTGTAGCTTTTGATTGCAACACTGTGCGTTTGACTGCACATGGTAGATTTGTGTGCTTTTTATGTATTTGGGGGTGTGGGAATCAAATTATTATGATGATCTGCCTTTTGAAAATATGTCATGTCTTTGAACTAGAGTACAGCTAATTCTTCATGCAGCTGTACCCTGTACCCCCTCCCCCACGCACACACACACAAGGCTCACTCAAGGATTTGAACCTCTTATCGACACCTCTCCAGAATCATTCCGTTTCTAAAGCTTGTCATTGTGCTTTTAATCCTCTGTCCCTAGCCGAGCATTACCTCTCTGCGCCTACGTGTAATCCTCTTTGGGAAGGGAGCTACATAGCTGATGATTACTGTGCATGCGTCTATAACTTCACCACTGCTTGCTTGCGAAGTTCAAGAGTGAGTGACCAAAAAAAAAATATTTTTTTTTCTCGTAATTTTTTATTTTTATTTTCTCCACAAGCCTGCCTAAACCATCTTCATATTACGATAATCAATCTGTGCTGTAGCTTTTGACTGTGACACTGTGCATTTGACTGCACATGGTTGATTTGTGTGCTTTTTATGTATTTTGGGGTGTGGGGATCAAATTAGTATGATGACTTGCCTTTTGAAAATATGTGATGTTTTTGAACTACAGTACAGCTGTACCCTGTACCCCCATCCCCCTCTTATCGACACCTCTACAAAACCATTCATTAATTTTCCTATTGTTGGCTTTGAGTCACCTCTCTGTAATCCTCTTTGGGAATGGAGCTAGCTGATGATTACTGCGCATGACTCACCCATCCACCCCCGCAACCCTTTGAGGCTTTGTTTACGGTAACGCTTGTATAATCCCTTCTCGAATTTGATATGTAAATCTGATTTGCACAGCACTGTGAAATTAAGAGTTAAAAAAAACATAATCTGATTCATGTTTTTGATGCAGTAAGTTACCACTTTTTGTCATTCTTTCTTTTTCTTTGGTGTAGGTGTGGGGGGGGGGGTGTCAATGATTATGATTATCATGAATGTAAAGACATATTTATTTTATCAGGAACAAAAAATACAAATATACAAATAATCATGAATAATACAAAATGCAGTCTTTATTCAGTTCTTCTGTCAGTTGAAAATTGAGGGCCGGTGGATAATCATGAATAATGCACATTGATAATAATATTAATTAATAATATATAATAATAATAAATAATATATAATATATATATAATATATAATATTTAATAATATATATATAATAATACAACATTTTCCATCTTTATCTTCTTCCTCATTCTGTGTAGTTCATTGAACTTTGTGTAAATCATGACTGCAGTTTAGATACACTTAACTGTACACACAGTTCACAAACTTTACACATGATACCCCCCCTCTACCCCAGTCCATCCTTTTTTTTTCTGAAAAGACAAGAAAAGAAAAAAATAGTGCAGTTATGTGCAAACTGTATTATGGCATTGTGTACTGTATAGCTACTCCATATTGGACTACAGTATGCAGTTAGTACTGTCAAATTAGTCTATACTAGAACTACTGTATACTGTAACTACTGTTAAATACTTTGTAACCAGATGTTTATTGCTACTCTCTCAGGAAAGAAAAAATCTGTGCCATACTTAACTGTATCATACAGTACTGTACTTGGTGTGCCTGTACTTACCATACTACAGTAGAGTACTATACCATACTACCTTCCTGATGCTTGCCCATTATGCGCGATCACAATGGGCAACACAGTCGTAATATGGTCAATATATTTATTGCATCGTTCCAAAAACTCATTATGCCTTGCGCCAACTCATCCTTTTGGAGGGTTTCACGACTTTTCGGATATGGTCCTTCAGCTGATGCTGATTTCGATAGGATTGAAGTCTGGCGATCTGTCATTGGAGGGGAAAAAAAAGGACAATTAGTTAAAGAGATACACAGTAAAAACAGTGGGGAAAAAATGAGACACGGTTACCGCACTTACTCCGCTGGCGTCTTAACCCAGTTGATACCACGCTCAAGAATATGCGCTTTTGACGCGGTGTGCTTCGGATCGTTGTCCTGGTAGAAACGGTGACCATCTGGGAACTCACGTGTGATGTATTCCACAATCTCAGGCACAATTTGCTCTTGGAAAAAAGCTTTATTCATGATGCCTATAACAAGAAAAGAAAAGTGCTCAAAAAACTGCACACTAGTACAGTACAGTGCATAAGGCAAAAGCGTGTGACTTATTTTACCTTCAAAGATGACAATGCATCCTTGTCCACGCCTAGAGATAGCACCCCCACATGCATCTTCACTGGGTGTTTTGGACGCGGCTTCATAGATATGCAACCTTTTTTGTGGAATGCAAAGGTGGCAAATCTCTCCAGCGATACAGTAGACTCGTCAGTGAAGATGCAATCCTGGAAAGTTTCTCCAGTGTCGATCCATGCCTGGGCCTGGACCACTCTCTTGATCTTGTTAACGTCCCTTATCATAGGGTACGCTCTGTAATGACAAGGAATAATTTTATACTGTAGGTACAGTACAGTTTCTAAAACAACACTTTAACCTCCTGTACTGTCCAGTACTAACCTCACACGTCCATATTTCCATCCAATTCTGTGTCTCATCTTCTTTATGCTGGTCTTGGATACAGTGAGATTGCAATTTTGCAGCAGAGTTTATTTGACCCTTAAGGCACTCTTCTCATCATTCTCTTCACTTATTTTGTCGACCAGAAGTGTTGTCTCCCTACAGTGTACAGAAAAACAACAATCCGGTAAGTTACAGTGCAGTAGGCCACAAGTACAGCACATCATTTACAGTAAACAATTATATATGCAGCAATATAAACAATAATATATATACTGTATTATATACTGTTGTTTTATAAATATACTGAAAAAACTATAAAATTAGATAGATCTATACTATATAGTTATATTAATATGCAGCAATATAAACAATAATAGATATACTGTATTATATACTGTTGTTATATAAATATACCGAAAAAACTATAAAATTAGATAGATCTATACTATATAGTTATATTAATATGCAGCAATATAAACAATAATAGATAGATATACTACTGTATATTATATAGTAATATAAATAAACAGAAATAACCACAATGTTAGATAGATCTATACTATACAGTATAGTTATATTTATATGAAGCAATATAAACAATAGTAGATAGATATACTATTTTATATAGTAATATAAATAAACAGAAATAACCATAATGTTAGATAGATCTATACTATGTAGTATAGTTATATTTATATGCAGCAATATAAACAATAATAGATATATATATATATACTATATTATATAGTAATATAAATATACTTACGCGTTAGTTACCGTTGGTGTCCTCGTGCGTTGTTTGGTCTTTCCGTGTGCATGATAGCACATGGTGGTTGATGGCACAACGAGGCCAGAAGCAGCTAACCAGTGTTGGAAATCTGCAATTCGTTGTCCGCTCATGTACATCTCCTTAATTCTCATGCTGAGATCCTTTGAAATCTTTTTAACAGGCATTGCTGCGAGTAGAAAGAAATACAAGCACAAGAATGTATATTCGATGTTTAGTCGATATGTATTCAATGTGCAGTGAATCAACAAAATGGATGATGTATTTATACGTTAATGACTCACATTAGAGTACACCCACTTTTAACACCTGTACCTCGTCGCCATGAATAAAAGGTTACACAATTTGCATAGCCCACCACTCGATGATCTGTATCTGAACTTTACCTTGTCCAGATACTGCATTGTGCCATCTGCTTCCATGGATCAACCACGATTTTACAGACGCAGGAACCCACTCGCCTCTGCCGTGCCTGTCACGCAGAAAAAGCGAAAGGCAGGAGCAATTTCCAAGCCAAGGCCAAAGCGAGAGGCTAAGGCTAATAAAGAAAACCTTCTGCTGACCCCAAAGGCTAAGGGTTTTAATACATGTAAGCCTTATTATGTCAAGAAGAAATTCGGTGATGTACACTCAAGGCAAAACAAATGGCAGCCAAACCATCGAACCCGCAGGCCACTTCCTCGATTACGCTTCGACGACTCTGCCGCTGCTCTCCTGGAAATCCACAGCCCATCTTCTCCACTACTCGTCCACGACGCTGCCGCTGCTCTCCCGGAAACCCACAGCCCATCCTCTCCACTACTCTTCGACGACGCTGCCGCTGGTCTCCCGGAAATCCACAGGTCACTTTTTCCATCCCTCTTCGAAGATGCTGCCTCTTCTCTTCCGGAAATCCACAGGTCACCTCCTCCATCCTTCTTCGACGACGCTGCCGTTTCTCTCCAGGGAACCCCCATCTCATCCTCCGTAGCACCCATCCACCCAGATGTCCACAGCACCCTATGCACAAGATCCAGCTCGTTAGACCGCATGCTGAATGGGTTAAGTGTCGATATCCCCGGGAACTCTACTATGCTGGTAAAGATAGATCTTCTTTTAGAGACCATGCTAAATATGGATCAATGGATGGAGTTCATGCCCCTGTATCTCCAACGCCGGAGCAGGAGGGTGGCATGGATGGGATAAATGGGACCTTCAACCTTCCATCACCAAGCGCACCCCCTCTACCAGAAGAATATGTGTACATGTGTGCCGTTGACAAGGATGACATGACAATCCCATCAAGACCACGGCAGGAGACCACCCCCACAAGCACACCCGCTCCCAGAAGAACACCCGCCCCCAGAATCCAACCCACATACGCTTGCATCGATACGGTGCCCGACATCATCCTGCGCAAGCTGCCCAATCCAATCAGGGAGAAGTATAGGGTGATGAGTGCTGGTTTACCCCAGAAGTATGCCATGTTAATTATCAAGCACCATGTGTCCTACTTGGTGTACTGCGGGTGGGCCAACAAGGTAAACTATGAAGGAAATCGCGAAAAAAGGGCGCTTCCTGAAAATTTAAGAAGGACTATTGTGGAGGAATTGCGGCGCTATTTTTCAATTACAGATCCTGTAATGAAAATCGTGAGAGACTCTATTAATGGCATTTTGCGTCATACAAGGCATCGGCCCTGGAAGGACAATCTGGTGGGGATCGAATTTGCGTGACTGTTCAAATGTTGTTTATTTTTTTACTTGTTGCTTGTTTTGACTTGTATTAATAAAGAAATGTTTTTTAGTAACACCATACTGTTGTGCTGTAAATGTTTTGACTTTCTGTACTTTAATAAAGGAGATGTTGCGTGTTTTAAATTTTATTAATAAAGAAATTTTTTTACTTACACAAGACCTGCACAACTCCAGTCCTCGAGGGCCGCAAACAGGCCCGGTTTTCAGGTTCCTGAAAACCGGGCCTGTTTGCGGCCCTTGAGGACTGGAGTAGTGCAGGCCTGACTTACTGTACTGTACACCATCCAACTGTAAATGTTTTGACTTTCTGTACTTTAATAAAGGAGATGCTGCGTGTTTTAACTTGTATTAATAAAGAAATGTTTGTTGTGCTGTAAATGTTTTCACTTTCTGTTCATAAATGTTTTTACTAGCAGTACACCATACACCTGTAAATGTTTTGAATTGCTGTACACTTTTTGTACTTACTCCACAAATAAAAGAAAATGTTGATTTGTTTTAAATTGTTCCATTGTCTCCTTTTATACTGTAACAAAATACAAGGTTTCTAGAACATACAGTACAGTAATGTCCAGGCATACTGTACTGTATATTGTAGGCATGCTCAGTACTGTACATTACAAGAGTATTAAAACAATACATGCTGTATGGGTAGTAGAATACACATATGTACTCGAATACATGTAGAATAAATGTATACTTTTTATTTTTCGGGTTTATTATACAGTATATATATAAAAAAAAGTATTGTATACGGCCTGAAAACAACAGTATACTGTTTCAGTTTTTCTATGAATCTCTCAGTTACAGTATTCTATCCTAATCAATAGCAACGGTCACTAAACTGTTGACTCCAGTACGTGGTTTTTTAAATCCGATTCAGCAATGTGCTCGCATTGTTACATAAAGCGATATTATCCATCGAAATCCCTCCATGTGCCGTTTTCCGCATGAGATGACAAAATTTTCTTTTCTGAGGAAAAACAAAAGTAAAAGTTTTACTGTAATGGTCAGACAGTCCCCTAAAGAAGTTCCCACAGTCAGTCCCACCAATAATTTTCTCGGGGGGCGTCTCCTGTTCACATGCGCATGCGCCTACTGTCGATGTGATGACAGGCATATGCGTTTCAAGAAGGTTCCAATGCGCATGCGCCTAGCTTTCCACCAATTGTTCAGTATCTACTGTAGAAGCTGCTCAGCCAATGCTCCAGCTTACAGGAGAATCGCTTGACTGTGCATTGATATTGATATTTCAAAAACAGAATAAAATACGGCAACATTACTCACCATAGACATTGCCAATCAGGTGGCGCCGAGCCTCTGCCAGTCCCGTATTCTCGATTATACACGTAGTTGACAGGTGACAGCGGGACTACTACACCTGTAGTTGACAGCTGATGAGGCTGGAAATCGCTTTGGTACATGCAAGTGTAGCCCCGAGGTAAATTTGATCTTTCTGGCCCCTCTCCGCGAGTGCCGTGTGGTAGCGGGTGCCGCCGGAGGCTGCGACGGACCCGCCGGCACTTCACGAGGGTGGAGGCCAGAGCAGGGAGCAGCGTTAGGTATCGCGGCGCAGGCCGGTTGCCGGGGACGCGATCGGGCCGTCGCTAAGGCCGCGATCGCGTTGCCACCGGCCCGGCGGCTTGTGCAGAGGGCGCCGCCATTAAAGGGGGTCTCACGCATGCGCAGTGCTCGCGTAGGTGCAGGAAGGCCCCAGGGAGATTGCGCGAGAGTAGGACAGGGGAGGAAAGGATTGAGGCAGCCATTAGGGGTTCGCGCATGCGCAGGGCAAGCGCGCACACGGCCCCAATGCTTAGGCAGCCCCCTGGGAACTACAATTCCCAGGAGGCTTAGGGAGACAGGCATCAGGTGCCTGAGTGTGGCCAATAGGGCTGGAGGAAGCTCAGCCCGGGAATATAGATACATTTCCCGGGCTTTGCTGCGTGAGTCAGGCAGAGGCAGAGGAAGGAGTAGGAAGGGTGCAGGCAGCGCGTGGCTCCTGCATCAGGTAAGGGTTCTCCCTAGATCCCCAGGCAGGCCCCAATTCCCGGTAAGGGCAGGGGGTAACTGAAGAGGGACGGCCCTAGCTAGGGAGGTGACCCTTAGGTGTGGAAGGTGCAGGTTTGGCAGTGCCACAGAGGAGAGGGCTGTGGGCACTGGCAAATAGGCACAGCGTGCAAGCAGTGGATTTGCTGCGGGTTCCAGTCAGGTGGCTGTGTGTGTGCAGCTGTGTGTATGTGTCGCTGCATGTGCTGGGCGCAGTGTGTGCAGTGTGTGTGGATCCCTGCAGGCTGACAGTGTGAGCTGTATGTTGGCTGCAGGTGCTTTAGGAGTATCTAGTGAATAGTAGATACAGATAGGACTGGGTAGCTAGGGGAGGGGGCAGGTATGGTTCCACAGGCCCTAGGAGTTCTCCCCAAGCCATCCCAGGTTGCGGTTCATCAGGGACAGGCCCTAGGTTAGGGTTGCTGTCACTCTAGGAGTAGTTAGTGATAGGAAGGGATAGCGGCGGTTGCTGTTCCCATGCGGTTGGTGTTGCCGTGATCCGGTTGCAGTTCCCGTGGAGCGGTGGGACCCTCGTTGGGGTCTACCGGCAGAAGTACCTGGAAAGGATCAGACGGACGTCTGACCCTTTGAGAAGTGTGTTGCGGTCCCGAGCATCGGAGTGCTCGGAAGGTACCTCTGAAGTATTATAAGTGCACCAACTGGGCCCTAGCTTAATTTAGTGACTGCGCAGTCACCCACGACCTCCGTAGGATTGCGGGACATTGGGTGTGGGGGATCACAGGACACTGGGTGGGGAACACCAGACATTGGGCTGAGGTGATGCGGATAGAGCATCAGGTTATGTTATGTGATGTTATGTAATGAGTTATATGTGTGTGTTAAGTAAAGTGTTAGTTATTGGTTTATCATATACGTGTGTTATTGTATTTCTTACCCAGGGCTATCTTTCATAACGGGGATCCTGGGTAAGTGGAGGCGCTGCACCAGGTAATGGTAAGGGTTTCCCCAGGCTCCCAGCTAGCGGAGGCTCAGATCTCCTGGAGCCACAGGTGTTATGCAGTACCAGTAGCCCTTTTGAGCAGGTGTGTTGCAGGGAAAGGGACCGGTTAGACCACGAGGGGCCAATGTGAGACTGGGTGGGTCGGCCGGTTCACAAAAAGGGTTACATTTGGAGGCGCTGCTGAGATATCAGACCTGGGGTGCCCTGTATGTTTTTTTTTCTAATTTATGTCCTATTTTTGTTTCGCCATGGGTAAGCCCTCAAGGCGGAGGAAGCCACGTGCTAAGTTCCCGGCCGCGCGGGAAAATGTTGCCAACAGTTATCCAGGACTGGCGGGAAAACCCGAGCCCCGCCCCCTCACTGTGAGTGACTCAGTACCGAGTTTGCAACATTCCCCAAAAGACTGTGCTGCCCCTCCTCTAGAGTCCACCAGGGGGAGGGAGTGTCTTGAGCAGAAATCAGAAATTTCTGTTCCCCCTAAGGAAAGCAAGGGATGCCGAGAAGAACACCCTTGGCTGTACAGGATCATACGGGCCCCCCATTTAGTCTTGCCAATGGTGGTATGCCTGTGTGTGTTAAAGGACTGGAAGGTGATGGATGGCTGGAGGGGCAGAGCATCTGAGTCATCAGTTGCCCACACGATGACCGTGGTAGACGGGGAAGAATGCCTGCACGGTCGTCTGAATGAATGTGAGTGTGCCGTTGGTGAGCTGACCCAAGGGCCTAAGTGCCCTGACTGTGCGGCGCAGTTCCTGCAACCCAAACCGCCAGTGGCAGAGGACTCTGTTGCAGAAGTGGAGTGTTCCCTCCCCGAGGATGAGAGAGACTGTCAGGGGTTACACCCTGATGTGTATGAGCCCTGGAATTTGCCAGGAATGGAGGTCACGATGCTAATGTGCCCCTGCCTGAGTGAAGCCCTCAAAGATGGAGTCGAACCATCTCAGTTACAACTAGGTTTCAGGTCAACTGAGGTGGATGGAGAAACGTTTACCCAGTGTTGGAGCCTCAAATGTGGCTGTAACCGGAGGGAGGCACTGGCGTGGGAGCCCCAATGTGAGTGTTGCTGGGCCTGGTTCCTAAAGCCCATCCTGCCCCAGGCGGCGGAACCAGCCGAGAAAGAAGAGGAGGAGCCGGACCTCCCTCCTACAGTAAATGATACTTGTCCTCAGTTTGTCTTAATTCCAGAGGCCTCCGGGGACCCGTGTGTCCAGACCACTGTTGCAGACCCTCTCAAAGGGGACGTGCAAATGGAGGAGCAGGAACCTTTGATGGCAGAACCTGCGGAGAAAGAGGCGCCTGATGGTGCTACCGAGGTGGGTGAAGCCGCTACTAATGCTTCTACTTCAGCAATGGAGGTGGTGGAGGGCCCGTGTGCCCACATGAACTTACCAGACGCTGAGGCGGAGCCGCTGAAGGCGGAGCTCCAGAAGTTGGAACCCCAGATGTCGGTTCCAGACCCGGTTCCCGAGCAAGAACCACCGAGACCAGAACCACAGATCCCGGAAGGCCAGGGTAAGGTGTTTATACCCCCGCCCTTGTGTGATGAGTCCAGCGACCAACCGAGCGTGGTGATGCGCCTGCCGGCGGACCACTCCAGTGAGGTCACCGAGGCAACCACCTCAACTGATACAGACCATGATGTGGGCCCGTGTGCCCTGCAACGGCCAGTCCGGCCTATCACCGAGGTACCAGCGGTCCCAGGCTTGGGATCAGTACCTGCCGACACCGATAGGGGTAAGTTGACTGCCCCAGGGGTGTCGGGTGTGAGCTCCCCGGTGATCGTGGAGCCTGGTGACTCCAGAGGTAGGGTCACCCGGGCGATGGGCTCACCCCGTCATCGCGTCCTGGTGGAGGTGTCTCCCCCAAAAGATCTCTGCAGATCGTGGAACGAACTCGACCTCACCAAGGTATCCGGTGTAGCGGACCGGAGCGACACATACTCCTGCACGAGGAGTCTCCAAGCTTGGCCTTCTCAAGACCCGGGCCTACCCGAAGAAGTGGTGCCGTCCGTGGAAGAAGTCACCGTTAAAGGGATTGCTGACAAAGACAAAGACAAGGACAAAGACTCTGTTGAGACCGCTCTGGTAGTTGTGGCCTCTCCCAGGTGCGCGATGGAGCGCTATGTTCGCCATGTGGTGGACCGAGGAAAGAGACTGAACCTTCCTGTCTCCCGTGAGACGAGACCGGAGGATCCGTAAGGGGTCCATACCCAGGACCCCGTACATTTTTTTCTGCGAGAGGGAGAAGGTGGGTTGGTGCCAGGGACAGGTCTAGAGTTCCAAAAGACTCACAGGAGTCAAGGTGGGATACCCTCACCCAGTCTGTTAGGGGCACTCCACTCTGAGACTCAGCTGGCCTCGGGTATCCATGCGGGTATGTTGGGTACAAATGGGAAATTGCTTGTATGTGATGTACTGTTTACTATGCATTTTTCATTATATAACCCACTGTATGGTTGCTACCTAAGCGAGGGCGTTGGGATTCTGCGAAGGGGAGAATGTAGCCCTGAGGTAAATTTGAGCTTTCTGGCCCCTCTCCGTGAGTGCCGTGTGGTAGCGGGTGCCGCCGGAGGCTGCGACGGACCCGCCGGCACTTCGCGAGGGTGGGGGCCAGAGCAGGGAGCAGCGTTAGGTATCGCGGCGAAGGCCGGTTGCCGGGGACGCGATCGGGCCGTCGCTAAGGCCGCGATCGCGTTGCCACCGGCCCGGCGGCTTGTGCAGAGGGCGCCGCCATTGAAGGGGGTCTCGCGCATGCGCAGTGCTCGCGTAGGTGCAGGAAGGCCCCAGGGAGATCACGCGAGTGTAGGACAGGGGAGGAAAGGATTGAGGCGGCCATTAGGGGTTCGCGCATGCGCAGGGCAAGCGCGCACGCGGCCCCAATGCTTAGGCAGCCCCCTGGGAACTACAATTCCCAGGAGGCTTAGGGAGACAGGCATCAGGTGCCTGAGTGTGGCCAATAGGGCTGGAGGAAGCTCAGCCCGGGAATATAGATACATTTCCCGGGCTTTGCTGCGTGAGTCAGGCAGAGGCAGAGGAAGGAGTAGGAAGGGTGCAGGCAGCGCGTGGCTCCTGCATCAGGTAAGGGTTCTCCCTAGATCCCCAGGCAGGCCCCAATTCCCGGTAAGGGCAGGGGGTAACTGAAGAGGGACGGCCCTAGCTAGGGAGGTGACCCTTAGGTGTGGAAGGTGCAGGTTTGGCAGTGCCACAGCGGAGAGGGCTGTGGGCACTGGCAAATAGGCACAGCGTGCAAGCAGTGGATTTGCTGCGGGTTCCAGTCAGGTGGCTGTGTGTGTGCAGCTGTGTGTATGTGTCGCTGCATGTGCTGGGCGCAGTGTGTGCAGCGTGTGTGGATCCCTGCAGGCTGACAGTGTGAGCTGTATGTTGGCTGCAGGTGCTTTAGGAGTATCTAGTGAATAGTAGATACAGATAAGACTGGGTAGCTAGGGGAGGGGGCAGGTATGGTTCCACAGGCCCTAGGAGTTCTCCCCAAGCCATCCCAGGTTGCGGTTCATCAGGGACAGGCCCTAGGTTAGGGTTGCTGTCACTCTAGGAGTAGTTAGTGATAGGAAGGGATAGCGGCGGTTGCTGTTCCCATGCGGTTGGTGTTGCCGTGATCCGGTTGCAGTTCCCGTGGAGCGGTGGGACCCTCGTTGGGGTCTACCGGCAGAAGTACCTGGAAAGGATCAGACGGACGTCTGACCCTTTGAGAAGTGTGTTGCGGTCCCGAGCATCGGAGTGCTCGGAAGGTACCTCTGAAGTATTATAAGTGCACCAACTGGGCCCTAGCTTAATTTAGTGACTGCGCAGTCACCCACGACCTCCGTAGGATTGCGGGACATTGGGTGTGGGGTATCACAGGACACTGGGTGGGGAACACCAGACATTGGGCTGAGGTGATGCAGATAGAGCATTAGGTTATGTTATGTGATGTTATGTAATGAGTTATATGTGTGTGTTAAGTAAAGTGTTAGTTATTGGTTTATCGTATACGTGTGTTATTGTATTTCTTACCCAGGGCTATCTTTCATAACGGGGATCCTGGGTAAGTGGAGGCGCTGCACCAGGTAATGATAAGGGTTTCCCCAGGCTCCCAGCTAGCGGAGGCTCAGATCTCCTGGAGCCACAGGTGTTATGCAGTACCAGTAGCCCTTTTGAGCAGGTGTGTTGCAGGGAAAGGGACCGGTTAGACCACGAGGGGCCAATGTGAGATTGGGTGGGTCGGCTGGTTCACAAAAAGGGTTACACAAGCTTGCTGGAATCTGTACGCGAAATCCGGCTCAGGCTGCAGGTATCCAGGCGGGGACAGACAGCAAGGGTTGCCGGTCACCAGGTTTTCACTGACGGTCGGACCGTTATTTTAAGCTGGCGCTGTCGCTGGCGCATTGCTTGCCAGCGACTGACGTTTCTTAGTTGGTTTTAACATGACCTTTCGCCTTTTGAAGTCTCCATGATCAAAGGTACGGGAAAAATCTGGTGCTACACACCAATACCCTCCAATAACACCGGGATTAATACGAAAAAAACACAGATCGATACATAACTTTTTCCTTATTGCACGCATACACACATCTGGTGAAAATTTGTAAAAGTCATAGTTTTCGATAAAATACTGATAAATTTGACCAACTGTTGCCATCTTATCATCTGTTGCATTAATCGTGGCCCATATTAAATAAGCGTACGTTATATCGGGTTTTGGTACACGGACTGCAGCGGTGCACACATCTCGGAACTCTTAGGACAATAGAACACCAGACACTGCGCATTTAGTTTTTAATATGAAAAGCCTAAATTGATACATTATTGTAACTTCTTCAGTACCAAGGTCAATTTACAATAGACCACTGTGGTATTTTTTTAAACACCTGCAAGTCGACACATTACTGAAGCGCATGCACATTACAATTCATGAATATCTGCCACCTGGCGGATACGCGAAGAATTGCAACCACTTAAATCCGAACCATTATCAATAAACACATCAATAAACACATCAACCGCGGGTGACGCCAGCATGAATGCAACATGAATGCGGCATGAACGCGGTGAAGTGCGTGGCATTCGGAAAAAATCCCCGAAAAAATTCGGAGATGTTGGAGAATAAAAGGCCCGCGGCTGTAGGTATCTCTTTGAAATTTGGGTCAAAGGCTGGTAACAGGCCTATCTTCCAGCCCTGCAGATAGGGACTGGGAAGTATGAGTCCGTTTTGTTTATTTTGTATGCTGCCTTAAAGCTTTATTGTTTGAAGATACAGGCAAAATAAAAGTCAATGTTTATTTCCCCCAAAACTATTGGCCTTATTCAGTAAAGGTTGATAAAAATTATCGCCAGCCAATTTAAATCGCCGTTTTTTGGAATGTTGCTATCACGGTATTCATACAGCCTTCATTACCGTTCATAGCAAAATTCCTAAAACGGGCAATTTACTGCCAGCGATAGGATCGAGCCTCTGAAAAGGCCTGACCCAGCGATACATTTCTGCTGCAGAGAGAGCTGCTCTGAGAGAGCCGCCTCTCCCAGTGAAAATCTCGCCCGAAAATTATGTTTTTTAATATACATTTCATTTATAGTGTAGATGTGCAGGGGGTCTCCGGAGCCAAAACGCGTTGGTTTCTGGTCCGGGAACCCCCTGCTTCCTGAGATACAGGCCTCTTTATGGGGTGCCGGTATCTCCTATGCTTTGAAATGTCCCGGTCACGTGACGCGGGACATTTAAATGGAGATGGATACCGGCACCCCATAACGGGGCCTGTATCTTGGGAAGCATGGGGTCCCTGGACATAAAACCAACGCGGTTCAGCTCCGGAGACCCCCTGCACATCTACATTATGAAATAAATTTATTTAAAAAAATATTTAATAAACATCAATACACGCCCCCATGTCCCCCCCTATAATGTAAAACCATTATTTATTTTTTAGCATACAGGATTCATACCCCAGACCTATGGTAGTCATCGGTGGGCCCGGGGGGTGTCCGCAGGCCCCACAGTGCCCCAGAGGGGGTTGACCACAGGGTCTGAGGGTCTATGGGTGGTTCCCGGCAGGCGCCATGGGCCTCCAGGTGGTCCCCACGGTCACGGTGGGCCACAATGGGGTCCACGGACGGACCTGCGAGTGTCTGGGGGTCTCCTGGTCAACCGCACAGGTGTCTGAGGCCCTCGTGTGGTTTCCATGGGGGTCTGGGGGCCCTCGGGTGGTTCCTGGGGTCCGCGGGGCCCCCACAGCTGTGGAGCCCCCGGTTCGTCCCAGCAGATGTCCCCCGTGGATCCGCAGGTGGTACCCGTGGGCATCCAGGGGGTCCTCAAGTGGTCTCCATAGGTCCCCACAGACCTAACGTACCAACCGTGTATGTTAACAAATAAACATGGCCTACATTTCAATCAATCCCGCCCCCCTCCGCCCAAACACATACAGTACAGTATTGGGCAAAATAACTATTATCCAGATATGGATAATAGATTATTTGCCCATTATTAAACACGACATTAGCCAGCATAAAGTAAATAAATACAGTTCTACTTACCACACCAGCAGGTCATTCTGTCCTCCGTTGCCAGAAAGCATAGTGCTGTGCCAGCCTTTATTTTAAAACTTCTCAGGGGCGTAGCGGCTGCATTTTCTGAATTCCACGTGCAATAAATTGGGCATCCCCGTATTCATGCGGCATTCGTGCCGCCCAGCACCCGCAGCTGATCCACAGTTGATCTGTTTAATTATAATGGTTTGGATTTAATTGGGGGCAATTCTTTGCGTATCCGCCAGGTGGCAGATATTCATGAATTGTAATGAATTCTAATGTGTACAGACAGTAATGTGTCGACTTGCAGGTGTTTAAAAAAACCCACAGTGGTCCATTGTGAATTGACCTTGGTACTGAAGAAGTTACTGTATTTTTTTATGCGTTTCATAATAAAAACTCAATGCACAGTGTCTTACACTACTGTTCTAAAATGAGTACACCGCTGCAGTATGTTTGCAAAAAGCCCAACATAACATACGCTTATTTAATATGGTCCGCAATGAATGCAGCAGATGATAAGGTGGCCACATTTGGTCAAATTTATCAATATTTTATCTCAAATTATGACTTTTACAAATTTTCACCGGATGCTCGTGTGTGGAAGCGTGCAATAAGGAAAAAGTTAAGTATCGATCCATCCACACATGGAGTGAGAGGAGGGTATTGGTCTGTGGTGCCAGATTTTTCCAGTATCTTTGATCATGGAGACTTCAAAAGGCGAAGGTTCATGGTAAAACCAACTAAGATTCATCAGTCCCAGACCATCAATGGAACAGAGCCTGCGCCGGCGCCAGCACCAACACTGGCTTACAATAACGGTCCGACCGTCAGTGAAAACCTGGTGACCGGCAACCCTTGCTATCTGTTCCCACCAGGATACCTGCAGCCTGAGCAAGATTTCACATACAGATACCAGCAAGCTTG
Source organism: Ascaphus truei (assembly GCF_040206685.1). Lineage (NCBI taxonomy): Eukaryota > Metazoa > Chordata > Amphibia > Anura > Ascaphidae > Ascaphus > Ascaphus truei. The sequence goes on along the minus strand of NC_134484.1, from coordinate 93,571,279 downwards.
CATGTACCAAAAAGATTTCCAGCTTCATCAGCTCTCAACTACAGGTGTAGCAGGCCCTCTGTTACCTGTCAACTATGTGTATAATCAAGAATACGGGACTGGCAGTGGCTCGGCGCCAACCGACTGGCAAAGTCTATAATGAAGGTACAGAGGGGAAGGGGGAGAGCGCTGTATGCTGGATTATTAGTTCAAAGAAATATTTTCAACAGGTCACCATAATGTTTTGATCCCCACACCCCAAAATAAAAATCACAGTATGCCACCCACCTCATAAAGTACGTACATGACTAGTGTAGAATTAAAAAGCTACAGTAGTTATTGATTCTCAGAATATAAAGAATTGTTATGCAAACCCATGTCGAGAAACGAAAAAAAAAGTTTGTTTTTTTCAGACTTGAAATTCAAATTGAATGAGAAGTCATACATGCATGCGCATAAATGTGATGACACGCTCGGGAAGATTAAAACCAGAAAGCCAACCATTACAAATGATTGGTGTGGGAGAGTTGTCGATAAGAAGTAGAAATACATTAGCCTTCTGTGTGTGTGAGCGAGGGGGGGGAGGGGGAGAACTCTCTTTGCGGGATTATTAGTTCAAAGGAATATTTTCAACAGGTCATCATAATGTTTTGATCCCCACACCCCCAAATAAAAATCACCATATGCCACGCACCTCATAATTTTTTTTTTTCAGACTTGAAATTCTAATTGAATGAGAAGTCATACACGCATGTGCATAAATGTGATGACACGCTCGGGAAGATTAAAGCCAGAAAACCAACAAATAGAAATGAATGGTGTGGGAGAGTTGTCGATAAGACAACTTTTTTTCTCAGACAAATTGAATGAGAAGTCTTACACGCATGTGCATAAATGTGATGACACTCAGAAGTGTTTCAACAAGGTTCCAATGAGGCATACACGCATGCACATAAAATAAAAACAGTATGAAAAGTAGAGCAAGCCTACTGTAGCAAAAGTATTGATTAATAAACAATACATACAGTATAGAAATGTGATGACACGCATACAGTATGCGTTTCAACAAGGTTCCAATTGGCATAAGCGGAAAAAATATTTTATATTCGGAAGACGCGATGTTATATTTTTGTAATACTGTAATTCTTTTCCCTTTAGTATCATGTATACAGTACAGCACTGTATGTGTCCTCATATTTTTTATGTGTATGGCTAAGGAGCCTCAGACTACTGTATACAGTATGAACTCGTAACGTTAATCTCTGCTTCAAATATAAATCTTCAAATTTACAATTACTGTACGCAAACACACAGACTTGCAGAAATGTACGGCTGTACTGCGAACTGTATTGTAGGTTGAATTGCTATTAGACTTTTAAGACAACAGCTCGCGATCGCCCACTTGAGTTTCTAGACGGTATTGCAGACAACGCTAAAATACCATTATTTTGCATTTGTATATGGGCCCCGGTATTCAGAGCGGTTCGGCATACGCCTCTTTAGAATAAAGGCTGGCGCAGCTGTACATACATAATGAAGACATTCTAATGGCCCCTAACCCCTTAATCACCTAGCGGTTAATAACCGCTATAGTAATTAAGAGGTTAACCCACCCTGCTCCGCTACCCACCCAGGAGGCCTAAGCACTCACCGCAGACTGACTATACCCACCCTGTACCCATTGAGTAGTATAGTGGTACATTATACCCATATAATAATAATATGGGCATGATAAGCCTCTATAGCACTCAATGGGCACCCTAATCACAATACATTAATGCACCAATCACACAATAATAAAACATTACAAAACTCCAAAAAAACGCACTTCACTAAATAAAAACAGTACCCAGCTAATCCAATGAATTCAAGCAATAACAAGAACAAGAATTAATTAATTAAACCATTAACCAACCAAAACACTGTGTGAATCCTACCGTGCTGCGAGTCTCATTCAAACGCAGGGACCACGCTGTGTTAATCAAATGGGCCATAACACGAGTTACTGCGAGGTACCCACAGATTTTCAAAGGCAAGTGGACTAAAACTGGCAGCTGCATCTGTAGGTTGTTAGTTGTCACAGTCCTTGGCTTGTTTAACATTTGTATGTCCTAAAACAACATACTGTAGTTAGTGCTGCATCTCTCAGTAATGCACAGATGAGAGGGGGGTGGGGGGGGGGCAAGGACATACTCCCTTTATTATTTTATTATGTTCTCACTTCTCAATAATTCATATTTATTACTGTGAAAAAAACACTCTTTTGAGTTTTACAGATGCAGCCACCAGTATTCGATCACTTGCCTGGGTAAAAACTAAGGCATCTCACAGTAAATGCCTCAACATGCCTCAACATTTCTGTGAGTTTCCTAATGGCCCATCGGATTAACACTGCAGGGATTCCTGCAGTCCCATTCTGTTTGAAGCTGACCTAGCCACTGCCACTCCCTGTATTATTCATATCTATTTGGATGATAAATATATTTTAAATAATATATTATTTATTTCTGTTATGACAGGGTGGAATTCCAGATGTCTCTCTCAACATACAGTAGGAGAGAAAAATCTATCTCTCTCTCCCTCTCTCTCTCTCTTTCTCACTTTCTCTTTCTCTCTCTTTAAACTTCTTGGACACTGCATCAAGTTGCTTATGTCAACTAGTGACATTTCATAGTCCCTTTTGGGCTTTGAGTAAACCATTTCAAAGTCTCGGAATATGGACTCCAAGGAGACCCAGTAAGTCGCTGAGTCTCGCATCAGAGCAGACCTATATTTAGCTCTACTCCAAAAGAAAGGGAGACCAGAGCACAAACAGGTGCTTCTGCATTGCTTCTATTCTGCTCTTCCACCCTTCCCTGAGTTTCCAGACCTAGGAGTATTTAACTTTTAACGTCCTTCCTTTTTCTTCCCAATTTAGTGCACTGTGTATTCCAGTTACAATGCACTTGTTAATTATCGGTTTCTTTTATTCTTGTTCATGTGGTTCTCTTTTTCCTATTTGGTCTTGAAAAAACAATAGGTTTCCAGTACCACTGATTAAACCTCCATAAAATAATACATTGCTACCGTATAACAGCCACCACATGTATCATCTAGACTGTCAAACTTGACACATGATTTGGCGGCACTTTGCATAGACAGAATTCGTTATGAATTGAGCGCAGCTTCAGACAGAAGAGAAAATATCATCAAAATCCAATGTAATAATCCTTCATGATTAATCTAATATCAGACTTCTACATAACATTATTTCACCGGGATAAAAAAAATTAAGACTGACCCAAAAAGATAATTGGAGAGCGAGTGTTCTATTGGCAGCCAGGTCATATGATTCTTCTTCATAATTAATCATAATAACTTCAAATCATGTTTTACATCATGATTTACAATTTAACATACAGTAGGTTGAACTTTTTTTCTTCTTCTTTGGTTTTTAACATAATTGATGACTATTAGTACTACTACATTGTAGGATGCAGCAGAAGCAAATAGAATGAAGATTTGTTTGTTGAAGATGTGAATAATAGTAAGGTATTGTGTAACATACAACACAATCATTAAAAATCAATGATGGCACACCACAACACAACCCCAAATGTTAAAAATGACCAAGATATAACCAGTACACATCAGTATCATGATGACTGTCAAATAATTCAGTGTTCTGTATAGTGACAGATCTTGGCAGTAAAGGATGAGGTCAAGCAGTGAGAGTAAGAAAAAGTAGGCCAGAAGAATTTAATTGGGAATGAGCCAATTGCTTTCAGGGTAAGGTTCAAGAGGACGAAGGGTCTCCATTGCCATGTACTTTAGGAGACTGTAAGGCTGATCACGATCGCTTCAATTGGTGGAATTGCCGGGGGTGGTGCAGCCTAAAAAGCTTGCCAGTAACCCATATTCATGCATCTTCAAGTATCTCACCAAACTACCAATAACATGCTTACAGTAAATGCAATCCTTCATCATGGAATGCCATGCAAATGGATATAATGTCTGTACTGTGGACTGGACCTTGTCCCACTCTGAAGACTAGGTCTCTCTCACTCCCTGTCCCTGATGTCTCTGGGATGGTGGATGTGGGGGAGAAGGCAGTCTTATGTCCTGACTGCTCTTCCATCCCAGTCTTCAACATATCTCCATGGCTGTCCATATTGCTCTGGAGTAATTCCTTGGACCGGCTCTGGTTTCCTGGATTTGCTGCTCTCTCAGCAGAGTAATTTCCTGGATTGGGGCTGTAAAATCCCAGAAAATGCTAACAATAGTAATTTTGGCCATTATTGTAATGTATGTGTTGGGGGTTGGAGGGGGGGATGTGGTTGGGGGGGGAGGGTTGTTGGGGTAGAGGAGGTGGGTAGAAGGATTGTTGTATTTTAATATTTGTTGGGGTAGAGGCATTGGGTGAGGAGGTAGTTGCCCCAGGGTGTGTGGTTAGGCCTCTCGGGTGTGTAGTGGGAGTAATTAGCCCCTTCATAACCATAGCGGTTCCCACCGCTATGGTAGTGAAGGGGTTAACTCCTCCCACAACCTTCCCTGCAGGCCTAACCTCCCACCTTGGGGCAACTACCCCATTCACCCACCCCCTGTACCTTCAAGAAACCAGGTACTCAAGTTTAACCCCTTCATTGCTTTAGCGGTTAGCCACTAAGGCAATGAAGCTGTTTTTATTTAATTTTAAACACCGAGATACAGGCCCCAGTATGGGATGCTGGTATCCACGCAATGTTTAAATCTCCCACATCACGTGACCGGGAAATTAAACGCATAGGAGATACCAGCACCTCATACCGGGGGTCTGTATGTCGGGAAGCAGGGGGTCTCCAGACCTGAAATTAATGCAGTTCTGCTCCGGAGACTCCCTGCTACAATACTCTGTTATTAACATCTAAATAAAACACTGTGATCACCAGTAAGAGCTGTGCAGGGAGATGCGGCTCTCTCTGCAGCTCTCTCCATGTAGCTCTTACAGACTGCGGCCAGATCGCAAAGGGGAGAATTTAGAAAGAGGCAGTGATACCATAACTAATGTCCCGTACGGTATTGACATTTTCCAACCTCAAAGTTTGTAACTTGCGGTAACGCTTTCTGATTCTTTGTGAATACTGTGATAACACAAATAAAAAAACTTTCGGTGGGAACATGCCAAACCGTTTGAGATGGCAGTGATTTTATCGAAGCTACTAGAATATGCCCCAATGAGCGTTAACACTGGAATGGGACTGATAACCCATACCAGCAGAAGATGCATGTGCCCCATGTGTTTTTAATCGCCATCCTGTTGGTCCTTTGTGGACACTTACAGTAGATGGAGGAAACTTAGACAGAGGAAAAATAGAATGAAAGACCATTCAAATTTAGCTAAAATAATTACACAATCAGGTTTTTATTTCAGTTTGTTGCTGATTGACAGCCTATAATTCTCCCTTCGAAGGTACTGATACTACTAACAGCAGGAGACAGCAGTTTCAGCAGAACATGGGGGGGGGGGCCACAATGAGGTACATGATGTGACATTTGAGCAGAGTCTGTCATCTGGGGACTCTTTGCAGGTGTTCACATCTGTGCATCGTGGAAGGAAAGAAAGGAATTTTGGCTTAAAACAAAGTTCAAACACGGTTGCCAAAATGTACTGCTGAGATTTCAATAGGGTTGGTCCTCATTAAGCATAGGAATGAGGTAATGAACAAGGCCAATGTATACACTATATGTATAAATCAAAGTATCAAACACACCAGTCTAGAACTACAGTACTAATGAACTAAACATTGTTAACTGTAACTACGATGAGCATTTCAACATGTCGTTTCCGGCATCTCATATGTGCCACTGGTGTACTGGTTCTCAAATATAAGAGCAGCCTAAGGGATAACACAAACAATAAACAGGATCATAAAATAAAACCAGATTCATAACAGTACCTAAAATACTAGTTCCTTAAAGATTTTAGACAGGTGCATAATTATCCAGCCAATAAGGTAGGCCCTAACTGAAATTCACAGCATAGACTTTGGCCCGTCCCACACTATCGCAGTTAGATTTAAGTAATGAATACTCATTCAGTCCCCAAGTGCATAAAAGCTCACCAGCCAGAGATGCTTCATCCTTGTTGTATGCTGGCATGGTGATATTCGAAAAGGATGGTGCTCAACATATAAAATTATATAATTACTGATCTAAATCACATAGGCCCTGTTGCAGTGAGAAGGGAACTACATGTGGGTTTTATGAGCTTACTTTCAGCAACAAAAAATCCTGAACAGGGGGGTGTCTCTGTCTCTCTGTCTCTCTGTCTCTCGTTAGGTTTTCCTTTAACAGTTTTTCTAAACTTTTTATTTTTTGAGGCTACAAATGTGTGTATGCTGTATTGAAAACACAATACATGAGGCACTCTAGACTTAAGAAAAGATTAGCCCAAATAACTGTGCTCCAAACCCCAGGTCAAACCTGCTGCTGTCCAAGATATCCAAAAACATACAGAGAGGATGGGTACTAATCGGGTTTCCAAAGAAAAGATTATTTATTAGCCAAAAAGGACCAATGTTTTAGCTTGCACAGCAGCCTTTCTCCTGGATATGGCATAATAATAGTGCATAAACTGTGAGTCTTTATACCCTAACTAATTACCCATGTTCTGGTGTGTCCGCTTCCCTTCACGGTGTGTCGCGACACCATGTTCTGTGTTCCCTTCCTCTCCATATGTTTTTGTATGGTCATAGGCCATAGCTCATGGATGTTACTGGTCTTGGTGTCATCTGAGTGATCTTGCCTTAAATGAAAGCCCGAGGAGTGCCTGATTTGTTCTTCCAAATTAGCTTGTCTAACATTATAATGACCTATTTAACTGTCCCAAAGCATGTCATGTAACAATTGAATGCATTTTAATTTATTATCTCATGCAGAGCTAACCACATTAACAAGAAATTGTCTACCAACATTAACTGACCTTGTCCTACTTTTGATTGACCAGGTGCCTTGTCAGGTTTCATGTGTCCCCTTTATCGGCCTCACCAAACATGTCTCTAATGCCTGACATGGGGCCTGAAAGTATGAAGAAAGTGGAACCGAGGGAAGAACTAATCTGGAAGCAACATCGGCAGCCTGTGTTCCTGTCACACCTGTTCGAGAACCCAGTGATTCAATAGATAAGGCAGAAGAACTTTTTTGGACCAGCAAACTGTGTCACCTGGAATGCCTTCAAATTAAACAATCTGTGACACGAGATCAAAGATACTAAAAAACAACTGGCAGACAACAATGCTATGCTGCAAAAGCACTGAGAATACTAGGTGAGGCAAACCACAGCATCACAGAGCTTTGCTGCCAGTTTATTCAAAATTAGCAGCAATTTGGAGCAGGGACAAGCTGGGAGGAGTGGACCATGTCCAAGAAGGGAAGTGTGAGACACAGATCAATCAGTGATATTATGTGTGCCTGTCTAAAACCGGCCAATAATTTTTGTGAGTCCCACAGTAACCGCCTGCTGTCTCACCAACGCCTGCTGTTTCACCGACGTCTGCTGTCCCACCAGCTGTAAAAGCTAAAACAACTGGCCCTACAACCTGATCCAGAAGAGGGCGAAAAAAATGAACTTGACATTTGTGGTCAATAATAACTACGAATAATGTTTGATGCTAAATTTTGAGTAGGTATAATTTGTTACCACATACATTATTATTAGGTTCAAGAACACTAATAGATCAATATTTACAATTAAGGCTGGAGAACAAATAAATCACGAAAATAATATAAAAGAATATGTTGGTAACCATTATGCACATGTTTCCAAATAAGCAAAATGTTCCATTAATATAGTTTCAAGTTATTATTATTTATTTGTGAAGCGCCAACATATTCCACAGTGCAGTACAATGGGGTACAGAGTTATGCATGTTACAAAAACATGACCAGTTACATACAGGTAAGGACAAACATGCACAGAGGTATTGAGGGCCCTGCTCGTGAAATCTTAGAATCTAGATGAATGAGGGACAATGTTGAAACGAGAAGGTAAGGTGACTGCTTATTGTAGGATAATGTGTGTCTCAGGTTAGAATATGGCCCAGTCTGATAGCTGAAGCCATTAAGGATTTATTTGGGGGGGGGGGATGTTATGTTGATCATCATTTTTTTTCAGCATGTTATCACCTAATATAAACAGTCCAGACAAAGGTTACTGGGGCTGAAACAGAGCTTAAATAACATACAATGTATATAACTTTCAAAAATAAATGAATGTATGAAATGTTCCTCTGATTATGATCACATCTATGAAAACACGGTCCTGAATAGAGAAACAGGGAGTGGGTTTTCAATGGCGATAGCACCTACTTGGAGAATTTTGTTTAGAAAATGAGGTCACCAAGCTAAATTCAAAAGGTGCAATAATAGTCCTCAACCTCTCTCAATGTAACCTTCCCCCTCATACTCAATTGGTACATATATATGCCGAGTGATATGATTTACTCACTCTTTCCATGGGATGTGCTTTCTTTTGAATAAATTCACTCTCTTGAAGCAGGAAATCATCGGTGTGCAGCTATGCTGGATGAAAATTGAAGAAATGCACGCGCACCACCATCCGGTACAAATAGACAAAAGAGGGTGACTCTTTTGTCTATTTGGACCGAATAATGGTGCGTGTGCGTTGCTTCAATTATCACCTAATATGAACTAATTCCCACTGGTATCAACCCGAATAATATGCAACCTGCAGTGAATCAAATATCACTATCCATTTATGCACCGATAAGATATTTCTACTTGAGTTAGAGGTTAGTGAACACCTACAGAAGGTTAAAAGACGTGCCAGTTTTATAATTTAACCATTTTTTCGATTGGCAACTATATTCTCAATGTTGGCACGTACATGCAGGGTTTACTTTATGCAGAGAATGTTTTATAGGGGTGTTAATAGGCAGCTAATTAGAATATGTGATTTTTATTAATTAAGTCCACTGGTGATTTCTCATTGCCATGGTGCATGGAAGCAGTGGCGCAGTGAGTAAATGCACTAACTCTGTGTAGCCCTGGTAAGAATTTGTGCTATACGTCTATCCTCCTACTGGTGTAAGCCCTACTAAGGGCAGGCTGCCAGTAGTTATCATGGGTTTCCCCCGCTTCAAGCCCTGCCCTGATTGGTGGAGGTAGGCCCCCTGACTCTGTTTCTAAGGCAAGAGACATAGGGGAGGGGCCTGCCAAAGTCATAAAGGGCAGTGCACCGCCTATTTAGTCAGTTCAAAAAGTGTCAGTTCTGAGTAATGAGTTGCAGAGGATTAGAGTGTTACATTGGAGGAGCTCAGGCAGGCCCTGAGTAGAGCTTATAGAACTGTGGTGGTCCACTGCCCCTCACCCTGCTTAGGGGGTGAGGGAAGAGTTGGCCCCACCCTGAGTGCCTGTGACTTGGGGTGGTGGCAGGGAACAACTGGAAGCCCCCAGACCATCCTGAAGGGGTACAGTCTAGAGAAAGGAGATCTGCTGTACCTGACTACTGATTGCTGCTGCTGTGTACAATAAAGGAACTGTTGCTGCTTTTAAAGAGAATTGAGTGAGACTGAAATCTCTTGCCCCATTGAGGGGTTTTCTGGAAGGATTTCACCCTACACTGATAGGGCTTTTCCAGAGATGGAGGCGCTGTATCACCACTGAGAAATATAGGCAAGAACCCCAGAAACCTGTCCCTGTTGTCCCCCATACCAACGCGGGAGACTCAGGCCCTCCTGTTCCTCACAGGTATGCACCACCAAGAGACATGTAGCCAGCCCTCAGTACACCCTAGGGGTCCGATCTGCGACCGGGGGGGGGGGGGGGGGGGGTAGATGGGTTACATCTGCAAACAATGATACTGCAGCAGAGCCGGGTTCAAATCTCATTGTAATCTCCTTGTAACCTTAAAAAACTGAAACAAATTACTATATCTATGGTGCAAGGACTTGTGCCTTCAAAAATTATATGTGCATCACTGTATACACTCAGTGCTATAGTAAAAGATACACATTTTAATAATTATTGATAAAATGAAGTGCTGTTGACCTTATTTTTAATGATGAGGGTAAAATGGCTAATATTAATATAGAATATTTAATAACACATATACAGTAAGTCAGTTCATGTTCTGCAGTCCAGAAATTGCTTTTGTGACTGGTAAGGATGCAAAACCATGTCTATTGAGGCTACTGTATCTCACCACTCTTGTGGTGGCTTTAAAAAATGTGAGTTTTTGAAGAGGTTTTGTTAACGAAGCCAGGAGAATTGCTGTTGTCATCAAATAATCAGACTTTGAGGTGTTTTTGACAAACCAATTAAAGTGACAGCTGGAGTGAAAATGCATCTAAAAAAGCCTTTTCTGCATGTATTGGACATGGGAGAATGGCTGAGTTCTTCAGCATGCCAACCCAATCGGGAAGGGATTTTTAGACACGGATTGACACAACTCACAGTTAAGAATAAGCCCCTGTATCTACAAGCTCCAAAAAGGTTTTTCTTTGTGACAGTGCTTTTGTTCTGTCTCCACCTTATTTATTAGTTTTTTGGCAATAAGGCAGCGATAAGGCAGCGATAAGTGGCTTATCGCTGCTTAGTGTATAGCCCCATCGTCTGATTGACAATTTATGAAGCAAGGTACTTTACAGTATGTCAAAAGTATTTTTGTGTGCGGAGATATAAATTTATCACTCTTCACATAACCATATTTACAGGATTTGCATCTTCAACATTTGTAAAAACTTTTAAGTTTAGATGTCAAAAAGATAGTCTTTTCCTAGATCACATTTTAATTCACTTGGTGCTTACATGATTTCAAATGTGAAGCCCTTGTAAAGAAAATCTCAGGATTCTTGCGTAAAGCTTCCTTACGGATGCTATCTTGCTGGAGTATCCTTCAATGCTTCCTTAATATTTTCTTAATTCTAAAAGATGATCTCTTATATTCAGTTATAAATATTACAAAAATGCCCAAATCCTTTGTCATTTTATATACCGGATTTTGATTATTGATCTTTCTAGAGCCCCTGCTTTGATCTTTGCTGCTTGAATTTCCTCTGCCTCATATTTCCGATCCAAGAATCGTTGTTCTAAGATCATTTATACTGTATGTAGATTTAGATGTACAATTGCGTCTCAGCCTCCTAATCTGCATATGTTATGTTTATATGTTTGTGAGTGTTTTTAATCTATTTTCCGATTTCTAGTGAGAGTAAAAACCATTGTGCACTATGTACTCTCTTCTTGTTTCTTGATGCATATCCACCATCTACTGTGTTTATCTGACTTCTGTATTTCACAGTACCCACCTTATTCTACAAGCCATTTAGTATGTGTAAGTGATTATTATTATGTGTGCCAATCTTCAACATGGGACACATCCCTTTTTAATGGATTATGGTTAATCTTCCTTATCTTGATCATCATTACTTCCAGCATGTCATCACCTAATATCAACTCATTCCCACTGGTATCAACCCCCCAAAATTCATCAAACAGGATGCTTCCCAACATTTTCTTAACATGTTAAATACTCTTTCAGAGTACATAGTAATGGGTAGACACATTTAGTAAACCAAGCCATTTGTTTTTAAAGGCCAATTCCACTTGTTGCTGGACTCTGTTAGTCATCTGAGTCATAGACAGTATGACTTCATTTCAATTGCTGTAACATTGATGAAGTGCCAAGTTTATCTATGTTACTACCTCTGCTTATTTTTGTATGACAAAAACTGCTGATTGCCTGGAATTTACTCTCTGGTTTAGGGTAAAACCTTTTACTAAGGGAAGAGATGCACTTGTTAGGTATTTTGCTATACATGCAAACAAGGCTGCCAACAACTTTCCCAGGGGCAAGAACTAGAGTTTCCTTGCACTCCCTCTTTCTCACTCGATCTTCCTCTCTTGCTCACTTAGGCCGTGTCCCCGCTGGCGCTGACCGTGCTCATGATTGAGAGCGGTGACGTCACCAGCTCTCCAAGCATTAGCGCCGGGTATCCTGTCTATTTTGCAAGTGCGCGCGTGTGGGGGCATGGGGGCATGTTGAGCGCGCTTCAAACACTCTTTTTTTTGTCTCCCCAAGTGCCAAGCTTGGGAGTGCGTGCGTGCCCGTGCACGAGCGCGTGCGCACCGTGTGAGCAGGGATGGGACAATTTAAATTTCAGATTCAAATCAGGGAATCTACAAACATAGAGACAAAGACAGTACAGCTATTTACAAGAAAAAAAGCAAGCATACATAGCAGTACAGTACAGTTAATAGTATACCGTAGTACTGCTCAAAACAGTTACAATATTTACTCTGGCGGGTTACTGACCCAGTTGATTCCACATTCCTAAATAAAGGTAGCAGAGACACTGTGCTTTGGGTCGCTATCTTGGAACTGGAACTGGAAAAACTGCGTCGCACCACCTAATTGAAAACTGAGGATGGCTTAGAGTATAAAAAAGCTTTATTGGATCTTTGACAAATAGACCGACATGTTTCGTGCGTGATGAGACAGTAGATGTCTATGGGAAACACTTTAAACTCAGCACACACATAGCTAAATGCCACAGGGGGGAAAAACAGCAGAGTAACTATCATAGAATACTCAAATACAACATTCAACACGTTTCGTAAGATTAAAACCTACTTCATGCGGGATCGTTCCCCCCCCCCCCCCCCCTCTGTGGCATTTAGCTATGTGTGTGCTGAGTTTAAAGGGTTCCCCATAGACATCTACTGCCTTGCATTTTCAGCACTTGAAGTGACGTTATTTGAGTTTCCCCTCTGCCAAAACAGCTGAGCTGCACTGCTAGCCAGGATTAGTTGCTCTGTTCAGGCGGAGGTAATTCCTTATACGAGAATCTTCAACGTCTCACCGGCATTTTATTTATGCAATCCATAGCAGCCCTGGTGTTGAGCTGCTTTTCTGTCTCACGGCTTTTGCAGTGTGCTGATATACTTACTGAGCGCTCACCCATTACGGCTCTGGGTTTCTCTTGTTATACATTACCTGTTGCACAGTTTACCAGAGACTTTGTTTGGGACCTTCACCTCTTTTTCGGTTGGATTTTGGACGGCATCGACTGATGCCCCATATGGAGAGAGGACTTCATCCCCACTATGTCCAGTAGCTGATGACGGTTGTCACCTGTGGAAGTCCCTGCATCTGGTACCATGCTGATTATTGCATGATATGTTTTTACTATCTTACATTCTTGTACGTGCATTGGTTATCCTCACCATTTTGTTCAATATAATTTTATTGACTACACTATGAGTTGTGCGCTTCTCTTTTCTTTTTTTACTCCTGGAAGTACACTTTATCCATGATTCCTAGACAAAAAAAAAAACAAATGTAACTGTTATATGGAGAAAATATAACATAATTAAACCTTTCCCCACTCACTCTTTTCCATGTACGTGCTTGGTCGACTCTTGTTGGCCTCCCTTATCATGGGAAAAACTTTGCAATTACAAGAAAGAATGGGTTAAATGAATACTACAGTACAGTATTTTTCTACTACAGTACTGCAGGTGGTGATTTATAGTAGAATTTGGCTACCATAAACAAATACTGTATAGCATACCCAGAAATGTGATTATAAGGAAAGTACTGTACTTCGCAGAATAAGATATACTGTACATAATAAACATGCTACAAGCTAGGTACTGTAAACAGAGACATGAACCTTGTAAGAACCGCACTACTTTTGTACAATAAAGCACTTCACTTGACATGCGCATAGGTCCCACCCAAATCATGGTCTCACACACTGTAAGATCATGCTTCCTCTGCAGAATATTCTGAACCTCTGCAGCTGAGTGCTCATCATTTTCATGGCTGATCTCTTCCATGAGCCGCATCGCTTCCCTGTGAAAACCGAGCAGCACCCAAAACTCCAAAGGTGAAGAATCCGGGAACGGCTTGGAGAAAAAAAGATGGCCAAAATAATTTCCACCCAAGTTTTTTAATGCGGGGTACCTGATACTGTCCACGAAAACCCCATCCCCATCGATGCCTCTTTGAGGTTATAGATAAACATAACCACATTGAAAATCAATGCATTTTTTTGGCAAATGTTTGTTTTTATTTAATTGTAATGTTTTTTTATTTTGTGGATATTTTTTTTAGGATGCCCACTCATTGCCATTGGGACAATTGTGTAAAGAATGACAAACTATTTTTAAAATGCTCTAATAAAAAGATAATCATGTGTCACCTCAATTGCTTGCAATGAGGTACACACAGCACACTGACAGACACTGAGGCACAAATAGCACACTGACAGAGCAAACTGTAACTGAAAATTTTACACATAAACACACAGGATATTGACACACTGACGCACACTGACAGATTAAAACACACAGCAAATTGACACACATGCACACATGCACAACAAATTGACACCCAAACACACACAGCAAACTGACACACAAAGACACACAACAAACTGACACACAAATACACACAGCATACCTTCCCACAGCAGCAGATAGTAACTTCTCCCCCTAATGTCAAGGACAGCAGGGGCGGGCAGAGCTCTGCAGCTCTCTCAGTTCCGCTGCCCGCCTCTGCTGCCTGCTCTCTGCAAACACCCCCCTCCCTACCCCTCCTCTCACCGCTGACCGCTCACAACACCCGATCCAGCCCGCAAGTTGCTGTTAAAGAGCCCGGAGGAGGAGAGGGGCCCTTACTTCTGGGGTCGAATGCTGGGCCAAATGTCTCAGCTCTCCCCCTGTCAGAGACCCTGAGCGGGTCCCCCAAGAGCACGGGCCCCTGGACTTTACCCGGACAATAGCTACCCCCCTGCATCCAGTGTCTAAACATTTTTTGGAATGTCATTCAGGTTCTCTTTAGTCATTGAAATACACAGCTTTGGAACATATTCCAATCCTCAAAAGAGGTGGTAACAGAACTAAAACTTTATATCAAAGAGAGGCATTTTGGATTTTCACTCTGGGTACACTCCAACCTCATGGTCTTAACTTAGAGTGGGATCTCAATTGCCAGGTTGTGCTCTCAAGTGGACCTCTTCATTTTGGGACTATTATTAGCCATCATAATCCTTTTCTATATTCCCCCTCAAACCAATCTTACAACAATAAGGGGATAGACACATGTGCTCAAAAAAGAGCACAACCTGAGATATGCAAAGTATATTGTAATGAGTACTATTAGCATATTTCTGAAGTGTGCTCTTTTTGAGCACAGGTGATTCTCCACACAATATTGGTTTGCGGGGATATAGATATGAGTCATGGGTGCCTCCAATCCCACCTTTCTCCATTCAACAACTCACTTGGGCCCAAGACGTGGCTGATTTCTAGGCCCTTCCATTCCTCCTTTCTCCACTCCACAAGTCATAGGGTCCCATGCTAGGGCTAAATCCTGAGCCCCATCACCCCTGCTCTATGCCACAACCTCATAGGAGCCCTGGCTATTGTATAGTCCTGAGCTTTTCTGTAATTTTCAAATCCTGAAATGAGGGGTACATTGTATTACCTTGGGTATTTCATTCTTTAACAACTTGATGGCCTCCATTATATTATATGCATGGCAAAGTCCCACCTGTTCTCTAGGTTTGGCAAATACCTGAGATTTTGCAGCCTATTAGTTACTATATTAATAAAAATCTTATAAGGAAATGGAGGTAGATTGGTCTGTAGTTCCTGAAGTCTTCTTTGTCTCCTACCTTCCTGGATGAGAACAACAATTGCAGTGCACCATTGATTGAGAACTTTCCTGTAGTTCAACCAGCATGTTAAGAGTTGTACTAGCATTTTCTCTTCTTCTTCCCTAACTTCTTTCAAGATTTCAGTTTTAATTCCATCTACCCCGTAGGCCTTCGCATTCTTCTGGAAGGATATATTGTTAACAGTTTGTTCTTGCATTTCCATTGCTAAATTATGCCCTGTGTTATTTGTGTTCTTGTCCAATTTCATGTAGAAGTCTTTATCTCTCTCTATAGAGGTTAACACACAACTGGAATTTTCAGAAAAAATATTAGAGACTGAGGGGCCGATACACTAATCAGCGAGCTTTTGCGCCCAATTGGGAAATTTGTAATCCCCCGATAAAAAATTAAGCCAGTCGCGGTAAGAAGTAAAGCGCATTTGGTTAGGTGCGGGCAAATCATGCCCGATGGCACGAGCTGTTTTCCCCCCCTGCTATCGTGCTTAAAAATCTAAAGCGCGATAGGTGATTGAAAAAAAAGCAGCCTGTAAGAGCTGCATGGAGACGCTGCATCTCCATGCACGGCCCTTACAGGCGATCGTAAAGTATAAATATAGATTTTAATACTAGAGCACCTATGCAAGGGGTTTCCTGAGCTGAACCGCATTGATTTAAGCCTTGGGGACCCCCTACTTCCCGAGATACAGGCCCCGTTATGGGGTGCCTGTATCCCCCTCGTGCTTTTAAAGCTCCCACGTGACCGGTTGATTTAAATCATGCAGGGGGATACCGGCACCCCATAACGGGGCCTGTATCTCATGAAGTAGGGGGTCCCTGAGGCTTAAACCAATGCGGTTCAGCTCAGGAGACCCCCTGCTCATACATGCCTGACGAAGGATTCAATTATCCAAAACGCGTTGTGTGTGTAAAGACCTGGACCAGAAGTTGTGTGTCTGCTCGAGGACACGTAGCTGACGCCTGCACTGACGGTGAACAGTCCTGTAGACCGGACGCGGCGAACAGGAGCACCGGAGAGCGGGGAGGTTGACGTCGGCATCCCTGAGCAGTTTTTTACATGTGAGTGAATTGTTGTCTCACATTCTTTGCCAAATAAACGTATTTTTATTCATCTGTGTGGCGCTGTCTTCCACTACATGCGTCCTGAGTGGCCCATCCATGATGTACAGGGGGAGAAGGAGCATGATTGTCCAGAAAGAAGGAGGGAAAGAAAATAAAGATACCTATAGTACTACCTAGTACCACACAGGCCCGTGTTAGTACATATTGCGTTATACTCTTATCACCCCTGTGCTCTTAACCATTGGTTTACTATTGTATGTGTTTTCAACTACTGGTCTGATATTAACTCTGACCCTTGTCTGCGCCCCTCTGTCTCTCTTTCCACACTAGTATCAAAACACACATATCAATAAAAAATAATTCATTACCGTAGCGGGTAGCTGCTATTGTAATGAAGCTGCATTAATGTAATTTTTATTAATTGTGTGCGGGAGCAGGGGTTCTCTGAGATGGACCGCATTGATTTCAGCCTCGGGGACCCCCTGCTTCCCGATTTACTGGCCCAGATATGGGTGCCGGTATCGCCTCCATTATTTAAATGTCCCGCGTCATGTGACGCAGATGCTTTAAAGATGGCACGACACTGGCATCTGATGCCCCATACCGGGGCCTGTAACTCGGGAATCAGGGGGTCCCTGAGGCTGAAATCAAAGTGGTTTCTTCTTCTTCTCCTCCTTCTTCTTCTCCTTCATCCATCCAATTGTTTGATTGGCATTAGTAATATGTTCATTTTGCAATGTAATGTTGTTTTATTTGGGCATGTTTTTTTTTATTCCAACACCATTTCTTCCTATAGTGGTAAATCATGCCCATATTATATGAGCATGATGTACCCACTATACCGATTTGGTGTGTAAACCCCTTAATTACTATAGCGGTTACTAACTGATAAGGTGATTAAGGGGTTAGAGGACATTAGATTTTATTTTTGATTGTGCTGTATTGTTTGTGGCAACGGAGGACATGGACGGGGGTGAGGATGAGGACGGCCTTCATCGTGGCAGCCTGGCAGGGGTGAGTGCAAGTTTTATTTATTTTATTTCTGCATCTTAATGTTTTATTATATCTGGATAATAGTAATTTTGACCATTATTGTACAGTATGTGTTGGGGGACAGGAGGGGGGGGGTGTATTTATTTAAAAGTATTGGCTGCTATGTTTTTTTGGCCACACGATTGGTACTGCAGGCCAGCGGAGACCCCCGAGGGCCCCGGACTCCCATGGGGATCACCCGAGGTCCCCGGACTCCCGCAGGGATTACCCGGGGACACCCGCCTGCCTGTTGTATTGATTGTGTGGTGAAAATAATGTAAACAATGATTTTATTCATGGCTCCATTTCTTTTGCGCCAGCCTTTAGCTGGTGCAAAAATCTGGCGTGCTTTTAATGTACTGTATGATTCACTTATCACTGCTTAGTGAATCGCGCTGACTGGGGGTCTGAAAAAATACCTTTTACGGCCAATAAAGCTCTGTTATCACTGCTCAGTGAATTGCGCAGCAGGCAGTATCGGTCTTAACAGCCATTTATCGTACTTAAAAGCAGTTATCACTGCTTAGTTAATCGCCCCCTGCTATTTCTTTTCTGCACCTCTGCAGTGGGATCTGATCTACTCCTTTTACACTGCTTGCCTTTTGTCTCTCTTTGTTTCTGCCTGCCCTTTTCCTCTGTTTTCTTTCTGTTTCTGTCTTTGTTTCATGCTGCCTTTTTTTCCCTCCATGTGCTTTATGTCTCTCTTGAAAATGTTCTTTGGTTTAGTAATTCTTTTCTTTTAATCACAGTGCAGCGTAGAGATGTGCAATATTTATGCAGTGCTTTACAAACCCTGCAAAATTGAACTTTAGCTTATCATGAACAATTTCCCAAGAAATGTGTAATTTTGTCAAAATTCGCCACATTACTGCAGACACCAAAATAGTGATTTTGCTCTAGAGTGAGCAAAAGCTGGATTTCAGGGTATAGATTTATCAGTGTTGTGAGATTTATGCAGATTCCTATAGCTTATAAGACTGCCGACGCAAGTGAAGGGAGGGGCATATTTGTATGGAGGTGGAATTGACGCAAGATCTTAACCCGAATGGTAAGTGAATAACCTGGAAAGCGAGTGTTTCTGGGACTCCAGGTCTGTTAAGGGGTGTTCAGAATCAAGCAAAACGGAACAACCCATACAGTATCTGTTTTTTCCCTGCATTTTAAGAGCTGGCTCCATACTTTCAGTTACTTTTATGTCTGAAGCACTTATTCCCATGATGTTATTTGTATTATTTTTTATTTATATGATTGTCACGTGTATTACTACTGTGAAGCGCTATGTACATTAATGACGCTATATAAA
This sequence comes from Ascaphus truei, assembly GCF_040206685.1. Classification (NCBI taxonomy): domain Eukaryota; kingdom Metazoa; phylum Chordata; class Amphibia; order Anura; family Ascaphidae; genus Ascaphus; species Ascaphus truei. The sequence goes on along the minus strand of NC_134484.1, from coordinate 93,552,245 downwards.
TAAAGACATACATACATACATACATACATACATACATACATACTGTACTGTACCTTGGACTGGTTACTGATTGTTCTCTGTATACCACTCAATTTGCATATAAAGAGGTCATTTAAGAAACTGCAGTAACAAAATATGCCCTTTCAATTAAACATTGGGCTTTCTGAATGTGTAGAAACTTGGGAAACCATGATTGGTCTGGATGAAACACCTGTATTTTACCGTCCAGAACCATGGTAAAGGGCATCATTTACTTTTTCACTCACTAGCCTCTGGATGACTGTAAACCCTACACATAAACAAACAACTGCAGTAGATTCATTAATTTGGGAAATGTTTGGTAATATGCAGTTTTTACTCCTTGACACCTGCGTTCTGGGAATAATTCTTCCACATAAGTGATTTTGAAAGAAATGTTTAGGCAGCACATGTGGACTTCTGAATGTTCAGCTTGTTTTACACCACAGGGGAGTAACCATATTCTCATTGAATTCATAAATATCATTTCCAGTGTTGATATCTGTGTTTTCCTTCATTGTTTTATACGTACAGTAGTAGTAAAACTGATACTTCTTCTAAATGGTAGTAAAGCAGATGTGGGTTACAGCAAGTAATATAATTTTTACATCTTCCAGGATTATTTTCCATTGAATTTGCATAAGAACTGAAACACAACCAGCTCATTGGACATTTCAGATAGATTTCTTACAAATAAAATTAGAATATCAATAAGGAATGAATGTTGTTTTAAAACATGGTAACTTGTGATTGCATATACAGTAGGCACAGTTGTTGGGTTCTGAAGATTATCAATTGTCTTTTCATTGTTAGCTTTTAGGGCATCTTTGGGCTAGATCCACAAAGCTCCATTAAATGATAGCTCATTTCGTGACACGTAAAACAGAAATTATTTTCCCTGAGGTAACACGTATCCTTAAAGGAAATTACTGTATATGCAAAACCAATGGCCATTCTACATCTCATCAGCATAGGCTTAACATCACATTTAACATCACATTATTGTAGCGTAATGTTGCGTCATCATCCAATAGCGTGACGTTACTCCTATCTAGGCCCCGGAAATAGGGCTTTGGCGAGAGAGTGAGCGAGAGAGAGCGAGAGAGCGAGAGAGCGAGAGAGAGAAATAAATATTAAGAAATAAAGTTAAGTCCCTGTGTTACACACACTATACCTGTAACCTCTGAACCCAACACCCACCACATAAGTATATTTATGTCAGGAGGTGTGCTATTGGGTGTGACCAAATGTACAGTATAAACAAGAAAGAAACAGCCCCAATGCAACATGCAAGTGACAAAGTATATGGTTAAATATTGTCTTCTAATAAGTATGGTTCATTAAGTTAAACTCTTAGGCCAAATTGTTATAAGCCTGCAGCCACGTCACGGCATGACCACTCTACAGGTCCTAAGACTAACTGTGAACATGTTAATTTACCTCTGTAACAAAGGAATGTCTTAATAGACCAGTCTTCCACAGGAGCATGAAAGCACCTGCTACTTAAAAAGTGGTCATGAGCGAGCTTAAACCCAGGAAGAAGGGGTCACTAACCTTCAAACAACTGTTACCACAGTTGACAATTAACAAACCCACTTAATCCCTGTAAACTCTGAACCGAACACCCAATATACCCTATATATATATAAATATATATATAGGGGTGTTTCTTGGAGTGGCGCATGTAGCAGCTGTTTTTACTGCGCGCTAAACAGAGAGTTAGAGTACTTTGTTTTCAGGCTGCGGTGGGTGGGTTATTGCCACGGATTCAATCTGCGGGTTGCTGTGCGAACCTGAACCAATGCAGGGAGGTGTGTGTGCAGCCGGAGGAAGATTCTTTGTGGGACACACGGTGTTCGCCTAATCCGGTACACAGAATACCAAGGCACCCCCGTTGGACTACCACATGCAGTGAAGGAGGCATCTTAACATCTGAAAAGGCTTCCATTTGGACCTATGCTGCAACTGTCAATTGAGTATAACACATATATGCTTTTATTCTAGGTCTGTTTGTGAGTGCACATTTTATATTTTCCAGTCAGATACAATTATTTTTATACTTTAACACACTAGGAGTGCGCCTCTTTTCTTTTTGTTTTATTCCCTATATATATATATATATATATTATATATATTATATATATATATATATATATAATATATATATATATATATATATATATATATATAAACCAAGAAAAAAGAAGCGCCTTTTCCGTATAGTATAAAAATATATGTAGAGTTTATTAAATGACCAGAGTAGTCAAAGGGACTAATGGTAAACTGGTGTGATTAAAAAGCAATCATATGCTAGATATTAGCAGGTAGCAGCAATAAGCAAGTGACATGTATAGGGGGATATGGAGCGAGGAAGCAAGATGTAGTGGGGGAAGATGGCCAACAATAGGAATGATAGGTACCAGAACTATTGTTCTTCACTGGGCTAACATTAGCCATATGGACTGCTACTGATACCTATCATTCCTATTGTTGGCCATCTTCCCCCACTACATCTTGCTTCCTCGCTCCATATCCCCCCATACATGCCACTTGCTTTTTGCTGCTACCTGCTAATATCTTACATATGATTGCTTTTTAATCACACCAGTTTACCATTAGTCCATTTGACTACTCTGGTCATTTAATAAACTCTACATATTTTTATACTATACGGAACTGGCGCTTCTTTTTTTCTTGTTTTCTGTTTTTATATTGGTCAGGCTTGACCACACAGAAGCTTTGCCTATTCCGTACAGACTGTTCCTATGCTATAATCATTTGATGCTTACACTATTCACTTGTTACACGTATTGAATTTTTCTTTCACATAACACACATATAGAATTAATCTGCACATTTTAGCACCACAATTCACTTACTAGCGCTACTAATTGTTTCTGTGTTTATATATATATATATATATATATATATGTAACCATGCTGTAAAATGGATTACAGTTATCTCTCCTGCTGACAGTAAGGCCTGGTAAGTTATGGGCATGCCAGCAGTAATTATGCAGGTTTGCCCTCACACCCTGGTGAGGTGCCCTATGTATGGATGGGAGTGGCCACATACTCTGAATCCATGATTAGTGATGTCAGAGTTGTGCCTGCCCCCAGAGGATACATAAGGCACAGCACTGCTCAAAAGTTAGGTTGTTGCGAAGGGTTGCGGAGTTGGTTGTAGTTGTTGGAGTAAGGAGCAAGTCTGACTACAGACTTGGGAGGAGACAGCTCATAAGACTGTGACCAGGGACCTGGCACAGGGAATATCTCCCTAAGGGGAGATAGGGAATCCACCAATTTGGGAAAGGACACCTTTCAAAGGGAAGTGCGGTGAACATGAGCGGCTGAGTACAACCGCTGTGAGGGGCAGCTGGCCCACCGCCTTGCAATAAAGATGATCTTGTTAAGTCATACCCTTTTGTGTAAGTGTGGAGTGATTACACAGAGGAGTGCACCACAGAGGAGTTCCTCACCAGGACCATCCACAAGCGGACGCTGGGATCCTGATGAGGTGGAGGCGCTGCACTGGATCTAGGTAGGACTCATGCACACTACCTCAGCTGCCTGTCTGGGTTGGCAATCCCACACAACATCATGCGGGAGACTCAGAAAATCCATTACATATATATATATATATATATATATATATATATCCCCTGATGAAATCACTTGATGTGAAGAAACTAGTAGGGTGAATTGCTAGTGAGAGCAAGCAAACACCATACCTCTACATTTGGGACTCAAAGACATAATTTATTAATTTATTTATAAAATATTTTACCAGGAAGTAATACATTGAGAGTTACCTCTCGTTTTCAAGTATGTCCTGGGCACAGAGTTAAGACAAATAATACATGGTTAAAAATACAGTTACATAAATGAACAGGGTATACATTATATACAAGACATTGCATGCACAGTTAAAGAAAATATATGTTATGGGCGAATGAAACAGTTACAGACCAGATTAAAATGTGAGACAGCCTTAGATTTGAAAGAACTTAAACTGGTGGTGGATGTGAGTGTCTCTGGTAGGTTGTTCCAGTTGTGGGGTGCACGGTAAGAGAAGGAGGAACGGCCGGATACTTTGTTGAGCCTTGGGACCATGAACAGTCTTTTGGAGTCTGATCTCAGGTGATAGGTGCTGCATGTGGTAGAGGTGAGGAGCTTGTTCAGGTAGCTGGGTAGCTTGCCCATAAAGAATTTAAAGGCAAGACAGGAAAGGTGAACATTGCGCCTAGACTCTAGTGATGACCAATCTATTTCTTTGAGCATTTCGCAGTGATGTGTGTTGTAGTTGCATTGGAGAACAAAACGACAAATTGAATTGTAGAGGGTGTCAAGTTTGCTAAGGTGGGTTTGAGGTGCCGTGCCATATACTATGTCTCCATAGTCAATAATTGGCATTAGCATCTGCTGTGCGATACGCTTTCTGACCAGGAGACGTAGGGAGGATTTGTTCCTGTAAAGTACCCCTAGTTTGGCATAGGTCTTGGTTGTCAGGGTATCAATGTGCATTCCGAATGTTAAGTGGGAGTCAAATTGATGCTGACAGCTTACTCTTCACGGTTCCTGTTTTGGTTTACCCGGTCTGGCACCCATTGCACATGCGCATTGTTTCAGGAGGACACTAGGAGAAGTGACACGCTACCTGAGTTCCTGCTGGACGGTGGCTCAGAGGTGTTTTGATCGTGTCCTGATCGTGTGCAGTAGAGAGGCGTGTGAGCAGAGCAGCAGAGTTCCTGTGTTTGGTGCATGTGTATTACTCATAAAATGCTCTTTATTCATGTTGTTTGTGAGTTTTAAATTGTTGGACTCTTTTTGTATATTAAATGATATTATTTTACATATTGCACTAGGATCGGGCGCTCTCTTTTTTCGTTATATATATATATATATATATATATACTTAGTTAAGCTGTGGTGGGTAAAAAAAAGTGACAAAAACCCTCCACAGCAAAGCAAATAGCAAATGGAAATATTACTGTATGCTCATTTGCATGTGTTAGCAGATCTGCAACCCCGCTTTTCACCATTATCACCCAGCACACAGCACTTAACTTCACACAGCACCCGACATTTCGGTCCTCTGAGAGGGACCATTACCTGGAAAAAGGTCCCTCTCAGAGGACCGAAACGTCGGTTGCGGTGCCGGTATGTTTTAATACATTACTATTGGATTACAAAGTGGTATGCTGTCTCTTATTACCAGTATCAAATCTGGTTTATTTGTTCTATATATGTAGCCCTGTGTGGTTTTGGGCTATAGTTCTGCCCTCCTCCCGGCAGTAATCCCTGTGTAAGGGCAGGTTTGCCAGGAGTTATCATGGGTTTTCCCCTTCAAGCAATTGCACCGAGGAAGTGAAGGCAGGTCACCTGACTCTGTTTCCAATCAAGAGACACAGGGGTGGTGCATGTTGAAACTACTTAGGGCATTGCACTTCCTATTTAGAGGTCAGAGTGTTCAATAGTTGTGTTAGGAGAGAGGAGGACGAGTAGAGCTGTTAGATTTAAAGTGCAATAGGTGGACCATATCCCTCCTACCCAGTAATAGGGGGTAGGGGAAGAGCTAGACACACTCTAGGTGGCCCTAGGCCCAGAGTGGAGTCAGGGGGCATCCTAAAGGAGGACATCTGGCTTTGTGCAACTGTCTGCAACTGTATGCTGTGATAAGAGACAATAAAAAGACTGCACTTTTATACAAGCTCCTGCCTGAGAGTGGAGTATATCAGGAGGAGGGGGAGACAATTCTTCTACAGGTACTCCACCCCATACTGCTGGGGGCTTCAGGATATGGAAACACTGCACCATTGAAGAGAACAGAGGCACAACCCCAGAAACCTGTCCTGTCTTCCCCCATGTCATTGCAGGAGACTCAAGCCCTCCTGTTGCCAGCAGGTACCCACCACATTCAGATATGTAGCCTGAGCTTAAGACACCCTAGGGCACCCTATGGGAGATTGTGTGTGTGTGTGTGTGTGTGTGTGTGTGTGTGTGGGGGGGGGTTACATATATATATATCAAAATGAGTGCTATTGGGTGTAACCAAATGTACTGTATACAGTGTACTTTTTTTACAGCTAGTGTTAGGACCTGCAAAGTGGTTATGCAGTGATGTGCCTATGGGCTTATAATGCTTTGGCCCAAGAGTTTAACTAAATGTCTCGTACTTATGAGAAAACAAACAGGTAAGTATTTAATTTAACAGTATATTTTGTAATTTGGATGTTGCAATGGGGCTTTTTGTATTTTTTTTTTTTGTGTACAGTACATTATGCCCTTGTATTAACCTTAACAGACTTTAGTAGGTATTTGATATTGGTGTAAACGGATCTTTTGTCTTTCATTATCCCTAAAAGACTTTATTGTTAATGCAATGGTGTTTACATAAGAAAATATGACTTAACATGATGTTATTTGGTAACGTCACTTAGTCTAACGTAACATTAAGTCACTTGGGGCTTTGTGGATCTGGGCATTAGTTCTAAAGCAGAACTTCTGTTTTTCTTTGTATAAAGAATATATATTTTTTTTACATGTTTTATTAATATTTGCTTTATTAACCTTACTGCATACAAAATATTGAATACAAAAAATATATAGAATATATAGAATAATATTATTATCTTTCATTAAAAATATCTGCCTTTGAGAATGTTCTCATACTGTAACTTTCTTATAGCCTTACTTCTTATATCTCAGTAAAATTATGTTTAACATATTTTGTCTATTATATGTTTACTTTACAAAATGGAGAAAGCAAAGTTTTAGGAGGTTATTCATTAAATTGTGATAGGGATCAGGGCAATTTGACACTATAACTCGTATTGAAGTCAAAGGTGAATTTAGATGCAGTAGTGCACGGATCAGCACTATCACAGTTTTATAAATAACCTCACTAGTATTTAAAATGTTTTCTTATGTCTATGGTTTGTAAATTTAAAGTTATTAGTGTAGCCCTGGGTAGTTTTGGGGCTATAGTTCTTTCTCCTCCTGTGCAATAATCCCTGGTAAGGGCAGGTTGCCAGGCGTAATCATGGGTTTTTCCCCACACACATCTATGCTGTGCAGTAAAGCAGTGAAGATAGTGTCATCAGGCTCTGTGTAAATTATAGTGACAGAGGGGTGGTACCTATTGGAGTTACTTATTGCATAGCATATCCTGAATTTAGCAGTTCCTCTCCACCCTTGAGAGAGGCTAGTCGACCCCAGCAAGCTGCCAGTGCTCTGGCAGGCTTTGTGTCCCTCCCTCTGGGAGCAGTGAGGGAGACTATACCTTTTACTCCACCAGGGAGTAAGAGAAGAGCAAGGACAGCTTCTAGAGCCCTGACTAGGAGTGGTGTCCAGGGACTTCCTTCGAGTGACAACCCTGTGATGAGCGGCTAATTGACCATACTACATGATGGGCAGTCTGCAATTGAAGGAGGAAATAAAGTATATCTTTGCTAAAGAACCCTTCTCGCCTGAGCCTGTAGTCATTCAGGGAGGAGTTGCACAAAGAGATTCTCCTTCAGAGATTCCTCCCTAATACGCTGGGTATCTGTTGGAGATGGAGGCGCTGTACCGAGAGTGAGTATGACTCAGCCATACCTTGAAAGCCAGTCCTGATATCATCCCCCATACCATCGCGGGAGACTCAGGGCCCCCTGTTGCCAGCAGGTTTGCACCACATACACTCAAGTAACCAGTACACCATTTCCCCTAGGGTACTCGACATGAGATTGGGGGGTAGGGAGGACAGGGTTACATTAAACATACTGTACATGGTACAAATAACCAAACAAGATATATGGATGCCAAGGTGGCAATTGACCTTTCTGTTTGAATTTTTACTATTGTGACATCTTATTGAAAAATAAATTTTTAACATTCCTTGCCATGTAGATTTGGTTTCTGATGTGAATTGTGTATATGGAAGGTACAGGCATATAAATTGAGTAACACTGGGCTCATTCTTGCACCTGTACAAGGGACAAAGGCCCCACATGACTAAACAGTGCTAAGCCATAAGGCATGTTACTATAGATGCAGCCAGACTAACTTTTAGTGCTGCTGGTGTAAGTTGTGGAATCCTGACTGCGCCATCACCAGGCAGTGGGAGATTTCTCAGTGGGTGATCCCATTCGGAAGAAGAGACCCCTACAGACACCTACTGTACTGCTTTTTCTATACCCAGTGTTTTGCTTTCTATCCAGCGGCTGCACAGAAAGTAAATCTGGCTACATAATGTATGTACATATGCAAGTATGGCACTACATTTACTCTAGAACCTGTTAATATAGTAGGTGTATTTGCATTCTGTGGCACTTAATGATTTCAAGACAGATTAGAAACTACTAACAGCATATTTTTGGGGTATTGGGTAGCACAAATTTCAAGTCTTTAAGCTCAAACTTTTAGGGGTTATTAATTAAACATTGTTGTTGCCAAACAGAGCACTGTCGCACAAAAACCGCCATTCACTTCAATGGAAGTTTCTGTACAATAGTGCCCTGATTGGCAGCATTGCGGTTTAATGAAACACACGTTGGCATTTAAGATTGAACTGTAAATGTGCAGCATCTAATGGTAGTGGTAGTAAGAAAGGAACTAATGCAGGATGCTTTTCCAGATGTACCAGCAGCAGTTATATCATTGTCAACACCTATTTTTCAAGTTTAGGCATGGTTACATGGGAAAGTGAAAAATCAGCATGAGCAGCTGCCTTACTGTGATTACATGGCATTGTGGGGACACAATCACAGGACAGTTCTTATACCTCACTCACAACCCTTCATTGCACTCTGCAATAAATTGAACCTACTGTACTGAGCCACTGGGCTAGCCCCCTGCAATGCTTTAGGGACAACCTGTTTCCTCCTGCTGCTGTACTTATGGTTTCACAATCAAACTTTTAAAGGTCTTAACCAGGGGTAGCCAACTCCAGTCCTCAAGAGATACCAACTGCTCAGGTTTTCAGGCTATCCCTGCTTCAGCACAGGTGGTTCAATCAGTGGCTCAGTCTTTGACCTGCTGGTAGCTCTTGAGGACTGAGTTGGCTACCCATGGTCTAAACAGAGCAGGAGAAAATTATAATGAGGAAACAGTATTTTACCCATGGAAGACCCAACCTCTGTTCCAGTCACACTGATGCAGAAATATAAAAATGGAATATACAGTATACAGTAAGTGTTCATTTGTTTTTCATCTTCGCCAGGCTTTTTATATATTGATCAATACCCTACACATTTAAAGCAACTACTTAGTTTGGACAACGTACCAGACTGTCAGGATTATTTTTATTGTATGCTAAATCTCCTACAGTATGTAGATATAAAGAAGGAATGGTAAACAAAAGACAGTCTGAATTTGTTTGGGCTTGTAAAGAAAATTCTAGTTCAACTTTCTTTGGATGAATTCCACCAGAAGGCGTTTATTTTGCTGAACACAATTCGCCTTATCCTTGAGCATTTAGGTCACTCTTGGCTAATTCTGTCTTTTCATTATAATGCTGGTCTTTGCATATTTGTGTATATTTTATGCTCCCAGAGGAACACTGCCATGAAAAGTTTAAGGGAAATACTTTACATCACTGCAGGTGTGTTAATAGACAAAGCTAGCCAAAATGTCATGGTGTTCAAATTTCCTAGCTTATTTTGGTTTCTTAGTTTCTTAGCTTACTTTGGTTTAACTGCATGCCCACTGTATATATTAATCACTAAACGCTGTGGTGATATATGAAACTATTTTCTAATATGAGTTCTTACTAGTAACTCATTTCTGACTTGTATCCAATCATATTGTTAAAATATAGGTTAACACAGATACCCAGCAAGCTCAAACTCCCCCACCCACCACAAAGTGAATATATATTTATGTCAACCAGAGAGCTACTGAGAGTGGCAATTGTATATAACAAGAGACAGGGGGTGCCCAAGGAACAAGACCCATTATGGTTTTTTCCCCTCTCACAGAGGTAAAAGGAAAGGTTTCACAGTGTAGTGTAGGACCTGCATTATTTTGGTTATACCTTGACGTTGGTATGCAGGCTTATGACGCCTTTGGCCAAAGGGTTAACTAAATAACCAATTATTATTGAAGTATTTTACTTTATATGTTTTGTCAATTGGATGCAGCATTGGGCACCCCCTGTCTCTTGTTATATACAATTGCCACGCTCAGTAGCTCTCTGGTTGACATAAATATATATTCACTTTGTGGTGGGTGGGAGAGTTTGAGCTTGCTGGGTATCTGTGTTAACCTATGTCTCTTTGGAGGCTGTGGCACCTCCCCCCAGAGCTCACTCCTCCTCCTTCACCCTTTTAACTTGGAAGGTCATTTCACTTGCTGCAGGAACAAGACCCATTATGGTTTTTTCCCCTCTCACAGAGGTAAAAGGAAAGGTTTCACAGTGTAGTGTAGGACCTGCATTATTTTGGTTATACCTTGACGTTGGTATGCAGGCTTATGACGCCTTTGGCCAAAGGGTTAACTAAATAACCAATTATTATTATTGAAGTATTTTACTTTATATATTTTGTCAATTGGATGCAGCATTGGGCACCCCCTGTCTCTTGTTATATTGTTAAAATACTGTGGATGCACGTGACTAAAATAGCAAGTCTAACAGTCAAAATAAGTATAGTTTAAAACAACACTGAATGATTCACATAGATGTGCATGTACTGTACATGGTTTACCTTACATTAAAGAAGTAATGGGAGAAAATGAAGTTATTGGTTCTGATAATACATATATTAGCCGCCATTATATTTTATATTAATTGTTTTTTTATTTTCCATTAGAAAAACAGTTCTACAAAAATATAAAATTCATGTAATATGAAATATTATAATAAAACTATCCACTAAATGAGTGAGAGACTAGCACGCTCCAAAAATGACGCAAATAGTAGATGTTAATTATCTAACAATTAATTAGTGAATTGAAAAAAAAAATTGCACCAATTGAGTATATACTGTATGTAACGGGTGTTCCCTCTAGCCTGACCCACCCAATCTCATATTGGCCCGTGTGGTCTAGCCAGTCTCCCATTACAAGGCGTGTGTGGTGGTGCACCTGCAAGCAACAGGACTCTTGAGTCTCCCGCTTGATGTTATTAGGGGATGTCATCAGGACAGGTAGCTGAGGTAGTGGGTACGAGTCCAACTTACATCATGTGCAGCGCCTCCACCTCATCAGGATCTGTGCTTCCGCAGGGAGATGGTCCTGGTGAGGAACTCCTTCTTGGTGCCATCCACTGTTGAGTAATCTCACACTCACACAGTGGGGTTCTTTTTCTCAAGGACATCTTTATTGAATACAGGGATGTAGCAGACTGCCCCATGTAGCTGCCGGCTCTAGCCGCACATCTCTCCGTGCTGTCCCTTTGCCAGGTACGCCCTCCCGTATTGAAGTGGGATTCCCTTTCTCCTAGGGAGATCACCGCTGCGCCAGGTCCCTGGACACAGTATGGCGTAAACAAACTTGATTGACCACTCTGCCACCGCTAGTTACTGCACTAGGGTCACAAAAGTGGTTCTTCAATCTCTGTACCTTCTGGTTACTATTTCTCCACCAACAACAACACTAACTGTCAGTGTTCTGCCCTTTATACCTCAGGGGGCAGGCGCATCTCTGAGGTCACTATCCAGGGACTCAGAGCATACAGCCACTCCCTTCCTTACACAGGGCACCACACTAGGGTGTGAGGGAAAACCTCCATAACTACTGTTGGCAGGCCTGTATTTACCAGGACTTACAGCCAACAGGGAAGATGTATGCAGTCATTATTATGCATGGCTACATACTCCCCCTGGTTGATACCCATCGTCCCGGCTGGGACCTAAATTTGGTGTACCTTGCGCCAGGAAACACTGCAAAAGAACATACAAATAACATAGCAAACATCATCACATGAACATAATAATGTAAGCCTAGTACACTCACTGACCAGCAGGGAGCGCTAAAGAAAACAACAGACCACTCTATTGGATACTCAATAATAATGCCGAGGATCGGGCTTCTTCACCTCTCGCCCCGCGGCATCATGTACAGTCACGCTGTATTCTCGGGGTACTCCTCGCTCATTGCAGTATACCACCTTGTGCATATATACACTGCGCCCTATCTTCCATACCCGCATCAGTTGAGCTACCCTCTGCTCGGCCTGTATCCCTTTTAATTGCTCCCCCTCTCTCCACGATATAATACTGTATATCAGTTTTGAGCCATCTCTCCCTATTCTCCTCTATCTCTCTCATTAGAGGTTCCGGGACATAAGGGTAATCAAGCCCATGGGACTTCCTATACTTCGCCGCAATAGCCCGTTCAGCTCGACACACCCTGGTCAAGCCACCTTGCCCAGCCGCCCCGGGCAACACCCATGACAGGGGCTCATCCGTTTCTACCGGATCATCCAACCCTGCGGACCCCTTAGGAATAATAAGGCCTGCCTGGATTCGATCCCACCTTACCCTTAGGGCCCTAAGGTATGACTCGTCGTCAAAGTCACCGGCAGCCCACCAGTGATCAACCACCCCCTCCCTCTCTAAAATAAAGCAGGTGCGGTCAAACCATGATACATACCCCTCGTACAATGGGGCCCACCACCTAGTCTCCTTCCGTTCCTCGGAGCTAGGGTCTGTACTCTCTTCTATGGACTCCTCATCAGGCCCACCAGAAGACACCCCAGATGTACCCTCAGATCTCTCATTAACTCGTTTATGCTGAGAGATGTTTCGTACGGTGATACTAAGCCCACTAGGGCAATTGCTGGATACCGACACTTGCCGGGACATACTCCCTCCTCCCTCCTCCCTCCGACCCTCCTCCCTCCTCCCTCCGACCCATCATCCGACGTACCCAAGTCCAGGCTTCCAGTCCGATCATCGGAAGGACCCCGTGACTCCCCGGACAACCCTAAGCTGGAACTGGACCCAAATAAAATAGTGACGGGTACAGGGGCTTTAACTAGGGCCTTGGGGCTAACCTTGGGTGTGGACGGGGTTTGGGGACGGGACCGAACAGTAGGTACTGACAGGGTTTCGACCTGCTCTCCAGCGATACCTGTCTTAACGTCGCCACAAAGTCCATTCTTGTCTCCTTCAGCGGGGACTTTGGTTCTGCACTTCGAGCGCCCGTTCCCCCGGATAGTAGGGGATCGTTTCCCGCTGCTGGACCGCAGAGGCGCCACCATCTCCCACTCGGTGCCGCTCTGATCCTCCGGAACCACTTCCACACACGCACGTGCTGCGACGCCATCTTGGGATGGATCCCCAATCGAGATCTCTTCTTCCACCATGACATCCGGCAACGCCCGTCTGCTGCGCGATCCAGTCTGGCTCTGGACTCGCTCCTCCGGCTCTTCCTCCCCTCGGTTCTGCAACAGGCACGGTGTCTTAGTACCTCGCAGGGTCGGGGTTGATCGACCCGCATCCGATCCACTAGTCACCACGGCAGTGGGACTCCGGCGATCGGGTGGTCGCGGTACGGGAGACACTCGACTCCGCGTCTCCACACCACGAGGAAGTTCATCCCTCCATGGCGTACCAATGGTATGACAATCTCGTCTGATGACTGTCTTACTCGCCAGCTTTGCACACTCCTCGTCCGAGGATTCCAGTTTGCAGTTCGGCCGAGGCATCCCAGTAGGAGACCGGCGATGGGCTCCTCGGTGATCACCTCTCCGATGGCTGAGTTTCTCCGTCGGAAGCACCAATGCTGGCTCCGACTCTGCGGGACTGGCACTCTTGTTCCAGAGAGCTCCCGGCTGTTCTTCTATTGGAATCGGGACATTCCCGGCCACTCCCACAGCTTGCACCAGTACGAATGTGGTCATTGGCCACATGTACTGCAGTCCGCAGTGGGGGCATCTGGCCTCGCTGCCCACGGCTCCGCCCGGCAATCGGCACTGCAGGCAAAGACACGCCACAGTCTCCACACCCTCCACACGGATTATCAGGAAGCCTCCTGGAGCCGAATAAGGGTGAGTGGAAATCACAGGACCTTGGTCCACTTTGTCAGCAGCTTCAGCCATCTTTACCAGCGGAGGCACTCGTCTCAGAGGTCTATACTGATCAATGGCTCTTCGCAACTGAAAGGCATGGGCTGATGTAGCAACCCTTCCTCCCATTTTCTCTGTCGACATCCGGTGTAACCGCAAACCACTCCCCCTGGTTGAAACTAGGGGGATGTCTCGTAGATTTGTAGGCTGACCCAGCACAGGTGCGGAGTGAGTCATAGTCCATGAGGGCGCGGCTCCAGCTTTCGCGCCAAACTCCTCAGCGGGGTGGAGTTTTCTGGTTGGCGCCAATCCTGGCCAACATTTAGCAGACTGCAAAGTTGCAAGACTTTCTGCAGCATGCCCACGCGGCGTCCCGGGAACGCGGGAACCGCCATCTTGGTAAGCATTGTCTTTTCTTTCATTGAAGGCAGCGTCTGGCTGTTTGTTAATTGGGGTATAACAAAGTCCATTTCGTTCCTCCCATCAGATTACACTGTCCTGCTCATTATTCTCAGGGGTATCATCCCGAGAACAAAAACACGACAAACACGGCGCAGCCACGGCTTTCACGCCATTCCACAACAAACTCACAAAAGTCTCTTCTGTAGCTTGTTCTTCGTCCACGCACAGTTCATATGCGTGTTCTTCCTCTGACCGCAATCCTGGACCTTCTGCTCTATGCAGATCCTCCATTCTTGTGGTTCTCTCTCTCCGCCATCCTGGACCTTCTGTTCTGTACAGATCCTCCATTCTGACAGGTCTCTCGTGATCGTTGAACACCGATTTTCTGTACGTGGAGCTCCGCTCTGCGGGGCAGCTACCACATCTGTACAATAAACATGCCTTGTGCACCACCTTGTGTACCTAACGTAGATCTGACTCGTGTTTGCACTACCTCAGGCTAGGCTCACTCTTTCTGTGTCTACTGTAACACGTTCCTCCAGTCTGTGCTCCTTGGTAAGTGATCTGGAATGGAGACTAGAGTACTCTGGCTCTTCCATGCAGTACTTTGGGCGTCGACCTACTTTTGGCTAGCCTAGTGCGGACCCGTCCAGAATTCCTGCTCTCAGTTACCAGTTTACCCCTTAGGCGTCCCCCGCTAGCGCTACCTCAAGGCGACTAGAACAGCAATAGCCCCCGGCTCCAGACTCACTAACCCCTTACGGATCCCAAGGCGTCTTTGCGGCATGCAGCTCCAGCATCTCCCTGACTACCCCTGGCTCCGTCCCACGCAGCACAAAGTGGCAGCAGACACTTCTCTCTTTCCTAATGTGTGCCTAGCAAAAGCCTGTCCTGTTGACAGGTATCTCAGCAGCGCCTCCAATTGTAACGGGTGTTCCCTCTAGCCTGACCCACCCAATCTCATATTGGCCCGTGTGGTCTAGCCAGTCTCCCATTACAAGGCGTGTGTGGTGGTGCACCTGCAAGCAACAGGACTCTTGAGTCTCCCGCTTGATGTTATTAGGGGATGTCATCAGGACAGGTAGCTGAGGTAGTGGGTACGAGTCCAACTTACATCATGTGCAGCGCCTCCACCTCATCAGGATCTGTGCTTCCGCAGGGAGATGGTCCTGGTGAGGAACTCCTTCTTGGTGCCATCCACTGTTGAGTAATCTCACACTCACACAGTGGGGTTCTTTTTCTCAAGGACATCTTTATTGAATACAGGGATGTAGCAGACTGCCCCATGCAGCTGCCGGCTCTAGCCGCACATCTCTCCGTGCTGTCCCTTTGCCAGGTACGCCCTCCCGTATTGAAGTGGGATTCCCTTTCTCCTAGGGAGATCACCGCTGCGCCAGGTCCCTGGACACAGTATGGCGTAAACAAACTTGATTGACCACTCTGCCACCGCTAGTTACTGCACTAGGGTCACAAAAGTGGTTCTTCAATCTCTGTACCTTCTGGTTACTATTTCTCCACCAACAACAACACTAACTGTCAGTGTTCTGCCCTTTATACCTCAGGGGGCAGGCGCATCTCTGAGGTCACTATCCAGGGACTCAGAGCATACAGCCACTCCCTTCCTTACACAGGGCACCACACTAGGGTGTGAGGGAAAACCTCCATAACTACTGTTGGCAGGCCTGTATTTACCAGGACTTACAGCCAACAGGGAAGATGTATGCAGTCATTATTATGCATGGCTACATGTACATATATCATAGCCTTCCGGCCGCTATGTCTTTTCCTGGGCCCTACTAATGTAAGCCCTGTTGGATGGGATAATTCCTTCATAAGCCCTGTGTGCTTTTGCATCATTGGATTGTAAAAAGAGTATCCAAGGGCGGGCCTTAGCAACAGCCAGAGAGTGCCAACCTGAGGAGTGGGTACTGATTGGACCACACACTGGATTTGAGGGCCTATCAGTATCCAGATCTGGCTTGTTATGAGTCAGAGTTACAGCCACTCCCCAAAGGATATAAATATTGTCACTTTCCTAAATTCTGGGTCCTTGTCATTCTCTCTGCAGTTGGGGTGACTACCTCAGGCTTCACCAGGGAGGAGTGGGGACCCTTCTGTAACCCGAAAAAAAATAAGCAGCAAGGGGACAGGGCCTCTGAGGCATCACCAGAGATCCCTGTGCACTCAAGCAATAATGGACTATTGCAGAAAAGAATGAGGCGTTTCCTGATGCTTCCCCAGGGCGCGTGGTACTCATATAATGGCGCAAGAAAATATGTTTTATTGTGTGTGGCTCCTGCAGAAGGAAAGGAGTTGCGCATGTACTATGTTCTAAAATGGCTTTTCCCGCCGACATCAGGGAATCCATGTGTTGCTGGATTCTAACTATCTCAAAATGGCGGTTCCCGCCGCTACAGGGAAGCCTTTGCTTTTTTGCAAAAGTTGCATCCAGTTGCAAGCTTTTGCTGGATCCCAGTTTGCAAGAAACAGCGCGAACTGCCGAAAACCCTCCCCTCCTTCCTTGCTCCTGATTGGACTATACTATTCAACAGGGGGAGCAGCTGGGTGTGCCCTAACGGAGCAAACAGGATGTGAGGAGCCAGATACACTTGTACTTCAACAATACCAGTAGTCGTGCATGTAAGCTGCCTTACTTGCTCCACTATGAGAGAACTTGGCCACATATATGAACCTCGGGCCAGTGTGCTTGAGAATTGCAAGGAAGACCCCCTGCTCTACCAGCAGGCCTGTGCATCACTACTATTGACCGCTTCTGGAGAGAGAGTTCCACAGAGATGTTCACGGCTGTAACCGAAGTCTATCGGGGAGACGTGGGCATAACCAAGGGATTCTGCCGTGACCCCCCCAGGTATCTCGTGCACCACCTCTACTAACTGTCATCCAGAGAGAGAATCCAGCAGAAGTGTTCGCGGCTGTAACCAGACAGACCGTGAGCCTTTCCCAGGGTTCTGTAGAGGTCTGTTGGCATCTACAGAGGTGTCGAGATATGCGCCCCAACCGTGCATCGTGACTGGCTATATTCAGATGCGAGCTGAGTATGGAGCTGTTCCTTACCGTGTCCAGTGTGACACTTACCCCTAGTAGTACTCGTATGAGCCCTGGAGAGTGACAGGAGGCTGTAATCTGCATACAGACAGGCTCTGTAGAGTTTTAGGCCTACATGAATACCATGAATGTCCAGAGTAAATCTGATGTATGCTGCTAAGTGCTCTATACATAGTGTGAACAGTATAGGGGATAGAGGGCAGCCCTGTCTTGTTACATTTTGGATGTGTATTGTTACATTTTGGATGTGTATTGTGTCAGAGGGTAAACCTAAGTTGTTTACCTTGGCAGTAGGATTTGAATAGAGGGCTGCAGTTCCTTGGACCAGTGACTTAATGACCTTTTATGCTGAAACCTTCTAGAGTGGAGAATCATATAGGACCAGTCTACATGGTCAAATGCCTTTTGGCATCCAGGAAGAGGGGTATTGTCAGGATCGCCTAGACCTCCTGCCTAGCCATAGCTTCTTTGTCCACTGGGTGTGCTGCTGACTTCTGTTGGCTCTGGGTTCCTCTGTCTGTCTGTCTGTCTTCTTGTTGCTCCTCTCTCTGTCCTTTATAGCTTGCTTCCTGTCTGTTGGTTTTGCCTTTGCTTGCTAGTCAGACTCCTACAGTATGCTCATGCCTGTCTTTGATCCTGACCTGTTTCCTGTACTTGTACCTGTATTTGAGTCTGCTCACAGTAAAAGCCCTTGCTAGTTATCTGGCTTGTCCCTGGTTATTCCTGCTCCCCGGTCTCAGTCCCTGCTCCCTGTTCTTAGTCCCTGTCCTGCCCCGCCTGTCCTGTTCCAGTCTCCTCGTTGCCGACCTCTGCTTGTACCTAACTTCGCTGCCTGCCGCCTGCCTCGGACCCCTGCTTGTACCTGACTTCGCTGCCTGCCGCCTGCCTCGGACCTCTGCTTGTGACCCCTACTACGCTCGTGCTGTTCCGGCCACCGAGATCCTACCCGCCACAGGAGTCCCCCGTGACAGAAAGCAAAGGCCACTTCTGGATCTTGCTGGAACAGATTCTTCTTCTGCCTGCACCCTTTCCTGCCTGCTGCAGCTGACCACATCCGCAAGGTTGAAGATAAGTACTTTCGTTTCTTTTTTGGAGATCCCAGTTGGGAAGGTTTTTTTGTTGTTGCTGCTAGTGTTCTGCAAGAATTATTGCGCTCATAACGAAAAAACATTTTTTTTCTGAGACTAGAACTGTTGCTGCAGAGACAATTGCAGTTTTCTTTGAGATTTTTCTTTTTGTGCAGTGCCTGGGTTAACGCTTGCAGTACCTGCTGCCACCTTTTTAGACTCTGACTTTTCATCCCCTGGACAAGTCTGGTCTCTGCATCCCTGGTTGGACCACTGCTGTTCACAGGGTTCCCATTTCAAATGTTTCTTTTTAAATCCCAGTTGGGACCCTGAAGGTTTTGTTGCTGCAAAGGTTTCTGCTGGGTTTTTTGTGCCACTTTCTCCCTAAAAAGAATTCCCTATTACAAAAAAGACCCTTCCCTGCAGTACCTGGTTTTGCCATTTTGAGACATTCATTACCTGGACAGGGGTTTGTCTCTGCATTGTGGGTGGGCCACTGCAGATTTTCAGACTCTCACATTTCTATTTGGGACGGTTGCCTTGGCTTGCTGCTTTCCCTGGTTGGACCACTGCTGTTCACAGGGTCCCCATTTCAAAGGACAAGAGTGCTTCTATTATTTTGTTACTGCATACTGTGATTTTTCCTGCAATCTGTAGTTTTTCATATGATTGGTTCTAAGGTTTCAGGTTTACCTGCAAGTTCCCCTAAAGTTTGTTTCTCTGCAACATATGATATCCCTACGCCTGATATCAAAGGTTTCAGATTTGACTGCAGGGTTCTCTGTCTGATATTCCTATGTCAAAAGTTTCAGATCAACTACAAGTTTTCTCTGTATTAGTTTCCTGCTGTCTATGATATTTCTATGCCTGATATCAAAAGTTTCAGATTCAACTGCAGGTTTTCTTTGTCTATATGATATCCCTACGCCTGATGCATAAAGATTTAGATGTAACTGCAGGTTTTCTCTGTCTGTCTGATATCCCTACGCCTGATATCAAAGGTTTCAGATTTGACTGCAGGGTTCTCTATCTGATATTCCTATGTTCAATGTCAAAAGTTTCAGATCTAACTATAAGTTTTCTCTGTATTAGTTTCCTGCTGTCTATGATATTTCTATGCCTGATATCAAAAGTTTCAGATTCAACTGCAGGTTTTCTTTGTCTATATGATATCCCTACGCCTGATGCATAAGGATTTAGATGTAACTGCAGGTTTTCTCTGTCTGTATGATATCCCTATGCCTAATGCCTAAAGATTCAGATATAACTGCAGGTTTCTCTGTCTATGTTTTTTCCTTGCATTTATAATCTCTGTGACTGATGTTAAAGTCTTTAAGGGTCAGCTCTCCTATCTTGTGTCTCTCTGTGTCTAATATTCCTGTTGTTCATTCTAATGCTTCTGTTTTAAAAACACATTTCCTCTTTACTGGTGTCTTGGGAAGTGTGGTTTAATTATGGCTCCCACTCAAACAGTCTTGAGCAGTAAATGTGAACACAGTACCACTGATTCTTCAGAACTTCTCAAAGCAAGGAAGAAGAAGAAGAAGAAGAAGGGAGGCATTACTGTGGAAGTTGCAGAAGGAATTAAGAATGAAAATTTAACCTCAGAGTCTGCATTTGATGAAAGAGATATGCTGCAGCTTAAGGCAACTCACAGACGTAGCCCAAGAATAGTGGAAGAGAAGAAAGATGCTCCTACTCAGACGCTTCAAGCTGCACAGAAAGCGATTGATTGTCTTTATGAACGTTTAGATAAGGAGCAAGAGGCCAAGATTGCACTACAAAGCTGTCTATCTTCAGCAATTGCTAAGTGTGTTCTCCAGGAGAAAGAAAGAGAGCAGTTGGAGAGGGACAGGGTAATCCTGTCAAGTAAGCTGGAGAAGGCCTATGCTGATAATGCGCAGTACCAGAGTTTCATGGCTCAAGTTGGCGCAAAACTGGAAGCCTCTGAGGAGAAGAATTGCCACTTCAACATAGAACTACGTTCTTTGAGAGAGATCTTCGAAGGATTAAATAGCAGTTTTGAAATGGTAACCCAGAAGTGCAAGAATCTCTGTGTCCAGGTCAGTGAAGGAGATAAGAAACTCCATGAATTAGGAGAGGAGAAGAAGCAGTTGGCCCAGGAAAAGTTGGATGTGCAGACAGCACTGCAGAATGCAGAGAGAGTGCTGCAAGAGGAACGTGTCTCCCTGGAGCGGCGCACTCAGGCAGAGAATATGCTGCAGAGTCAGCTGCGAGAACTACGTGCACATCTGCAGGACGCCAAGGAGAGATGGGTGAATGCTGAAGAGAGACAGCGAGTATTGCAGGAGGAAAGTTTCCAGACTGCCTACAAGATAAAGATGCTGGAAGAGTATTTGAGTACCCAGTGTGTCCCCAAAGAACAGCATGAGGAGCTGAAGGTCACACTGAGCATAACCAGAGCCTCGCTGGAGGAGGAGAGGTCTGGGAGAGCACGGCCCGGTTCTGCCTCCAGCAGAAAGTCTCTTTCAGACTCTGGTTCCACAGAGACATCCCCTCTCAGTCCTCCTGGAGACATGGGTGAAGTGGGCGACCTGAAGGAGTTTGTTCTGCGCCCCGCGCCACGCGGTGTCACCGTCAGATGTCGGATCAGCCGAGACAAGAAAGTGATGGACCGAGGACTGTACCCCACCTACTACATGCACCTGGAGCGGGACGAAAACCACAAGCTCTTTCTTCTCGCTGGGAGGAAGAGAAAGAAGAGTAAAACGTCCAACTACTTGATATCTATTGATCCGACCGACATGTCCCGGGAGGCGGGCAGCTTTACTGGCAAACTCCGATCCAACCTAATGGGGACCAAGTTTACAGTGTTTGACCGCGGTGTTAGCCCAGCCAGGGCTCAGGGACAGTCAGAGAATGCAGCGTCCCGGCAAGAACTGGCGGCTATTTGCTATGAAACTAACGTCCTCGGGTTTAAGGGTCCCCGGAAGATGGCGGTTCTCATTCCCGGAAAGAATTTCAATCACGAGCGCATCCCTTTCCAGCCACACAATGATTCGGAGAGCCTGCTGTCTAAATGGCAGAACAAGTGTCAGGAGAACATCATCGAGCTGCACAATAAGGCCCCCGTGTGGAATGATGACACTCAGTCTTACGTGTTCAACTTCCACGGGCGTGTCACACACGCATCTGTGAAGAACTTCCAGATTGTGCACGACAATGATCTGGAGTACCCTCTGCCCACTGACAAGCCACCAGAGGTGGGTCACCTTAAGTCGCCGTTTCATCAAGGCCTCCGGTAAGAGCCTGGAGGATCGTCCGGAGAACGCTCTTGAGAGGGGGGAGTAATGTCAGGATCGCCTAGACCTCCTGCCTAGCCATAGCTTCTTTGTCCACTGGGTGTGCTGCCGCCTTCTGTTGGCTCTGGGTTCCTCTGTCTGTCTGTCTGTCTTCTTGTTGCTCCTCTCTCTGTCCTTTATAGCTTGCTTCCTGTCTGTTGGTTTTGCCTTTGCTTGCTAGTCAGACTCCTACAGTATGCTCATGCCTGTCTTTGATCCTGACCTGTTTCCTGTACTTGTACCTGTATTTGAGTCTGCTCACAGTAAAAGCCCTTGCTAGTAATCTGGCTTGTCCCTGGTTATTCCTGCTCCCCGGTCTCAGTCCCTGCTCCCTATTCTTAGTCCCTGTCCTGCCCCGCCTGTCCTGTTCCAGTCTCCTCGTTGCCGACCTCTGCTTGTACCTAACTTCGCTGCCTGCCGCCTGCCTCGGACCCCTGCTTGTATCTGACTTCGCTGCCTGCCGCCTGCCTCGGACCTCTGCTTGTACCTGACTTCGTTACCTGCCGCCTGCCTCGGACCTCTGCTTGTGACCCCTACTACGCTCGTGCTGTTCCGGCCACCGAGATCCTACCCGCCACAGGAGTCCCCCGTGACAGGTATTGATTGGAGTTTGGTGTTTTTGGCAATATGTATAAGGTCAATATCTTCTTCTTGTGTTATCAGTGGCTCGGCATCCTGGGATGAAACCAACTTGATTTCCATGGATTAGGCATAAATTAGCTCAGTCTATTTGCCAGAATTTTTGCAAAGATCTTGATGGCCGAGTTTATCAATGAGATGGGCCTATAGCTACTACATTCTGCTGGGTTTGTCCCTTATTTATGAATTAGGGAAATTTGAACCCGCATCATGGATGGTGGAAATTGTGTGTCTTTTAGAGTGGTGTTAAAGATTTTGAGCATGTATGGGGCTAGGAGGGTGGAAAATGTTTTAAAGTAGAAATTTGTAAACCCATCCAGGCCAGGGTCGTTGGCATATTTTAACAATTTATCCTGATTAGCTTTATCTACCTTAGAAAGTCGTGCCTCAGACTGAGTGTTTTATGATTTATTTTTTTATGGTTGGGCAGCAACCTTTTATTAGATATGTTCCTGATGGCTTCAGCCATGAAGACGAGGATGGCCTTCATCCTGGGTAGGGTAAGTAATCAAATTTATTTTTAAGATCTACATTGATTGCCATTGTGGCTATCTAGGCCCCAATTGGGGACCACAGTGATTATCAATGGATGAAAATGCTAATTGTTTTTATTATGTGATTTTTTTAAAATTTATTTTTTTAAATTTAGTTTGATGTGTCCAGTCCTAAATGTTGTTTCAAAAAAAGAAATTTTAGACTCCGGGGCCTATTGTAGTAGGCCCCCTACATTGAACGTGTTGGCATGTTTCTAGTTCATGGTATGACATTTGTGAAAACCGGTATTCACTGAAGCAAATCGCATTTTCTATACAGTTTGTTACAAAAATGACATACCACACTAGTTTGTATTTGATTTACAATTGAAATGAGCTGAACATGCGATTTCTCGTCCCTCAGTCTGTAAGCGCTGCGCAGAGAGAACAGAGAGACGCTGCATCTCCCCGCACAGCTCTTACAGGCGATTGTACTGTTTTCATTTTTATTTGTACTACATAGGATTGAAGCAGGGGGTTTCTGGAGCTGAACTGCATTCATTTCAGGTCCAAGGATCCCCTGCTTCCTGAGGTACAGGCCTCCGTATCGGGTGCTGGTATCTCCAGCAAGTTTAAATGTCCCGTGTCACGTGACCAGGAGATTTAAACTTGCAGAAGATACCAACACCCCATACTGGCTAACTGCCAGTACCCAGTTTGTTGGTGTAGAGTGGGTGGGTGAAGGTTGTAGTTAAGCCTCACTGGATGGTTACGGGTTGGCTAAATCCCTGCATTAGCTTAGCGGTTCCTACCACTAAGCTAATGATGGCATTAACCCCTCTCGCTACCCATCCGGGAGGCCTAACTACCCACTCCAGGTCAACTAACGCCTTCACCCCCCACCATCATACAGGAATGGGAAAAAGCCCTATTAGCCAACCTCACCAAACACAGCAATGGGCAAATGGGCAACATTTTGCTGATTCAAAAACAATAAATAGCCAGCCATCCTATAGTAAATAAAAGTTGTACTTACCCCTGCTAGGTTAAGGCCACCCTCATGCTAGCCCTTGTCCTCCTTTTCAAAGGCACCAACATTTACATTAAAACATTATCTATTGGCCAGTAACTCCTTATTTACCTTAACGGGTAGTAAATACGATGGTAATTAAGAGGTTAACCGTTTCCATTACCCACATGGGAGACCAAACCACCCTCCCCAGGATAACTACAACCTCCCCCAACCCACTCTACTACCAACAAACCAGGTACTGCTATTTAACCCCTTCATTACCTTAGCAGTTAACCACTAAGGTAATGAAGCTCTGCTGTTATTTTTCTCCCAGGACATGAAATGAAAGGACGTCAGCTTCGTAGATCCTCTGGTTTCAATCCATTGTAGAAAAAATAAAGGATACTCCATCCGATGCAAATCACCAATCTTATCTCGCAACCCTTTAGGTGGTGTTAAAAAAAAACGAGTATTTCAGCTGCAATTTGCATGTCAGAGCTCCTTGAATAGCAATTACTGACAAAAAAATGCAAATTTTAGCTTTACTTGACCTACCGCACGGATTGTCGGAGCAACGTGCGAAAAGGGCTTACTGGATAGCTATACATGCAACATCGCTTGCAAAGTACACTTTACATGCGTTAAGTCACTTATCTATGCTACTAGAATAGGTCCTTTAGACTGATAGTTTGCTTCTCTTCAGAAGAGATCAGAGTTGTAGTCCTTTGCCAACAGCTGTGCTGGCAACAGCACCCTTCTCTGATTGCATCTGGCATTCCAATTTTCAGTGATGTCAGTTAGGTACTGTACCAGACATTTTCCAGTTTCTAAAAAGAAATTAAAACAGTGTTTTTAACTGCCCAACTGGCACTGTTTCTCCGATGGCAGTCTCAGAATGACTAAAACTAACATAAATGTCAGTCAAGTGGGGAAAGTCAGTTCTATGTCTCGTGAGATACATAAACACTGTGGACCAAAACAGAGACATTTTGCTGATACAATTTTGCTGTACTGCACGCAATTTTGTTTTTGTCTTTTAAGTTTTTCAAGAAATCCAAATATGTTGTAAGTGAGCAGTACTGTACAAAATTTCCCCTGCAATAATTTTATACCATGTTGCTTCTTCTAAAACGTATATTTCTATACAACAGAGGCAAAGAACATCCTAATAGACACAAAGAATGTAAAATAGTTTACAATAGATTTAAACAGATTCCCTGTTGACAATAATTTTCTTAACTCTGTTTGCGGCTAGGGAATTCAGCACTGCAGAGATCTCTGTCAGTGAAGAAGTTAAACTCTAGATATCAGTATTATAAATGAGCTTATTTTCATGAGCCTACTAATTCAGTGATGAAAGCTATTACCTCATTATCACGTCTGCTACACAAATATACCCCAGAATATTACTAATCTATTCTTCCCTTTTTCAAGAATGAATATGCATTAAGCATTTTACACATGCAAACCTGGATTATAGAAGTTCAGAGTCAACGACACTCAGAAAAGCTGGAAGCAGATTGTATGCAGACACATTTATGTTTGGTCAGTATCTAATATGGGAAAAGGGAAAGATGGGGATAGGACTCTCGCTTCAACTTAATTATATAGAAATGTAAACGGACACAGGTGCAATAGGAAAAAAGGATAAATGGAGAAAGAAATCGATATAGAATGCATTCTATGATGTCTGATGTAAAATGAGTGTGAATTAAAATACTTTAATTAATAATATTCTAAAAATATATACAGATTGGTAGGATAGAATCTATGGCCAATCAGTGAACTAAATACATAAACATAAAGTAAACACAGGATACCAGTTAATCCTTAATAAATCCACTTGGAATAAGGAGTTGATCATGTATCCAGAGCTGATTTGGATAATTAGACTGGAGTCTAATGACTAAAGTTAATATCAATACTTCGTCTTACAGCTATAGTACAGTAATTGAACGAATTGGGTAAAAAAAAAACCCATAAAGATTCCGGATAATGTACATATAAGACCGGATGGTCAATGATTAGCATTTAGCTCACTATAGAGTTCACTATTAAACAGTCAGTAAATGGACTCATACAGTATAGCTCATACAGTATATACAAAAAAAAAGTTGGATCCAAGTAATGTCCAGATAGTCAAACAGACCATCCAGATTTTTGTCATGGTAATCCTTTCTTAGTCACATATACTTGGTCACTAGTTCTAATACCTTTACAACCCAAATCAGACCTATTAGTCTTTTTTAATAATAGGGTGACTCCTCATCCAAAATAAAGGAGGGCTACTGGGCGTGGTTAATTGTATAAAACAAGGAACAAAGATGTTCAGAGCAACATCCAATGTGACAAAAATACAAAGTGAAATACCTATATATCTTTTGAAAAAGGGTCATTTAGTTAACCCTTTGGACAAAGCGTATAAGCCTGCGAGCCACTTTCAAGGCATGACCATAATATTGCAGGTCCTAACACTAACTGATTCAAACCCTTTATTTATCTCTATAATTAGAGGAAGGATGGTCCTGGCATTGAACCTTTTCGAAACCAGCTGCATGAAAAGAAAACCTGCTTACTTGGACAGAGGGGAGGGACGAGATTTAAACCCTGGGTGGGAGGAGCCACTAACCTCCAAGACAGCTGAGACCAGCTGGACAAAGTTTACAAACACACAGAAACCCAGCAAGCTCTCAGAAACCCCCCAAAATTACCACAATATATATATGTACATACAGGTGCGCCGACGAGTATTCTAAAACTTGCCTTAAACTTGCCTTGGAAAATCTGGGGCTATCACCAGATACATGCTGGGTACATGCTGCAAACATTTCAGTGACATTTCTGCAGAGAGTAATGGCCCATCGTATTAACACAGCAGGGGTCCCTGGCAGTCCCATTCAGTTTGAATGCGACTGCCAGGGACCACCGCTGTTAATCTGAAGGGCCATTAGTCTGCCTGCAGAAATGTAACTGAAATGTTGCAGCATGTACCCAGCATGTACCCAGCATGTACCTGGGTCTTGTTGGGGATAGTCCCAGGTTTGTTTTAGAATACTCGTCGGCACTACAGTAAGTGTCAAAAGGAGTACTACTGGATGTGGCTAATTGTATAAAACAAGGAACAGAGAAGTCCAGAGCAACATCCAATCTGACAAAAATACACAGTGAAATACATATATATCTCTTGAAAAAGGGTAATTTGGCCAAAGCGTATAAGCCTGCGAGCCACTTTCAAGGCATGACCATAGTATCGCAGGTCCTAACACTAACTGATTAGAATCCTTATTTACCTCTATAATTAGAGGAATGATGGTCCTGGCATTGAACCTGTTGCAACCAGTTTGTAACACGTAGCTCTTCACAAACGAAGCGCGACCACGGTGCTGAGGAAGGGAATTGGTTAACGCCGACCCACAGCCATGCGGGCGCACCTAGGATGTAGAGTAGTCGTTCAAGCCAGGTCAGAGTTATAGATTGGAGAATGGTTAAGGTATTTGCCAAGTTCAGGAGTGGAGAGTTTTGGATTGTCGTAGTTCGTAGCCAGTTCAGGATTGGAGAGTATCGGATAGTCTGGGTACGTAGCCAGGTTCAGGATAGGAGAATGTCGGATTGTTGGAGTACTTTGCCAAGGTAAGGACTGCAGACTGGAGAATCATCGTACAAGCCAGATCAGGAGTAGAGAGAAGCAAAGTCCAAGGAGCTAGCAGGGTTCAGGCAACAAGAGGTTAAACAGCATACAAGGCAAGGCAGGATTTAGCAACCAGGATGTGGCAACCAGGATGTGGCAAGGACGTTACAATGACTATGCTCAGCAATCACTGACTGCAGACGGAGGGTATATATAGGAGGAGCTTCCAATAGCTAGCCATGGCGGAACCAGTAAGTGAGAGTCGATTGGCTGCTGGTGCACACAGGTGTGCCCTATGATGCAGTCTAATCAGGGTTGAGGGTGGAACTGTTCGCGCGCCGTCCTGCATGAATCACTGAGGCCAAGGGGCAGCGTTTAGAGCGTGCGTCACTCCCACGCCGATTCCTGGGACCAGAGAGGGTCGGGGCCAGTCGCGCGATGACCCACGCGCGTCACGGAGATCAGAGGGCGGGGCCTGACTCATGCGTCAGCTGGGAGGCTGGCCGAACGTCCACGTCGTGTGATAGTGATGGGGACAGGGTCTGAATCCACGGGCGGTTGTACAGAGTGCGCAAGGTCCGCGCGCGCATACTGGGATCATGAAACCACGCATGCTGGGTATCCATCATGGAAGGCTTGTTGAGGTGAGGAGACGGTCTGCGACTGCCAGGATGGCGAATCCTCACACAGCTGCATGAAAAGAAAACCTGCTTACTTGGACAGTGGTGAGGAGCGAGCTTTAAACCCTGGGTGGGAGGAGCCACTAACCTCCAAAACAGCTGAGACCAGCTTGACAAAGTTAACAAACACACAGATACCCAGCAAGCTCTCAGAATTACCACTATATATATATATATATATATATATATATCTCAAAAAGAGTGCTATTGGGCGTGGCTAATTGTATAACATTTGGAGGTTAGTGGCTTCTCCCACCCAGGGTTTACAGCTCACCCCTCCCCACTGTCCAAGTAAGCAGGTTTTCTTTTCATGCAGCTGGTTGCGACTGGTTCAATGCCAGGACCATCCTTCCTCTAATTATAGAGGTAAATAAGGATTTTAATCAGTTAGTGTTAGGACCTGTGATATTATGGTCATGCCTTGAAAGTGGCTCACAGGCTAATACGCTTTGGCCAAAGGGTTAACTAAATGACCCTTTTTCAAGAGATATATAGGTATTTCACTGTATATTTTTGTCACATTAAATGTTGCTCTGGACTTCTCTGTTCCATGTTTTATACAATTAGCCACGTCCAGTAGCACTCCTTTTGACACTTATATATATATATATTAACAGTGTTCGACAAACCTATACATTTGCTCGCCCCGGGCGAGTGGATTTAACCCCCGGGCGAGTAAATATTGGCCCAAGCAGCACATGTTTGGTACTAGGTGGCGAGTAGATTTTTTTGTGTGGCGAGTAGATTTTTTGGTGATTTGTCAACCACTATATATATATATATATATATATATATATATATATATATAAGAAGAAAAAAAACAGGCGCACACCTAGTGCATTAAAGTATAACAATCAGTTTATGGAACATTAAAAACAGACAAATGCCCACTCACAAATGAAACGGTAATAAGTGCAGTTATGAGATAGGCCCTCATAAGCCAGTGGTAGCGTCCGGATCAGCAATGGTGTCCTCTCCTACACACACGTGGCGCGGTCTCCTTCACCGGAAGTGACGTCCTCCCGGTCTGGTGCCCCGCAAAAGGAAATCCCTCCGGGAACCAAAGCCTTCGCCTGCCTGCTTCTGGCTGCTGCACCACCAGGGGAAATAGAGATGTGCCCGCTCTTCTGTCTGGCTTAGCCTCTCACAACCTGCGTTCGTCTTAGTCCGTGATACAAGGTTCTCAGTGGGAAAGTGCCTCTTCTGCCTTAGCCACGCCCTACGCGTGATAGATGACGAAACGCGTAGGGTGTGGCTAAGGCAGAGGAGGCACTTTCCCACTGAGAACCTTGTATCACGGACTAAGACGAACGCAGGTTGTGAGAGGCTAAGCCAGACAGAAGAGCGGGCACATCTCTATTTCCCCTGGTGGTGCAGCAGCCAGAAGCAGGCAGGCGAAGGCTTTGGTTCCCGGAGGGATTTCCTTTTGCAGGGCACCAGACCGGGAGGACGTCACTTCCGGTGAAGGAGACCGCGCCACGTGTGTGTAGGAGAGGACACCATTGCTGATCCAGACGCTACCACTGGCTTATGAGGGCCTATCTCATAACTGCACTTATTACTGTTTCACTTGTGAGTGGGCATTTGTCTGTTTTTAATGTTCCATAAACTGATTGTTATACTTTAATGCACTAGGTGTGCGCCTGTTTTTTTTTCTTCTTTTTTCTCCCATGGGTATCCATAGGGAGTTGTGATCCCTTTCAAACGGGCTGCCTTATACCTGGATGCATCTAATTGGAACGGGACTCTATGTTTTTTAAGGTTTTTAAAAGTTTTGGGATTTTTCCATTGATAATTTTTTATTAACATTTTTTATTAATATTTTTTTCTTCATTTTTTATATATTTTTTCTTTATGCATTTTTTATTAAAGTAATTCTATTGTTTTATATGTTTTATCTTACAGTAACATAGGTTCTATTTTATATTTACCCCCCTTGGCCACCCCATAGGTTGTTCAAACACAGTAGGTTACTTACTCACAGTTAGGCAGGTTGTTGTATTAGGCGCTCCTTTATAATTTTGTTTTGTTCATTATATATATATATATATATATATAATCCAATGCACTGCCGGCACACCAAATGCAAGCAAATAAATGTTGCTCTGGAATTCTCTGTTCCGTGTTTTATACAATTAGCCACGTCCAATAGCACTCCTTTTGACACTTATATGTATGTATGTATATATATATATATATATATATATATATATATATATATATATATATATATATATATATATATATATATATAAAATCAAAAAATAGATGATACCGTTCTGTGGTTAACGAAATGCTTTTATTTGTGCGAGCTTTCGAGATACACTGATCTCTTCTTCCGGCGATGTTACAATGAATGAAGCAAGCAAAAGGTATACTTAAAAACAGTGTCTCTTGGAATGTTATCTGTGCTTGTCCTGGTGTGGATGTGTTTTATGGCTAGAGGTGTCAAAAGGTTCCTGAAAGCAAGTGATGTAAGAGTGTGTGTGTGTATTTGTGTGAATATAAATGAATGGAGAGCCCACAGTATATGCAGTGCTTTACAAAAGGTGTGTGTGGAGTGGGAGTGGATATAAATGGTGTGGGTAGGTGTGGAAATGTGAGAGATTGTAGCACAACTAAAAGTGTGTGTGGATCCTATGTGTCCTATTGGTGTATAGGGATGGAAAAACAAGGAGTATTAGTATGTGTAAGAGACAGCTGTGTGTGCATACATATAGCACAGTATGTACAGACATGGCCTTTAGCGCTCATGGGAAGAGAGTTCACTTGTGTCAGTAATGACTCATAAAATTTCGATCTCTGTTTAGGCCACCGCTAAGTGTCCCGAACAGTTGCATAAATTTGTATTCATGCAACCGTCTCTCTTTTGGTGTTTTAAGATTACCTTTGAGTATGGCAACCCTCAGATCGTTCATCTTATGGCCAGAGTCAGAGAAATGTTCGCCAACAGGACTGTCTCTTGTTCCGCGTGTGATGCTGTGGCGATGCAGGTTCATTCTCTTGTTTAGCCCCTGCCCTGTCTCACCTATGCAGTTGCAGCCCCCTGGGCATTTCATGCACATGATGAGGTACACGACATTGCTGGAGGAACAGGTGAACCTTCCTCTGATTTTGTATTTACGATTTCTGTGTGGTATTTGTATTGTGTCCACTGTGTAGAGCATTGCACAGCTTTTGCATCTTGGGTCCCGGCATGGTTTCGTCCCGCATTCAGTTGTACTGCTGAATACTTTACTTCTCACCATAATATTCTTGAGATTATGGGGTTGTCTGTATGATAATAAGGGTGCTTCAGGGAAGACGGTACTGATACCTCTACATGTATGTATGTGTATGTGTGTATATATATATATATATATTGGTAATTTTGGGGGGTTTCTGAGAGCTTTGTGGGTATCTGTGTGTTTGTTAACCTTTTCAAGCTGGTCTCAGCTTTTTTGGAGGTTAGTGGCTCCTCCCACCCAGGGTTTAAAGCTCACCCCTCCCCACTGTTCAAGTAAGCAGGTTTTCTTTTCATGTAGCTGGTTGCGACAGGTTCAATGCCAGGACCATCCTTCCTCTAATTATAGAGGTAAAAAAAGATTTTAATCAGTTAGTGTTAGGACCTGCAATATTATGGTCATGCCTTGAAAGTGACTCGCAGGCTTATACGCTTTGGCCAAAGGGTTAACTAAATGACCCTTTTTCAAGAGATATATAGGTATTTCACTGTGTATTTAATAGCTCATGCGGCCATTAAAATTAAAACATTATCCAGCCAGCATAAAGTAAATTAAAGTTGCACTTACCACTGCCATGATGAAGGCAATCCACGTCTTCCTCCTCATCCTCCATGGCAGCAACATAACATTAATAAAGAAACTAATGGCCACTAACCCCTTAATCACCTTAGCGGCTAGTAACCGCTATAGTAATTAAGGTGTTAATCTCCACTACCCACCCGGGACACTTAACCACACTCCCCATGGCAACTACCCCACCCTCTACCCATTGATTGGCACAGTGGTACACCATGCCTATATAATATTGGCATGATTTGCCACTATGGCTGTCAATGGGCAACCTAAAAAACAAACAAACACCAAAAATACATAACAATGAAAAAAAACCAAGTACCAAAAATACACAACAATTAAATAATACAAACATCAAAATACACAACAATTAAATAAAACAAGCACCAAAAATTCACAACGATTAAATAAAACAAGCACCAAAAATACATATCAATTAAATAAAAACTAGCATCTGCAAAAAATGCATTGCTTGTCACTGTGTTTATCTATAGCCCGAAAGGGGCATAGTTAAACACATTGGCAGTCAATGGGCAACCTAAAGAAAAATACACACTTAAATAAAATACAATCAATGTTTTTCTTAACATTGATGTCTTCACCCCTGTCCTACATGAGCACTAATTCTTGACCCTTGACAAAATGATCCTTACTAGCTGATTGTTACGCCGGTGCTGCCCGCAGACCAGACCCGTCCCCTGAGCTGAAGGGGGAAGTGGTAATACACGCACCCGCAGCAAAGGGAGCGTGTCCGGAGTGTGGTATGAAGCGTTGCCAGGCCAGGTGTAGTAAGGTAGACAATACTTGCCGGTACCGGTTGTAGAGATAGAGTGATGAGTGGAGTGTAGATTGGTCGTAGTCCAAGCCGTGTTCAAGGGGTTACCAGATTGAGCATTGTCCAAGGGGTGCCGAGATCGAGAGCCAGAGGGGGTAGTCGTTCAAGCCACGTCAGAACCTGTGAAAACACTGGGAGAATCCAGAAGTACTTCCATACAGAGACTATGTCGAGCGACGAGTGATGGGAAGCACAGGCATAATAAAGCTGGGCAGGCCAATGGGAAAAGGGGGCAGGCCTGGAGGACTGCAAGGAGTCTTCCCTGATAGGAGGGAGGTGTTACAGCCCAGCTGAGTGTAATCCTTGATTTGCATGGAACTGTATGATGCTTGGGGTCGACGCCTCACTGCAGGAGCAGTGATTAAAAGTGCTCTGTTAGGCGTGTGCTCTGTAAGCTGGGAATGCATGCACATAACGTCTGGGGCTGGCGTGCGTGTAGGTGTGCGTGTAGGAGGGCGTGGGCACGCCCGGCGCTGAGCAGAGGAATCGCTGAGGGGAGTGATCCCGCGACGGCGGCAGGGGCGAGGCGCCGTGGAGGCCGGTAATGCAGGATTGTTTTGTGTGTCCAGGGGCTCCCTGCGGAGAGGGAGTGCTCTGTGTGGGAAGCGAGGAGAACGCTGATTCCTGACAGTACCCCCTCTTCAGGAACGGCCTCAGGACGGTCCAAGAACGGTTTCTCTGGAAACTTTTTCCTGAAGGACTTAAGAAGGGCCGGGGCATGAATGTCCTTTGAAGGTACCCAGGATCTCTCTTCAGGGCCAAAGCCCTTCCACTGCACAAAGAGCTGGAGCTGACCCCTGGATAGGCGAGAATCCAAAAGAGAGTGAACTTGGTATTCCTCGTTATTTTGTACAGTAATGGGATCCGGTTTACGAGTCTGATCCGGAAAGAAGTGACTGGAGATGAATGGTTTTAAGAGGGACACATGAAAGACATTGGGAATCTTCATACTGGGTGGTAGTCGGAGCCGGAATGCCACAGGATTGATTTGTTCACAAATAGGGAAGGGTCCCAGGAACTTACTGTAGGTGCCAGTTTAGGAGATGGTACCTTGAGGTGGATATTCCTAGAGGAGAGCCATACCAAATTCCCTGGTTTGTAACTGGGCGCCAAACGACGACGACGATCGGCCTGTAGTTTCGATCTGCGGGAGGAGTTGAGAAGGGTAGACTGAATCCTGGACCATGCGGTTTGGAGGGAAGAAATGCGTTCATCTACGGCTGGTACTCCAGAAGGAATGTTGGGGATGGGAAGACAGGGAGGGTGGAACCCATAATTTATAAAGAAGGGTGACTCCTGGATGGACTCGTTTTTTGCAGAATTGACGGCATACTCTGCCCAAGAGAGGAGTTGAGCCCAATCATCCTGGAAATCGGATATAAAACATCTCAGGTACTTCTCCAGGGATTGATTGATTCTCTACGTTTGTCCATTGGACTGAGGATGATAGGCGGAAGAGAAGGAAGAAGAGATGCCCAATCTCTTCGTGAAAGCGCTCCAAAATTTGGATACGAACTGAGAACCTCTGTCAGAAACAATGGACGAAGGGATCCCATGAATCCGGAAAATCTGCTCCGTAAAGATATCAGCAAGGGCGGGGGAGGTGGGTAATCCTTTAAGTGGAATGAAATGGGACATCTTCGAGAACCTGTCCACGACCACCAAGATAGTGTTCATTCCTCTGGACTTGGGCAACTCCACGATGAAGTCCATAGAAATGTGGGACCAGGGGCGGTCGGGAACTGGAAGGGGTAACAGAAAACCCTGAGGCTTTTGACGGGGAGTCTTGCTTTGAGCGCACGTGGGGCATGCACGGGTAAACTCCAGAATATCTTGAGACATCCTTGACCACCAGAAATTCCGACGAATGAGATCAGTAGTCTTCTTAAAACCTTGATGACCTGCAGATTTAGAAGAGTGACCCCAAGACAGGACCTCTGGAACAAATGTGGATGGTACAAAGAGTTTGATGTCGGGAACGACCAAGTCCTTGGGAATGCGTCTCTGGGAGTGCAAAAATCTTGTCAAGATTCTTGAATGTAGATGTGGCGAGAATCCTCTCATGTGGAAGGATAGTCTCCAACGGCTCCTCTGGCCTCTCTTCAGAAGAATGTATTCGGGAGAGTGCGTCTGCCTTTACGTTCTTGGTCCCGGGGATATAGGACAGGTGAAAATCGAATCGAGAAAAAAACAGAGCCCAACGAGCCTGTCGTGGACCAAGGCGTCGAGCGTTTGCTATGTAAAGAAGGTTCTTGTGGTCCGTGAGAATAGTAAACGGCTCTTTTGACCCCTCCAGCAGGTGTCTCCACTATTGAAGAGCCATCTTCACGGCCTGAAGTTCCCTGTTACCCACGTCATAATTCCTCTCGGCAGACGAGAATTTCTTGGAAAAATATGCACAGGGATGTAACTTATCTTGGGGCGTGGGTCTCTGGGAAAGAACGGCACCAGCGCCGCAATCAGAAGCTTCGACCTCCAGGACGAAGGGAAGTTCGATGTTGGGATGACGGAGAATAGGTGCGGATATAAAGGCTTCCTTGAGTGTCTTGAAGGCGGAGATGGCCTCGGATGACCAAGCAGAAGGATCAGCTCCTTTTTTGGTGAGCGCAGTGAGGGGTGCCACAATGGTGGAAAAACTCCGTATAAACTTACGATAGTAATTAGCGAACCCTACAAAACGTTGTATGGCCTTGAGAGAATTGGGTCTTGGCCATTCAGCGACTGCTTGAAGTTTACCGGAGTCCATCATAAACCCCTCATCGGAAATGATATACCCCAGGAACAGAGTAAACGTCGTATGAAAGGTGCACTTCTCCAGTTTGGCGTACAAATGGTGTTCACGGAGACGGGAAAGGACGTAGGAGGTGTGGCGTATATGGTCCTGGAGATCTTTGGAAAAAATCAGGATATCATCCAAGTATACAATAACAAAAATATTGAGTACCTTACAAAAGACGTCGTTGATGAAATCCTGAAAGACAGCGGGAGCATTACATAAGCCGAAAGGCATTACCAGATATTCGTAGTGTCCACTACGCGTGTTGAAGGCCGTCTTCCATTCATCCCCCTTCCTGATGCGCACCAGGTTATAGGCACCACGCAGATCCAACTTGGAAAAACTCTTGGCCCCCTGTAATTTATCGAACAGTTCGGTAATAAGGGAAAGGGGTAACAATTTTTAATAGTTATCTGGTTTAAACCCCTGTAGTCGATGCAAGGCCTCAACGACCCGTCCTATTTCTTGACGAAGAAAATCCCAGCCCCTGCTGGGGAATTGGAGTGACGAATAAAGCATTTCTTGAGATTCTCCTGGATATATTCATCCATAGTGTGAGATTCTGGTAACGACAAGGGGTAGGTCTTGGACTTGGGTAGGGAGTAACCAGGAACTAGATCAATTGGACAATCGTAAGTCCTGTGTGACGGCAAGAGGTCTGACTGTAACTTATTGAAAACGTCCCGGAATTGATGGTAAACGGAAGGTAACTTCGGGAACAGAGGTATTGGCCAGCAGTTGATGAGTCTCGTCTGACCTCGACCTCCAGGAAATGGGAGCGGAGGCAGTCCAGTCAATGAGAGGATTGTTAAGCTGTAGCCAAGGAAAACCAAGGGTGATGGGTATCCCAGGAGCGTGAATGGCATTTAGAACTAAGGTCTCCTTGTGCAGATGTGAAGACAGAAGCAAGTGAGCCGTCTCTAAGGAGATGTGGGCCGGGGTAAGAGGACGTCAATCGATACCGACGAGTGCGATGGGAACCTTCTTTTTCACTAGTGGTATACGGTTTACCCTGGCGAATTCAAGATCCACGAAGTTTCCTCCAGCTCTTGAGTCAATGAAAGCGGCGGTAGAAGTCTTGAACTTATCGCCTGAAAGGAAGACTGGAAATGTAAGTTTCTTAGGGAGTTCATTTTTTTGAAGGGGACGTGGAGACATTACACCCAGAGAGAGCCCCTCTGTACTCACTGGGTGTTCCCGTTTCCCGGACACAGTGGACACTCCCGAACCAGATGTTCCATGGATCCGCAGTAGAAACACAATCCCCCGGCGTGGCGGAACTGCCGTATCGGTGTGCGGATGCGTTGTACCCCCAATTGCATTGGATCTGGCAACTCCAGTGCAGGACGAAGAGGTGTGGTAGTACTTGGGGGAGCATGAGTGCTGCTGAGAGTACTGGGGAACGGAACTTGAAAGTTATGGAAGCGAGTGCGCTGACGCTCTGAGCGGCGTACCTGGATGCGTTGATCCACTCGGACTGCCAAATCAATCAGGACCTCCAGTTGATCCGGCCTGGATTGGCGAGAGAGTTCGTCCTTGATGGGATCTGCCAGGCCTTGCCAGAATACGGAGACGAGAGCCTCTTGTCCCCAGTTAGTCTCGGCTGCTAGAGTCCGGAATTCCACAGCATACTGTGTCACCATCCGCCGTCCCTGAGTGATCTGGAGGAGAGAAACAGATGCCATCTCCCGACGAGCGGGGGAATCGAATACCCGTTGAAACTCGGCTTTAAATGCCGGGTAATCTTGGGTAAGGTCAGAAGGTCGCTCCCAAACCGGGGGAAGCCCAAGCCAGGGCGCTGCCAGTGAGGAGGTTATAAATGTAGGCTACCTTCTTGCGATCAGTATTGTAGAGATGGGGGACCATTTCAAACTGCACCTCACACTGGTTTAGGAAACCCCTACAATCTTGCGGTTCACCTGCATAAGCTTGGGGGGAGGAATCCTTACATCTGAGCTGCTAACAGCGCTTGCGGAGTGGGGGCTTACATCTGGCGGGGGTTGCGGTCGGTACCCTGTCTGAGAGTACTGCGACCTGGTGTGTAAGTGCCACAATTTGATCCGCCATGGCCTGGTTTTGCTGAAGCAGATTAGAGAGAAACTGCTGTAGTTCGGTCTGGTCTGCGTCTTGTGGGCTCGACATAATGTTACGCCGGTGCTGCCCGCAGACCAGACCCGTCCCCTGAGCTGAAGGGGGAAGTGGTAATACACGCACCCGCAGCAAAGGGAGCGTGTCCGGAGTGTGGTATGAAGCGTTGCCAGGCCAGGTGTAGTAAGGTAGACAATACTTGCCGGTACCGGTTTAGAGATAGAGTGATGAATGCCTTGCCGAGGTCAGGGAGTGGAGAGTGGAGATTGGTCGTAGTCCAAGACGTGTTCAAGGGGTTACCAGAGTGAGCGTTGTCCAAGGGGTGCCGAGATCGAGAGCCAGAGGGGGTAGTCGTACAAGCCGCGTCAGAACCTGTGAAAACACTGAGAGAATCCAGAAGTACTTCCATACGGAGACTGTCGAGCGACGAGTGATGGGAAGCACAGGCATAATAAAGCTGGGCAGGCCAATGGGAAAAGGGGGCAGGCCTGGAGGACTGCAAGGAGTCTTCCCTGATAGGAGGGAGGTGTTACAGCCCAGCTGAGTGTAATCATTGATTTGCATGGAACTGTGTGATGCTTTGGGTCGACGCCTCACTGCAGGAGCAGTGGTTAAAAGTGCTCTGTTAGGCGTGTGCTCTGTAAGCTGGGAATGCATGCACATAACGTCTGTGGCTGGCGTGCATGTAGGTGTGCATGCAGGAGGGCGTGGGCGTGCCCGGCGCTGAGCAGAGGAATCGCTGAGGGGAGTGATCCCGCGATGGCGGCAGGGGCGAGGAGCCATGGAGGCCGGTAAGGCAGGATTGTTTTGTGTGTCCAGGGGCTCCCTGCGGAGAGGGAGTGCTCTGTGTGGGAAGCGAGGAGAACACCGATTCCTGACACTGATGCTGTTAATACGCATTTCATTTTGTGAGATTGTGCATTAATATAAATCAACTTTAACTTGCTGATATGTTAATTTGACACTATCAGTGATTTAAATGTAGCAGGGTAGTCCACCGCACCTCCAGGGGGAGCTGAGGCATGGTGGCCATATTGGTTCTCCTAAGGACAAGGGGGAGAGAATATCCTCTCCAGCAACAGGATATCCTCTGGTACATGTGACGGCGTGGCAGTGCTTCTGGAGACCTCATGGAGAAGGTTGTATCCGAGTAGCCAGCAAGGCTGCCTGGGACTAGGCCAGGAATCCGCATAAGCCTGAGCTAGGCCCTGAGTCACCCTAGATTGTGTGTGGTAGGGACGGCGCTATATCAGGACTAACCCCGTAGTTCAGCAGAACAAACTACCTGCAGTGGAGCATTTCCTAGGACTGGAGATACTACTCTGTGGCTGCAGGAAGTAAGGCACGAAGGGAATTGTTTGGAGGCCCTTCCACGTGGGACCACGTATGCATCTTCTGTTGTGCTTATCCGGATTCCCTGGTTATCCTGCTATAACCAGGAAAGTACCAACGTGCACCATCATACACTGGGGAGGGTAGCTCTGCCCTCACATATACATTTGGGAAGGGATCTCTTGTGGGACACTTCGGTACGCCAGTACCCAAAGGATCGGGTACGGTTGGGACACTCGGGGAAGTGGGGTTACTGTTATTGTGTATTGCTGTACCTACATTAGGATTGGACCTGCTGGTAAAGAATACTAATATTACTGCTGTGTGGTTGTGTTATTACTGTACATGTTCCCGTGAGGAGACATCCCGCCAATGCTGGGATCCTCACGGTGGAGGCGCTGCACCGTACACCCCAAGCTCCCCAAAGAGTAGGCCCAAGTCTATTGTGAGCTGACAGGTTAGCACCAGGACATCTGTAACACACCAATCTCCCATACGGGGGGAAGAGTGTTACATAAATATTATACTTAACAAAAAAGGAATAATCCTTATGAATTTGCCAACTGTAAATGTGTATCAGTCCAATGCGCTCACAACAATATGTGGGAAATACCAGAAAAATCTGAGAATAGTGGAAAAAATCCAAATTGTAAATCCCCACAGACAACATATTCTGTAAATATCTTGAGTCCAAAACAATTCAGTCCGATTTTTGAGAATGCAGCTCTATTCATGTTTGACCTAAAAGAAAAGTCCAAATAGAGCAAAAGATAAAAAGTAAAGAGCGCAATACACTCATAGTCACCACATCATCACGCAACCACGTAATGCGGACAATCGTCGGCTGTCACCACTGAAGTAGAGGATTGAGGAAGCTTGAGGAGACCCGTCGGAGAACCGCCTATGCTGACGGCAGACCTGCTTCTCCCAAAGTGATCCTATACACAATTGTGTGCTGTATACTTTATACAGGTATTATTACATTATATACCATATAATTAAGTGACAAAAAATGTACCTCTTGTTAGTGTGCACACTTAAATTTGTGTATAATTTTATTTGCATTTATTTATTTATTTATCAAATGTTTTATCAGGAAGTCATATATTGAGAGTTACCTCTTGTTTACAAGTACATCCAAGGCATAGAGTTAAGATGACAAATAATACATGGTTACAAATACAGTTACATAAGTGAACAAGGTATACATTTATATAAGACATAGCATGCACAGTTAGAGATAATATATATTATAGGCGTACAATATGTAACAGTTACAGACCAGATTAAAATGTGAGACTGGTTTAGTTTTGAAAGAACTTAGACTAGTGGTGGCTGTGATAGTCTCGAGTAGATTGTTCCAGTTTTGGGGTGCATTGGTAAGAGAAGGAGGAGCGGCCGGATACTTTGCTGAACCTTGGGACCATGGATAGTCTTTTGGAGTCAGTTCTCAGATGATAAGTGCTGCATGTCGTAGGGGTGAGGAGCTTGTTCATATAGATGGGTAGCTTGCCTAGAAATTATTTGAAGGCAAGACAGGAAAGATGAACTTTGCGCCTAGACTCAAGTGATAACCAATCTAGTTCTTTGAGCATTTCGCAGTGATGTGTTAGTTCCATTGGAGAACAAAACGCATATTGAATTGTAGAGGGTGTCAAGTTTGCTAAGGTGGGTTTGGGTGCTGAGCCGAATACTACGTCCCCATAGTCGATAATTGACATTAACATCTGCTGTGAGATACACTTTCTGACCAGCAGACTTAGGGAGGATTGGTCCCCAGAAAGTACACCTAGTTAGGCATAGGTTTTGGATGTCAGGGTTTCAATGTGCATCCCGAATGTTAAATGGGAGTCAAACCATATGCCCAGATATTTAAAACTAGGAACAGGAGTTAGGGTGTTGTTAGCGTTTGTTCTGATCTGGAGCTCAGTCTTTTGAATTTTTAAAAATGTAGCTTTGGTCCCAAATATCATTGTTACAATCTTATCAGTGTTTAAAAACATTTTGTTTTGGGAAATCCAATTTTCAAGTCTCAAAAAGTCAGATTGTGACTAGTATGTGTATAAGGTCGGAGAGGGTATGTGTTTAATAGTATGTACTCCGGAGGCTCCGCAGCGGCCCGAACGCTAAAGGCGCCGCCATCTTCAGAATGTTCGCGCATGCGTAGATGAGTGGCGGTGGCCATTACAGTTTGTGCATGCGCAGTGTGCTAGGCGCATGTGGTGGCAGATAGGGACAGATTACGCTGGGATTACAGCCCCCAGCCTGTATAGGGGATGGATGTCAGATGGTCCAGAGCAGCCAATCGGGTTGCAGGACTCCCTGTTCAGTGACATTGATAGATTTCGCGCGCTCAGCCCAGGAGCAGTTGGAGCTGGGACTCAGATAGGGGAGGGTGTGTATGTGCAAGGAGGCAAGTAGCCCCTGCACT
The DNA here is from genome assembly GCF_040206685.1 of Ascaphus truei. Taxonomy (NCBI): domain Eukaryota; kingdom Metazoa; phylum Chordata; class Amphibia; order Anura; family Ascaphidae; genus Ascaphus; species Ascaphus truei. The sequence continues at coordinate 93,510,709 of NC_134484.1, read as the reverse complement.
AGGCATGAAACCCCCCTCAGGCCCCAGCTAGGTCCCAACTCACCCTAGCTTGTGGCTGCTGCAGGGAAGGCCCTTATAGTTAGGGACCCTGTCCTTTAGTTATTAGCCAGCTTAGGGTCACAGCAGTCAGTGGACATTTTGCGACCACAGTCTGCGACCAGACTGTAAAAGAAAGAGAGTGACCATCACCACAGCAGCCGTTCCCATGGCAGGTGTTCCAGTTGGCGGAGGCTATCGTTGGATTGGCAGATCCCCTACTTCCATTCATCTGTGCGCCCGGGTGCTGGAGCACCCGGCAGGTACCTTTATTAAAGTGCACCAACCAAAGTAGACACACTTAGTGGCAGCGCTGACCACAGGACAAGGGTGGGGGTCATACTGTGGACACTACCAGGGTACAGTGCACAAGGGCTTCGCACAGACTGTGGACACGGTGTAGGGTACACAGTGGAGGACTACACCTTGCATGGTGCGTATGTAGTTGTATTATCAGTAACCATATTATAGTGTTAAGATATATGTTGACAGTAAAGGTATTGTTGTCTTATACCAAGTGTGTGAGTATTATGATTGGGTCTTGTGAGGGCTCCTTTCACTTCGGTGGGATCCTTCACAGGTGTTTGCGTTGCACCGAGAGTATTGTGTTACATCACCCTAGGCTCCGAGTTGCAGAGGCTTAGGCTCCTGCGAGTCAACAGGTATAGGACAGTATCAGTAGCTTCTGTGTTCAGGGGGAAACAGTGCTACACATGTGTATTGAAGCTCCCTTACAAGCTGTAGGAAGATTATTGATGAACACTGAGAAGATTAGGGGCCCCAGAAAAGAGGCTTGCGGGACACCACATATGATATCCAAGGGGTTGGAATTAAAGCCTGAGATGGACACATGTTGGGATCAACCTGATAGGTAGGAATGAATCCAGTTTAAAGCATGCTTCCCTATTCCAGGGCACTTAAGTTTGTTAAGCAAGATAACATGATCAACAGTATCAAAAGCCTTTGCAAAATCTAGGAATATTGCATAAGTGAGTTGTCCCATTCCATTCCACATTTGATTTAATTGCAAACTTTTTACAAGGTAGTTACGGTGGAGTTTTTGGGGCGAAAGCTTCAGCTGAAGGAGGAGGAGCAGACACAGAGACTAGGTTACCACTAGCAGCCAGTTAAATTGTTTATTGAATCAGCGGTTTGCTGATTCCAGCCACTGTAGCCCTGTTTACCTGGACGCTCTACTGGCTACCCTGCATTGACCAAATTTCCCATGAAGAAGTCACGTAACGTGACGAAACGCGTAGGGACGTGGTGATGTCATCGCAGACGGATGTGTGAGAGGAGTTTCTAAGCTGCCTGATACGCCATTCAGCTGATCCTCCCCCTCCTACTGTTTACCCTACATGGAAGGGAATCAAGTGAGGCACTGTGAGACACTGAAACGCTGCAAACTCGTGGGATGATCAGGTGCAAAGTATCGTATGCGGACTCCTCCACTCCTGTAGATGACTCCCCTTAGAGATTTCTCTCCAATGTTTGTATTTTTTTAGGAACAGCTTCTTTTATATAAAATTACCCATTTTTTTTATACAGTTACAGTGGCGGCCGATCTGAGTCTAAGACGGCTAGATCCATGGCTCTCAGATTATCCCGGTTAGGTATGTTTTTTTGTCGTTTTCACCCGGAGGGAACTGCCTTATTTTCGCGCTCGTGATATTAGCATTTTATTCTCGCTGTCTGCAATACTGCAATGCCATGTAAAAACTCAGGGGGGCATTTGCGAGCTGTTGTCTTGGAAGTCAAATACCTTCGCAGTTCAACCTACGTCAGTACACAGTCTAAATTTGCATATTTAAAGTATACATGCATTTGCTGTGCTGCTGTACAGTATGTGACATTTGAAAATTGTTGAAACGCATAGGCGTGTACAGTACTGTAACAGTGTCACATTTCGGCATATACATCGCTCTCCCCTCGCTCAGGATAATTAACTGCACTGCAGGGTATTTCAACTTCTTATCTTCTGTGCAATGCAGTACATCTCTCCCACACCATTCCTTTGAACGTGTGTCTGGTTTCAACCACATTCCTGCTTGACAGCAGGAATTTACTGCGCATGCACCTGTAACTTCGCCTACCACTGCTTGCTTGCCTGAGTAAGTGACCCCAAAAAAATTAAAAATTAAAAAAAAAAATTATTGTCATTTTTTTATTTTTATTTTCTCCAAAAGCCTGCAAAACCCATCTTACTGTATTATGATATTCAATCTGTGCTGTAGCTTTTGACTGCGACCCTGTGCGTTTGACTGCACATTGTTGATTTGTGTGCTTTTTACGTACTGTATTTGGGGGTGTATTATTATGATGAACTGCCTTTTGAAATCAAAGTATGTCTTTAGCTTTGAACTTCATGCAGCTGTACCCTGCAGCCCCCTCTCCCACGAACGCTAGCTCAAGGATTTGAAATTCCATGGAGTCGTTAATTTTCTGAATCTTGCCATTGTGTTCTTAATCTGTCCATAGCCGACCTACAATGCCTCACTGCACCTGCGTGTAATCCTTTTAGAGATGGGAGCTAGCTGCTTACTGTGCATGAGTCACCCAACCCCCCCTCTCCACGGAGTCGTTAATTTTCTGAATCTTGCCATTGTGTTCTTAATCCGTCCATAGCCGACCTACAAAGCCTCACTGCGCCTGCGTGTAATCCTTTTAGAGATGGGAGCTAGCTGCTTACTGCACATGAGTCACCCAACCCCCCCCTCTCCACGGAGTCGTTAATTTTCTGAATCTTGCCATTGTGTTCTTAATCCGTCCATAGCCGACCTACAAAGCCTCACTGCGCCTGCGTGTAATCCTTTTAGAGATGGGAGCTAGCTGCTTACTGCGCATGAGTCACCCAACACCCACCCCCCTCTCCACGGAGTCGTTAATTTTCTGAATCTTGCCATTGTTTTCTGAATCAGTCCATAGCCGACCTATAAAGCCTCAGTGCGTCTGCGTGTAATCACCCCCCCCCCCAACCCTTTGAGGCTTTGTTTACTTTGGAAAATCCCTTCTCGGTTTTGAAATGTAAATCCGATTTGCACAGCATTGTGAGAATTGAGAGTTAAAAAACACAGTTACTGATTCATTGGTGTACTGTAGGGGTGGTGGGGGGGGGGAGTTTGTGGTTGTTGTGAAGGATTATGACTAGCAGGAATGTGAATAAATATTTATTTTATTTTATCAGGAACCAAAAAATACAAATATAAAAATAATCATGAATAATACATAATGCAGTCTTTATTAAGTTCTTTTGGCAGATTGAAATTGGATAAACATTTACAAAACATTTCTAAAACATGGGGAAACATGAATAATGCACATTTATAAGAATATTATTTAATAATATATACTGTAATGTATAATATATATATATATAGTAATATTATTTTTTCCGTCTTTATCTTGTTCCTCATTCTGTGTACAGTACAGTAGTTCATTGAGAGAAGAGAGGTTTTGTGTACATCATTACTGCTGTTTATATACTGTACATTTTACTGTACAAACAGATTAGACTGGACACAAAACCCCACCTCCCCCCAGGCCACCCTTTTCTCCTGAAACGACAAGAAAACAAAAAATGAGTGCAGTTATGTGCGTACTGTATTATGGCATTGTGTGATGTGTAGTACTACTGTAGATGGCTGGTGCAGCTTTGAAAGAAAAAAATTGAGCAGTTAGTAGGCAGTTACGGTAGTACTGTCAAACTAGTCTATACTGGAACTACTGTTTACTCTGACTACTGTTAAATACTATGTACTGTAACCTGATGGCTGGTGCTGCTCTCTCTGTAAAGAAAAAACTGTAACTACTGTATACTCTGACTATCTGGAAAGAAAAAATCTGTTCCATACTTACCTGTATCATACTGTACTTACAATACTACAGCACAGTACTACTTCACGATCACAATAGGCAACACAGTGGCAATATGGTCTATATATTTATTGCAGCGTTCCACGGTGAGTACATCGGTCCAAAAACTCATTATGCCTTTCAACAACTCGTCCTTTATGGAGGGTTTCGCCACTTTCCGGATATGGTCCTTCAGCTGATGCCAGACCATTTCGATCGGATTGAAGTCTGGCAATCTGTCATTGAAAAAAAAGGACAATTAGTTTAAGAGATACAGTACAGTACACAGTAAAAACAGTGGGGGAAAAATGAGACACGGTTACCGCACTTTCTTAGCTGGCGTCTTCACCCAGTTGATACCGCGCTCAAGGATATGCGCTGTTGACGCGGTGTGCTTCGGATCGTTGTCCTGGTAGAAGCGGTGACCATTCGGGAACTCGCGTGTAATGTATTGAACAATGTTGTCTTGGAAGAAAGCTTTATTCATGATTCCTATAGCAAGAAAAGAAAAGTGCTCAAAAAACAGCGCAATAGTACAGTACAGTACATACAGTAAGGCTACACTAGTAAAGTACAGTGCATAAGGCTACATTACATTTCATACTGTATATTTTACCTTCAAAGATGACAATGCATCCTGGTCCACGCCTAGAGATGGTACCCCACACATGCAGCTTCACGGGGTGTTTTGGCCGCGGCTTCAAAGATATGCAGCCTTTTTTGTGGAATGCAAAGCTTGCAAATCTCTCCAGCGACATAGTAGACTTGTCAGTGAAGATGCAATCCTGGAAAGTTTCCCCACTGTCAATTCATGCCTGGACCTGGACCACTCTTTTGATTTTGTTTGCATCCCTTATCATGGGGTACGCTCTGTAATGACAAGGAATAAATAATTTTAGCGGTACAATACTGTTTCTTAAACAACACTTTTACCTCCTGTACTGTCCAGTACTAACCTCACACGTCCATATTTCCATCCAATGCTTCGTCTCATCTTCTTTATGCTGGTCTCGGATACCGCGAGATTGTGTTTTTCCTGCACAGTGTATTTGACCCTTAATGCACTCCTCTTGGAAATCTTTAACAACCATTGCTGCGAGAAGAAAGAAATACAAACACAAGAATGTATATTCGATGTTTAGTCGATGTGTATTCAATGTGCAGTGAATCCACAAAATGGATGGTGTATTTATACGGTAATGACTCACATTAGAGTACGCCCACTTTCAATATCTGTACGTCGCCGCCATGCATAAAAGGTTACACACTTTGCATACTGTAGTCCACCACTCGATGATCTTTATCTGAACTTGCCCTTGTCCAGATACTGTACTGCATTGTGCCTCCTGCTTCCATGGAGCAACCCCGATTCTACGGACGCAGGAACCCTCTTGCCTCTGCCGTGCCTGTCATGCAGAAAAAGCGAAAGGCGGTTGCCGTTTCCACGCCAAGGCAAAAGCGACAGGCTAAGGCCAATAAAGAAAACCTTCTACTTACCCCAAAGGCTAAGGGTTTTCAAAGACGTCAGCCTTATTATGTCAAGAAGATATACGGTGATGTACTCTCGACGCAAAACGATTGGCAGCCAACCCATCGAACCCGCAGACCACTTCCTCCCATACGCTTCGACGACTCTGCCGCCGCTGTCCCGGAAATCTTCAGCCCGTCTTCTCCACCCCTCGTCCTCGACGCTGTCGCCGCCCTCCCGGAAACCCACAGGCCATCTTTACCGGTTCTATCCGACGATGCTACCGCCTCTGAAATGCACGGGTCACTTTCTCCTTTGCTCTTAGACGACTCTGCTTCTCGCCCGGAAATCCAAAGGTCACTTTCTCCATCCCACTTCGATGACGCTGCCGCTTATCCTCTACCGGATATCCACAGGTCACCTCCTCCACCCTTCGATGTCGCTGCCGCTTCTCTCCATGGAACCCCCATCTCATCCTCCATTGCACCCATCCACCCAGATGTCCGCACGCCATGCACAAGAAGCAGCTCGTTAGACCGGATGCTGAATGGGATAAGTGTGGATCTCCCCGGGAACTCCATTGTGCTAGCAAAGATAGAGCTGCTTCTGGAGACCATGTTAAATGTGGAGCAAGGGATGCTACATATGGATCAACGGATGCTAGATATGGATCAACGGATGGATCGACGGATGGAGAAGATAGAGGCTGACATAGCGGGTATACATCGTTTGCTCAGTGTTAATGCCCAAGTTTCCCCCACGCCGGAGCAGAGAGGTGACATGGATGTGATGAATGGAAGCATCGACCCCCTTCTATCACCAAGCGCACCCCCTCCACCAGAAGATATAGTGTACATGTATGCCGTTGAGGAGGACATGACAACCCCGTCAAGACCACGACAGGAGACAACACGGCGACCAAGACGGAGGAAAGCTTCCCCCCAGACAACCTACCATCACCCCGTCGCCTCAAGCGCACCCGCTCGCAGAAGACCTACATTCGCTCGCATCGATACGGTGCCCGACATCACCCTGCGCGACCTGCCACCGGCACTCAGGGAGAAGTATAGGGTGATGAGTGCGGGTGCACCCCACAAGTATGCCTTGTTACTTTTTAAGCACCATGTTCCCTACTCGTTGTACTGCGACTGGGCCTTCAAAGTGAACTACAATGGAAATCGCGTAAAAAAGGTGCTTCCTGTCAATTTCAGAAAGAATTTGTAATGAAAGGCGTTCGAGACTGCATTAATGGCGTTTTGCGCCATGCAAGGAATCGGCCATGGACGGACAATGTGGTGGACTTTCTGGATTAATCAAGGGAACTGTAAGACCATTCTGTTGTGCTGTACTGTACAGTACTGTACATGTTTTGATCTGCTGAACTTACTGTAAATAAAGGAGATGTTTTGACCTGCTGTACTGTATTTAACTTACTGTTTGAACTTGCTGTACACACACACAGGAAGGACCTGCACAATTCCAGTCCCTGAGGGCCGCAAACAGGCACGGTTTTCAAGGTTGTCCTGAAAACCGTCCCTGTCTGCTGACCTCGAGGACTGTACAGGTGCAGGCCTGACTGACTGTTTTGCACAGCATCCCTCTGTACTGAATACTGTATGTTTCTTTAATAAAGGAGATGTTGCGTTTTGAATACTGTATTTTATGAATAATGAATTTTTTTAATCACAGGTAAGACCATACTGTTGTGCTGAACTGTATTGTACAGGTTTTGACCTGCTGTATTAAATAAAGAAGATTTTGTTGTGTGTTTTTTAACTTGTATTTACCCAGAAATGTTTTAACTTGCTGTACACACACATAGCACAATTCCAGTCCCTGAGGACCGCAAACAGGCACAGTTTTCAAGGTTGTCCTGAAAACCGGGCCTGTCTGCTGCCCTCGGGGACTGTAATGGTGCACACCATCTCACTGTATATGTTTTGACTTGCAGTTCTTTAATAAAGGAGATGTTGTGTTTTGTATATTTTATGAATAAAGTATTTGTTTTTAAAACATGTGACTGTAAACCATACTGACTGACTGTAAATGTTTTTACTTTCTATACATAAATGTTTTCACAACTGTAGCAGTAAACCATACACCTGTTGATGTTTTGAATTGCTTAAAATGTTTCTACATTGTACAGCATTTGTAAATAAATGTTTTTGTACTTACTCCACCAATAAAAGAACATGTTGATTTGTTTTACATTGTTCCATTGGCTCCTTTGCTACTGTAACAAAATACAGTGTTTCTAGAATGTACACTACTGTCCAGTCACACTGTACTGTATACTGTAGGCATGCTGAGTACAAGAGTATTAAAAAATATAGAAGACACATACAGTACTGTACTGTATGTACTGGCACTGTATAGAAGACATATACTGTATGTACAGTACTGTAATACAGGTAGAATAAATGCATAGTTTTAATTTTTTCGTGTTTATTTCACAGTATACTGTTTATAAAAAAAGTATTGTATACTGTACGGCCGCAAAACAACAGCATAGTGTACATCAGCCACTAAACTGTAGACTCCAGTACGTGGGTTTTTAAATCCGATTCAGCAATGTGCAGGCATTGTTACACAAAGCGATATTATCCATCGAAATCCCTCCATTAGCCGTTTTCTTTTCTGAGGAAAAACAAAAAGAAAAGTTTTACTGTAATGGTCTAAAGAAGTTTCCATCCAGTCCCACCAATAATTTTCTCGGGGGACGTCTCCTGTTCACATGCGCATGTGCCTGCCGTCGATGTAATGACACGCATACTGTATGCGTTTCAAGAAGGTTCCAATGCGCATGCGCCTAGCGTTCCACCAATAGTTCAGTATCTGCAGTACAGTATTGTAGAAGCCGCTCAGCCAATAATATTGCTTACAGGAGAATCGCTTGACTTTTGAATCGCATCGATATTGATACTGTATTGTCAAAATAAAAAAAACACAGAAAATAATACGGCAACAATACTCACCATAGAATTTGCCATTCAGCTGGCGCCGGCGCTGGTCCACTGCCAGTCCAGCGTTCTTGATCATCCACGTTGATAGTTTGCAGCGGGTCTAGTCCACCTGTAGTCAGCTGATGAGGCTGGAAATTGCTTAGGTACATGCAAGCTTGATCGAAACTGCACGTGAAATCCGGCTCAGGCTCAGGGTTGTCACTGACGGCGGGACCGTCATTGGAAGCCGGTGCTGGTGCATTGCTTGGCAGCGACTGTCGTTTCTTAGTTGGTTTTAACACGACCGTTCGCCTTTTGCCGTCTGCATGATCATAGATACAGGAAAAAGCCGGTGATACACACCAATACCCTCCAACAAATTGTGGCTCAATACGATAAAAACAGGGATCGCTACATAACCTTTTCCTTATTGCACGCTTCCACGTATGAGGAGTTGCCATCTTATCATCTGTTGCATTAATCGCGGCCCATATCAAATACGCGTAACTTCTGTGGGGTTTTTGGAAAATGGGCTGTACTTGAACACATGGCGGGCGGGTCTCTGGAGAATACTGTATCCGAAACTGGTCTTTGTCTTTCTTTAATATGAAAAGCCTAAATTGATACATTTTTGCATCCTCTTCCTTCAGTCTCAAGGCCAAGTTACAATAGCACACTGTGGTATCTTTTTTAAATGAAACACCTGCAAGTTGACACATTACTGAAGCGCATGCGCATTACAATTCATGAATATCTGCCATCTGGCGGACACGCGAAGAATTGCAATCTATTAAATCCGAACCATTCTCAATAAACGCATCAACCGCACATAACCCGCGCATGACCCGCGGCTGGGAACGCAAAATGAATGCGGCATGCTCCAGGTGAAGTGCGTCGCATTCCAGGAAAAAGCCAGGGAAAAAACGGCGATGTGTTTGACTCAGATGTGCCGCAGCAGTACGTGCTATGGAGCTTGAGCTTCTTTTTGTTTTGTTTCTCTATATATATGTGAATTGAGATGAGTGAACAACAATAAATAACTCTCAAATATGGATATACATGGTATTATAATAATAAGTCCACTAAAACCATAAGTATTTGGAGTCCACTTGTAAATGTTCCCAATTTGTAGATTGCACTAAACAGGATGCTGGCAGCCTTCTTTATGGACCCAACGACTTTCCTTAACAGATCTGTTTAGAAGAAGAAGAAAGCGCCCGATCCTAGTGCATTAAGTCTAAAAAATACATTTAATATTTCCAAAGCTTCACAATTTTGAACTCACAAACAAGAGAAGTAATAAAGCGTTGTATGAGGTTAATCTTCAATACCCATAACTACTAACGTAGCTGGGTCTTGATTATGTTTTAACTTGTAGTGACGAGACAAGCTACAGTATGTGTTTATAGTCCATGTATTATATTTCTTTGATGTTCAAGGAACCGTGTACTTAAAGAGAGAGAGAGAGAGAGTATATATATATATATATATATATATATATATATATATATATATATAGCAACTGTAAATATTACTGTATGTTCATTTGCATGTCTTAGACAGGTCTGCAACCCTGTCTTTCCCCATTGTCACCCAGCATACAGCACTTCCACTGCAGCAAGGGATTCTGGGAAATGACATGCAAATGAGCACTCAGTGCCACCTTTTGTCTCAAGCTCGTATTACACAAGCCAATCCTCAAGCTGTTTTAAACACAGCTTTTAAACAGAGGCTGGGATGAGATGCAAAGCCATTAGACCTACTCACATACATGTTTCAACCTTGATGGGTATCATCAGTGTGAGGCTGGTCTTAATGGCTAGCAGGTTTGATATATATAGAAACAAATAGGCGCTATTGGAGACCATGGACAATGAGGATTTTTTTTTTCAAACGTTTTCATTAGGCATAATCATCTTTACAGACATTGGTTTTACATTATCAGTGTTGGCCTAATACAGTTGTATTTTCCTTGTTCATGTGGGGGGAGAGAGAAAGAAAGGAAAGATCCCCTGTGGCCAAGTCATGGTCCTTGGGGTGTGGAAAAAGAAGGAGAGAAGAGGGGAGAGGAGGGGGGGGGAGAGAGAGGGAGTCATTCCACCCTCTCCTCATCCGGCCGGGTCCCGGCATCCATCCTTCACGGCCTTACTGTGGATCAGATCCGTCTGGGGTTATATCCTGATTTGATTTGGATTAATGGGTTAACCAGGGTTCCCAGATTTTATAGAAACCTTCAGTTGAGCGTTTCAAGAAGGCCGTTAGTTTTTCCATACTCATAACATCGTTAACTCTTTTTTCACTAGCTGTTTGGTGGGGGGCGCTATCTTCTTCCAAGAGTATGCGACTGAACACCTTGCTGCTGTTAGAATAAAGGAGATTAATTGCCATACTGGGCGATCGATGTCATCTATCGGTCTGCCCAGTAGGAAGGTCAGTGGATCTATAGAAATTGTGAGGCCTGTGACCTCTTTTATCAAATCTTGTACCGTAAGCCAGTATTTCTGAATTTCTGGACATGACCTCCAGATATGGGCCATGTCCCCTCTATATCCACAGCCTCTTCAGCATAGATCTGAGGACAGAGGGTAGATTTGTTTTAACCTCACTGGGGTAAGATACCAATGATACATTATTTTATAGATGTTTTCCTTCACCGTGGTACAGATGGAAGTTCCTGAGGGCGCGTCCCATATTTCCTCCCAGTCCTCTCTGTCAATAACTATGTCCAATTCTGCTTCCCATTTAAGCATATAGTTGTGAGTGGTAGAGTTCGCCGGATTCTCCATGCCGGCATATATTTGTGTTATTAGACCTTTCTGATGTACTCCTTCGCGACAGAGTTTCTCAAATTTTGTGAGAGGGGGAATTTCAATGATGGGGACATTTTTTGTAGAAAGTGTCGAATTTGGAGAAACTTAAATGTATCCAGGTGGGGTCATTTTAATTTGGTTCGCAATTCTTGAAGACTCAGGAACTGTCCATCGCTCAGCAGGTCCACGATCGCTCTGATCCCCATTGACAATGAGGATTTAAGACACCAACCAGTGGCGAGACATTTCAAAGATCTTAAACATAGCTTGGCAACGTTTCGGTGCATGCCAATAGCGCAGGCGCATGTTTCAAGTAGGGGCGGCAACAGGAGCAAGTTACTACAGTATTACAAATGGAAGCGAGGCTTATCTATAGTCTTAATTCTGTGACCCCTAATGGTCTCAATGAGGACCTCAATCTGGGGTGCTTCTTGTAACTAGCTCTGGGTCATATAAGTATATCGCCCTGCTGTTGCATGTCCAGTGAGTGCATAGTGCCCGGGAGCTATTTTTGCCATCTGCATAGTCATTCGACCTTTTCTTTAATATCTTGGCTTCTCTATAACACTTGTCTCTGGGACAAAAAATGTTCATTTATTTGCGTGTATATATCTATTAGACACAGTTTGTTAAGTATTTCTTGATATGTATGGATGTATGTATGCCCCTTTTTGTGTTCACACTCCCTAATCCCTTATGTATTAGAATGATTGTTTTCCATATGGTTTTTATTTTTTCTGTCACGGTATGTTTTAATTATGTTTCATAATTAACAACTTGGTAGTGGGCACTTGTGTAGGTACATTAGTTGGTCTATTTAAATATCTCCCTGTACATCTGGCTGTGCTGATTTAATAGACACCTTAGGCCTGTCACCATGGCATCATGGACGCCTTAGGGAATATGTAGGGTTAATAGTTCTTAGCCTCATTAGATCCCCCCCTCCAAGATGGTGGCTATACAGCCTGAGAACCGGATGTTATACTCCTATGGGTGTAGCAGTCAACAGGTAATTGAGCACAGGTGTTTGGTCACATGTGGTGAGGGTATATATATGTCTGTGTGTCAGTCTGTCTTTGGACCCTCCTTGAGAAAGGTTCCACTCCGGAACCGAAACGTCGGATTGGGCAGCCTGTTCATTTTGTATTGATGCCTAATACAGACTTTTTTGTCTATACGGATCTGAGTGCAGTCTTCCTTTACCGGATGTGAGAATGGTAATGTTGTTCTATATATATATTTATATATATATATATATATATGTAGCCAGGTTCCCCCCTGTCATGGCTGACCCCCTCCTCCCTTCGGCAGACGCTGTGTACGAGGGAGTGAGGGGGGGCCGTGTGCGCGAAGGAGCGATCCCTGGTAGCTAGGGACGCGAGCGGCGAGCAGGCCGGTTGCCGGGGAAGCGATCGGGCCGTCGCTAAGGCCGCGATCGCGTTGCTACCGGCCCGGCGGCTCGGGAAGCAGGGCGCCGCCATGTTAGGGCTGTTGCGCATGCGCAGTGCCCCAACCCAGCGCGGGAGGACCAGATAGTTCGCGCATGCGCGAGATGAGCATGCCAGCCCCCAGGGTGCATAGGGGCAGAGACACCTGATGCCAGGGAGCCTATCAGAAGGCCAGATTCCCCTGCTAGCAAAGAGATACATTTCGCGGGGTTTTGCAGCCACGCATTCACTCAGGATCCGGACCAGCTAGGGGTAGGAGGTAGATGCAGGGGTGAGTGACCCTCTGCATTAGGCCAGCAGCCCCCAAGGTCCCAGTTAGGTCCTGAGCCATCTATTAGCTTGTGGAGCTTAGGGACAGGCCCTAGATAGGGACACTGCCCCATTTATTGGTTGAATAGACAGGGACACAGTGTTGAAGCCGTGCGGCCCTGTGAGGTGGGTTCTGGGCTCAGAACACCACCCAAGACCCTGCGACAAGGAGTGACATTGTTGCGCTGGACTTTCAACCCACGCGGTGTGGAGGACCCCGTCGGATCGTGTGGATTTATATCGCGGTACCCGTGGCTGGAGCCCGGGCAGGTAACCTGCATCTCACGTGCACCAACCAGGCCTATCACCAAACATAGTGGCTGCGCAGTCACACACACACCTGTACAGTGGTATTTGACTTCGAGAACACGAGACATTTGGGTGGGGGTTACTGGACACAGGGTGGGGTCACACTGTGGGTGGTTAGCATCCGCCGTGACGCCTAGAGGTGGTTAGCGTCCGCCGTGACGCCTAGAGGTGGTTAGCGTCCGCCGTGACGCCTAGAGGTGATAGCGTCCGCCGTGACGCATAGTGTGGTTAGCGTCCGCCGTGGCGCAATATGCTGTTATGCTGTTTTGATGTTATGCTGTTTTGATGTTATGCTGTTACGTGATTTGTGTGTTTCCATGCAGTAAAGCCCGTCCTGTTTTATATTCTGTAGTGTTGTGTGGTTGTTCCTGTGAGGGCCTCCTCCCACTCCGTTGGGATCCCTCCCAGGTGGAGGCGTTGCACCTAGAGATGTATGATAAAGATGTACCCCAGGTTCCCCAAGCGGAGGCTTAGGCTCCTGAGAGCCACACAGGTTGCACAGCACGTAGTAGCGGCGGTAGTCATAGGGAAGACCCGTTACATTTGGAGGCGCTGCTGAGAGTGAGACCTGGGGTGCCCGAACTCAGCAAAAATGTCGTTAGGTTACACGTTACCTTCCCGCCAAGAGGTGTACACGTGGGCGGTAAAAAGGCAAGTCCCGCCCCCACAAACCCTTGCTGTAGGACAAGTTCCCGCCAATGCCTCATCCTATGAACTATGTTTAATCCTAATGCAGTACCCAGGCTTAGAAGATGCCAGAATCTTGGGTCGCCGCTCCGACCCCGACGGGTCATGGTGCACCGTATTAATCACTGGGGGATGTGAATTGTCGCCACAGCAAGGCCCATCCAACTTGCGTTTCCACGGGGCCCTCAGCTCAGGGTGTCCTGTTATATATCCTGAAATGCCGATAAAACCCGAACCCTGTAGCCCCAGAACAGACCTGCTAGAGACTAGTATGCGCATGTCCCTGTCCCCACCAGAAAGTGTATGCGGGGATGAGGCCAGTGTATTATCCTGTGCTAATTGTCGCTCAAGCAGACGGAGCTCCAGCCCCAGTAGAATGGGAGAAATCCAATTACTAGCCCAGGCCATCCAACAACTGGGTAGGCCCAAGCACGAATCCCCTTCCCCTCAGCCATACCGCAAGTTAAAGCTCTTTTCAGGGGTAAACCCTACTCCCACTGGTGAAGAGGCTTTTGATGTTTGGAAGGAATATGCTTCACAGGTACTGGAAGAGTGGACCTGTCCTGATGAGGTGAAAAGACAACGAATCATGGAGTGCCTGCGCCCGCCTGCGTCCACTACCATCAAGATGTATAAAGATCAGCATTCGGGGGTTACCGCACATCAGATGATGGAGTCGCTTACCCGGGCATATGGTAAGGAAGAGGATGTGAGTGAACTATGGACTAAGTATTACAATCTCCGCCAGAAAGAGGGGGAAGACCTATCCGAGTTCATACAACGGATCCAATTGCTCTTGTGGGAGCTACGTTCCCGCCAAGTCATCAAGGCCTCAGAAGTAAATGAGTATAGGCGCACTCAATTCCTGCGGGGAGCCATACCCACGCACCATATCGTGATAATGCTCAGACGCACGCTACAGAAGGGAGACCCCCCTACTCTAGAAGACCTACTGGATGAGGTGAAGGGTCATGAGGCCTATACTAGGTTGCATACGCCCAAGAAGGCCAAAGACCCGCGCAAGGATGAGACCAAGGAAGCAACAGTGCCCAAAGCAAAGGGGAGCAAGAGCGGTAAGGATACGGCCACCCCGGAGGTGCCTAGGTCCGCTCCCAGGTCACTTGACGGTCCGGGTCCCCGCCCAGACTTCCGTTGCTTCAACTGTGGTGAGCAGGGCCATGTTGCAAGGAACTGTTCAAACCCCACTAAGGCCCAGACCTACACCGTGACCGTGCGGAAGGCAAGCTCGTCCCTATCAACCATACCCGAAGATGTTGCCGAGGAGTCGGGGGGGCCTTCCACGGAGGAGACGCCCCCGGCCGATGCTTACTGCCGAGTAGGGCCCACCGCTGTAATAAGAGTCGTCGTGGAGGGGATATACTCTTCAGCACTTCTGGACACTGGATCACAGGTGACCATCATCTACCGTCCATTCTACGACCAGCACCTCAGCCATCTTCCCTTGCAGTCAGCCGAAAAGATGAAGTTATGGGGACTGAGTAAAGATGATTATCCCATAGACGGAATAGTAGCGGTCAAGCTGGATATCTTGCAGTTGAACACTAACAAGTCGCATCCCATGCTGGTGGAAGCTTTGGTCTGTCCAGAGGCTCGAGAACATCCCAGTGCCCCCATCATACTAGGCACGAATGCCGATATTGTGAGGTCGGTGATTCGCTCATTCCTACAAGAAGCCGGTGAGCTACCGTTGTCATCCCTGAATATAGCCCCTGGCCTGCGGGAAGAATGCTATAGGGTGGCGTATGAGGAACAGTATGGTGAAATCTTTAATCAAGAGCGAGGGTTATTGCAGATTCCACCAGGGGGAGTGAGGCACGTGACAGCGCTGATCAAGTACCCCAGTCGGCACGAACACGACCGATACTTCTCGCTAGAGACCCTCCCTGAGTCTGAGAATCAGTGGGGATACCGAATGATACCTGAAGTACGGGATTGGCCATCTACTGTCCCTAGGAAGATTACCGTGTCTATCCAGAACATGTCTCTCCATACCGTGCCGCTGGAAGTAGGACAAAGGTTGGGTAGAATTTATCCTGTGGATCCTGTAGACGATCCAGTGACCGTTCACACTGCCCGTGTGGGAGAAGAGGCCGAGGCACTACAATTCGACTTCGGAGAGTCTCCCCTGGGAGAAGCATGGAAAGAGAAGCTATGTGCTCAGTTGAGAGAGAGACGAGATGTGTTCTCTACTAGTGAGATGGACGTGGGATGCAGCAGAAGCGCTCAGCACACGATTCGTCTGAATGATGACACGCCATTTAGGGAAAGGTCGCGCCGCTTAGCTCCCAGAGATGTGGAGGATGTGCGGGGTGTCCTGAACGAGATGGAAACGGCCGGCATAGTGACCGGATCTCGGAGTCCCTATGCCTCACCGATTGTGGTGGTACGAAAGAAGAATGGGTCTGTTCGATTGTGCGTGGACTACAGAACATTGAACAGACGTACTGTGCCTGACCAATACACGCTACCCCGAATAGAGGAGATTCTCAGCGCACTGTCCGGAAGCCAGTGGTTTAGCGTGTTGGACCTTCGATCTGGGTATTACCAGGTTCCGATGAGCCCTACTGATCAAGAAAAGACGGCGTTCGTCTGTCCCCTGGGATTTTATCAGTTCACTCGGATGCCCCAAGGTATCTGTGGCGCTCCAGCCACTTTCCAACGGCTTATGGAAAAGACGATTGGAGATATGTGTCCGCGTGAGTGTTTGGTCTATCTAGACGACATAATCGTGTTCGGAGCCACCCTTGAAGAACACGAGACTAGGCTGATGAAAGTATTGGATCGCTTAGGGAAAGAAGGCCTGAAGCTCTCATTGGATAAGTGCCGCTTCTGTCGAACATCGGTCACTTATGTGGGTCATATCGTGTCCGCAGACGGAGTGGCCACCGACCCGGCCAAGGTGGAGGCGGTGGTGAATTGGCCAAGACCCGAGAATGTGCTGGAGCTGAGGTCATTTCTCGGGTTCTGTGGATATTATAGAAGATTCGTGGATGGATACTCCAAGAAGGCAGCTGTGCTGAACGATCTGCTGAAGGTCTATCCAGAGGAACCCAAGCAGAAGAGGACCCCCCCAAGGACCCCCTTCGGGGATCGGTGGACGCCGGCTTGTGAAGAAGCATTTAAGAGGCTGAAGAATAGTTTAACAGAGGCTCCCGTTCTAGCATATGCTGACCCGGAAAAGCCTTACATTCTGCACGTGGATGCCAGCCTCAATGGATTGGGAGCTGTGCTACACCAGAAGTACCCCACTGGGCTTCGTCCTGTGGCATATGCAAGTAGAAGTTTGACTCCCAGTGAAAAGAATTATCCAGTTCACAAATTGGAGTTCCTCGCCCTCAAATGGGCCATATCGGACAAGCTACATGATTACCTATATGGGGTCACCTTCGAGGTCCGAACAGACAACAATCCGCTGACCTATGTACAAACCACGGCCAAGTTAGATGCGACCGGTCACAGATGGTTGGCCATCCTTGCCAATTACCAGTTTTCTATGAAATATAAGCCTGGACCTCTCAATATAGGAGCCGATGCCCTATCTAGGAGATCGGGACTGGGCGAGACCGCCGACGATGGCCCGTGGGAAGAAATTCCAGGACCAGGAATGAGAGCTATGTGTTCCACTGCTGCTATTGTAAACGACCGAGTGGCATTCTCCGAGCTACGAGTAGTGGATTCTTTAGGGTGTCGACCTCAAGCCCTTCCAGAAGCTTACTGCCACCCCGATGGCATGGGTCTAACACAAGACGTTATCTTCACGGTGAAGGAACTGGTACTAGCGCAGACACATGATCCTGCGGCTAAGGCTGTCCGAGAGGCCCTACACAAAAATGACTCTTCACTGGTGAAACGGGCTCCTCGCGAGGATGTGAGTCTTCTCATGAGAGAATGGGATAAGTTTGAGATGAATAACGGCCTACTCTATAGGGTTGTTCAATTCCACAATCATCCTTACCGTCGACAACTATTTCTACCTCGGCGTATGCAAGGCCTCGTTTTAAGATCACTACATGATGATCATGGACATTTGGGGGTGGATAAGACCTTGGGTTTAGTGCGAGACCGGTTCTTCTGGCCTAGAATGCGGGAGTCAATTGAACAACACTGCAGAAAATGTCTACGGTGCATTCATAGGAAGACCCTTCCCACCCGTGCTGCTCCAATGGGCCATCTCAAAAGTGCTGGGCCTATGGATTTAGTTTGTATGGACTTTTTATGCATAGAGCCAGATTCAAGGGGTGTAGGAAATGTGCTAGTAGTGACAGATCACTACACTCGATACGCTCAAGCCTTCCCCACGAAGGACCAGAAGGCTACCACCGTGGCTAAAGTGCTGTGGGAGAAGTATTTTGTGCATTATGGTCTGCCCAGCAGGATGCACTCTGACCAGGGACGGGATTTTGAGAGCAAGCTGATCAAAGAGTTGCTAACACTGTTGAACATTCAAAAGTCCAGGACTACTCCCTACCACCCAGAGGGAGATGCGCTCCCTGAAAGATTTAATCGGACATTGCTGGACATGCTAGGCACTCTGAAAAATTCCCAAAAAGGAGAATGGAGTAAACATGTTGAGGCCTTGGTGCATGCCTACAATTGCACTAGGCACGAGTCCACCGGATACACCCCATACTTCATGATGTTCGGGAGAGAAGCCAGACTGCCAATCGACATCCGCCTACGGGTATCTACCGACGGGATACCCAACATGGCTCATTATCGATATGTGCAGAGACTCCAGGACAGTCTGCACCGTGCCTATCAGTTAGCGGAAAGAGCCACCGCTCGACTGAATGCCAATAATAAAAGACGGTACGACCACAAAGTACGCTATAGAGCGCTCCAACCAGGAGACGCAGTTCTCCTACGCAACTTAGGGATTCCAGGCAAGCACAAGTTAGCTGATCGCTGGAGGGAGGGGCCTTTTCAAGTAGAGTCCCAAATGCCGGGCCTCCCTGTTTATCGCATACGTGATGTGAATGGCAAAGTAAAAGTTTGGCACCGAAACCACTTGTTACCTATCTCCCAACTGGGAGAGAGTGAACCTGAAACAGAAACAGTAATGAACGACAGTGAGCCTGAAGAGGCTATTGCGAATCCCGGCCCCATAGATGAGACCATTCAGGATCCTTTGGAGGGAACATCCAACAGAGACTGGTGGGCACCTCCCGAAGGCGCAACAAGTACGGGGCCAGCTGACAAAGTACCGCCATTGGAATTTTCACCAAGTAATCAATCACTAGATCCTACCACTCCGAGTTTTGTGCCTCAAAGAGACAATGTTCAGTTACAAAGAGACTTTCCCCAAACTGGTTCACCCTCTGCCAGAGAGTCTAGGCCTCAAGCCTACGATGGTCTGTCTCAAGAGGAAGAAATGGAGACTGAGACTCGCAGGAGTCAGAGAGTGAGACGCCCTCCCACTAGAGTGGCTTATGATTCATTAGGGGCACCTCACTATGAGTCTCAGCAGCAAGCTAAAGCCAAGCTAGCCTCAGTTATCAATATGTTTGTTGAACTGTACAATCTCGTTTAGAGTAATCGTTAAGTTGTACTTTAACACTGCATTTTTATTATATAAAGTTTTGCAAACACTGTTGGAAGGTTATGTGGTTCAAGCGAGGACGTTGGAGTTCTCACCAGGGGGAGGATGTAGCCAGGTTCCCCCCTGTCATGGCTGACCCCCTCCTCCCTTCGGCAGACGCTGTGTACGAGGGAGTGAGGGGGGGCCGTGTGCGCGAAGGAGCGATCCCTGGTAGCTAGGGACGCGAGCGGCGAGCAGGCCGGTTGCCGGGGACGCGATCGGGCCGTCGCTAAGGCCGCGATCGCGTTGCTACCGGCCCGGCGGCTCGGGAAGCAGGGCGCCGCCATGTTAGGGCTGTTGCGCATGCGCAGTGCCCCAACCCAGCGCGGGAGGACCAGATAGTTCGCGCATGCGCGAGATGAGCATGCCAGCCCCCAGGGTGCATAGGGGCAGAGACACCTGATGCCAGGGAGCCTATCAGAAGGCCAGATTCCCCTGCTAGCAAAGAGATACATTTCGCGGGGTTTTGCAGCCACGCATTCACTCAGGATCCGGACCAGCTAGGGGTAGGAGGTAGATGCAGGGGTGAGTGACCCTCTGCATTAGGCCAGCAGCCCCCAAGGTCCCAGTTAGGTCCTGAGCCATCTATTAGCTTGTGGAGCTTAGGGACAGGCCCTAGATAGGGACACTGCCCCATTTATTGGTTGAATAGACAGGGACACAGTGTTGAAGCCGTGCGGCCCTGTGAGGTGGGTTCTGGGCTCAGAACACCACCCAAGACCCTGCGACAAGGAGTGACATTGTTGCGCTGGACTTTCAACCCACGCGGTGTGGAGGACCCCGTCGGATCGTGTGGATTTATATCGCGGTACCCGTGGCTGGAGCCCGGGCAGGTAACCTGCATCTCACGTGCACCAACCAGGCCTATCACCAAACATAGTGGCTGCGCAGTCACACACACACCTGTACAGTGGTATTTGACTTCGAGAAGACGAGACATTTGGGTGGGGGTTACTGGACACAGGGTGGGGTCACACTGTGGGTGGTTAGCGTCCGCCGTGACGCCTAGAGGTGGTTAGCGTCCGCCGTGACGCCTAGAGGTGGTTAGCGTCCGCCGTGACGCCTAGAGGTGATAGCGTCCGCCGTGACGCATAGTGTGGTTAGCGTCCGCCGTGGCGCAATATGCTGTTATGCTGTTTTGATGTTATGCTGTTTTGATGTTATGCTGTTACGTGATTTGTGTGTTTCCATGCAGTAAAGCCCGTCCTGTTTTATATTCTGTAGTGTTGTGTGGTTGTTCCTGTGAGGGCCTCCTCCCACTCCGTTGGGATCCCTCCCAGGTGGAGGCGTTGCACCTAGAGATGTATGATAAAGATGTACCCCAGGTTCCCCAAGCGGAGGCTTAGGCTCCTGAGAGCCACACAGGTTGCACAGCACGTAGTAGCGGCGGTAGTCATAGGGAAGACCCGTTACATATATATATATATATATTGTGTGTGTGTGTGTTTGTGTGTGACAAGGAAAATATTTCCTTTTCTTAGTCTCACTACATTTACTCTTCAAATTACTATGGGGTAAATTAAAATTAAATAAAACATTTAATATTTTCCTATGAGACTTTAAACATGTGTAGCAGTGACCCCGGATTCACCCCATTTAGCGGGAGGTTGCACTTGCAAATAGTAGTTGTAAAAGCTTGCGAAGGAGGAGAGTGCATTTGGAGGGAGAGAGCCTGTCCCTTGACCCAGCAGCCCTGCGGGGAGGGTCAGGTGCGAGAGACTAACCAATGGGCAGAGGAGGTGCCAGAGATATAGGCAGTGGTTGCGCGCACGTGGAGCCAGAGCTGATTGGAGAGGAGAGGAGACGGAGAGTCTGTGAGGGGAGGTTGAACCGCCCCGGCGCAGGCCAGGTGCCCCCAGGCCCAGCTAGCCCTGAGTCACCTTAGAGACAAGCTGAGCTAGGGATCGCCTTAGTGAGGTTCCTGTTCCCCTAGTAACTGTAAGTTTGACCGGGACTATACTGTCGAGAGGGATGTCTGGGCTCAGAACCCCCCCTTGGAGTTGCCGGAGTCCGGGTGGGAGCACCCCGGATCCTAGAGAGAGAGATAGAGCGGTGTCAACATACAGAGACTCTTTTTGAAGATCGTGGCAGTTCCGAGAACCGGAGTGCTCGGCAGGTATTTCATCAAGTGCACCAACTGTATCATTCATTCACCCGAGACATAGTGACTGCGCAGTCACCCATACACACACCTAGGGCCTGCTGTGAGCGGGAGGACTAATCTGTAAGGATCGGACATGGGGTGGGCTCACCCGGTGGCGGGTGTGGGGTATTATTGTTGGTGTCCGCCGTGGCACAGGTTGTGGGGCATCCGCCGTGGCGCTAGAAAATGTGGACGTCCGCCGTGGTGTGTTATATACTGTATATCCGTATATAGGAATGTTATGGCATGTAATGTACTGTGAGTTTGATCTGCAAGTAAAAGAGATTGGTTTTAGAGCTTGGCTGTGTAAGTGTAATTCTTGCATATACTGTACGTCCTGCGAAAACCCACTCCCCCTTTGGCGGGAGCTGTCGCAGGTGGAGGCGCTGCACCCGTTATAAATATTGCGCGCACCCCAGGCTCTCCGTGGCAGAGACTTAGGCCCTGTGAGCCCGCAGGTAATACAGCACATAGCAACAGCTTGCTAGTGTTAGGAAGCAGGGTTACACATTCATGGAATTAATCCCACAATACAGATGTTATTGTGAGTTTTTGCGTTACTGTATATGTATTTACAAATGTTACAGTGCTAGTTTAAGAAAAATTCATATCATGTAAAAGAATTGAACCTCTAGGCATCCACTGAATCCAGGAATAAGTTCCAACAATGATGTCACAGTATTGTACATGTGCGTATTATGCTGATTACCAGGTGTTTTGTTGTTAATTTACCAAGTTTCAGTACATTACATTTTGTCATTGAACAAATAATGTAAATTCTTAACTAAACTTTCAATTTATTAAAATTTCAAATGATATGTTTAAAAACAATGTATGCTCCAGGTGGAACAGTATTTGAGACATTGGACTTGGCTTACAGTGGGTATCCTGTAACTCATATTATACTGTTTGCAGAATTCAGAGGCCCCACATCACCTCATTTTACGATGTGTAGTATTCCAACCAAACGGATATATTCAAGATCAACGTACCATAGGAATATATGAATGTTGGAGATTTGAGACTATGATACCAAATAAACGGAAACACATTAAAGCAACAACTTTCCAGCCCTTTCTATATATCTTTTAATATACAGTTGTAGCCTGGCTAGTCCAGCCTGCCTCTCTGCATCCTGTCATGTAAGTGTCAGGAATCCACTCCTGGCTTTGGTTGGAGCCCATCCATCCTGAGCTTTGCAGGTTCCAGACAATCTATTCCCTGCTTCTGCAAGCACCTGCCTCCTGCTGCCTCCTGTGCAGCTCTGGCCTGATTGGCCTCCTGTGCTATTAGTGCCTGCCCCGCCCTCAGGAAGTGGCTGGACATAGACTTTGCAATCTTAGTTGCAAGTAACTGTGCTTGTCACAGACTCTCTCTGTTTGGCCTGCTAGGACTCCTTGTGCCTTGTATCCTGCGCCCAGTCCCCTGCTGCCTAGGGCTTTTTGCATAGTAGCCTCGGCGCTGCTTCCTTGTTCCTGGCAGACTTCGCCTTCACCGCGTGGATGCAGCTACGCTGGTTTCCCCAGCGTTTCCTATGGCGTGTCTGCACCTCCTGGTTCCTGCTTCCTCCAAGTGGAGTTCACTCCTGGCCTTTTCCTGACGCACTGCAGCACCTTCGCTGAAGCATCTCCAATCATTTGTTCTCCAATGCAACTACAACACACATCACTGCGAAATGCTCAAAGAACTAGATTGGTCATCACTAGAGTCTAGGCGCAAAGTTCACCTTTCCTGTCTCACCCTCAAATACTTTCTGGGCAAGCTACCCAGCTACCTGAACAAGCTCCTCACCCCTACCACATGCAGTACCTATCACCTGAGATCAGACTCCAAAAGACTATTCATGGTCCCAAGACTCAACAAAGTATCCGGACGTTCCTCCTTCTCCTTCCGTGCACCCCAAAACTGGAACAACCTACCAGAGACTCTCATATCCACCACCAGCTTAAGTTCTTTCAAATCTAAGGCTGTCTCACACTTTAATCTGGTCTGTAACTGTTTCATACGCTCATAATATATATTTTCTTTAACTGTGCATGCAATGTCTTGTATATAAATGTATACTGTGACAAACGGCTTACTCCGGGGCTCCGCCGTCTGTCCGGGACTGTTAGAACACGGTCTTTTAGGGTAGGTTAAATGATGAGACGTCACGTACTGTTCCTTTAAACAGGCTATGCCTGGTTTATTCAGTCCCAGGCACTGAGACTGCCACAGTTTAAACAGAAAACAAAGCCAAACAAAAAGCTGCTCGTCTGAGCGATAACTTAAACTTAGATGTCCCTGACTCAGAGTTGGAAGTGGCTTGTCCACTTCCACCAACAAAATAAGTACCTTTGCAGTCTTTAGACAAACTAACAGAATGAATGAAGCGATTTGGGAAAGAGGCTTTCTCACCCCTCTGCAGTTCAGCAGCCTTCCAGGCTCTTGGGCGGGGCCCAGAGGAAACAGGAAACAGGTCTTATATACCTGAACTCTAATCAGCATGACAGGTGACAGAAAACAGGCAGCAGACAAACTGTGGAATGGAGTGCCTGTACCACAAGGCTGCCCTGTTCAGCTTAGACAGGACAGAAACTGTTCAGTATCCTGGGAGCCCTGTATATGGAGTTTATTACCAACCCCTGGTTTCTGTCACATATCCTCCCCCCCAGCTCAGACCTCGAGGGGTGAGCGACCATGGATATTAGGGAGTGCATCCTTGACAACCCGTCGGCATTGCCATGTTTGTGCCCCGACCTGTGTTCCACAGAAAATTTAAAGGGCTGTAGGCTTAGGAACCACCTGGTCACCCTAGCGTTCTTCTCCCTATTTTGACACATCCAGGTAAGGGGTGCATGATCTGTGACCAATCGGAACTTTCTCCCCAACAGATAATACTTGAGTGTCTCTACAGCCCACTTTATTGCGAGACACTCTTTCTCGACTATGGAGTAATTTTTCTCCTGGGGATTTAGTTTCCTACTTAAATAAAGGATGGGGTGCTCCTCCCCTTGAGACTCCTGGGAGAGTACCGCCCCCAGCCCTACCTCAGATGCGTCGGTTTGGACTACGAACTCTTTGGAGAAGTCAGGTGTGACCAACACTGGTTGGGCACAGAGAGCTTCTTTCAGGCTTCTAAAGGCCTGTTCGGCTTCGGGGGACCACTTTACCATTAGCGGTCCTCTTGCTTTTGTGAGGTCGGTTAGTGGGGTTGCCTTAGTTGCAAAATTGGGAATAAACCTCCTATAGTAGCCAATTAACCCCAAAAAGGTCCTTACTTGTTTTTTTGTGACTGGCCTTGGCCAATTTTGTATCGCCTCTACTTTGAGTGTTTGTGGTTTGAGTAACCCTCTACCAATAGAATACCCCAGATACTTGGCCTCCTCCAGACCAATAGTGCATTTAGCGGGGTTAGCAGTTAGTCCAGCAGACCGAACTGCGTCGAGCACAGCTTGGACCTTTGGAAGGTGGGACTGCCAATCTTCACTATGGATTACCACATCATCCAGGTAGGCGGCAGCGTACCGAACATGTGGTTTTAAAATTTTATCCATCATTCTTTGGAATGTGGCGGGAGCTCCATGTAAGCCAAAAGGCAGCACCTTATATTGAAAGAGGCCGTCTGGGGTTGAGAAGGCTGTTTTTTCTTTTGCCCTTTCTGTGAGGGGAACCTGCCAGTACCCTTTTGTTAGGTCTAGGGTTGTGAGATATCGGGCTTTGCCCAGTCTCTCTACAAGTTCATCCACCCTGGGCATAGGATAAGTATCAAATTTTGACACTGCGTTTAGTTTCCGGTAGTCATTACAAAACCTTGTTGTACCGTCTGGCTTTGGGACTAAAACTATAGGGCTGTTCCACCCACTTTGGGATTCCTCAATTACGCCTAGTTTTAGCATTTTTTTAACCTCTAAACTTATAGCCTCTCTCTTGGCCTCTGGGATTCGGTACGGTTTAAGGTTAACTCGGACCCCCGGTTCAGAGACTATGTCATGTTTAATTACGTTAGTTTTACCTGGCTGTGTAGAGAAGATTTCTTTGTTCCTTCTCACTAAACTCTGGACCTCTCGTTTCTGATGCACGGACAGTGTTTCAGCTATGCTAACCTCTGGGTCAGTTTCTTGATTCTCTGACGGACCTGGGGGTACTAGGGTTAACAAGACCTCTCTATCTTTCCAGGGCTTGAGTAGGTTTATATGGTAAATTTGCTCAGGTTTCCTCCTACCTGGCTGCCTTACCCTATAATTTACTTCTCCCACTCTTTCCAAGACCTCATATGGCCCATGCCATTTAGCAAGGAATTTACTCTCCACGGTGGGAACCAGAACTAGTACCCTATCACCTGGAAAAAAAATTCTGACCCTAGCACCCTTATTATACGTATTCCTTTGTGCTTCTTGAGCTTTCTCCATGTGTTCCCTCACTATGGGTAGGACTGCAGCAATGCGGTCCTGCATTTGGGCAACATGCTCTATTACACTTCTGTAAGGGGTAACCTCGTGTTCCCAAGTTTCTTTGGCTATATCCAGTAAGCCCCTTGGATGTCGGCCATACAATAGTTCAAACGGGGAGAAGCCTGTGGATGACTGGGGAACTTCCCTAATGGCAAATAACAGGTATGGTAACAAACAGTCCCAGTTTTTCCCATCCTTATCGACCGCCCGGCGTAACATGCTCTTTAAGGTTTTATTGAACCTTTCCACTAAACCATCTGTTTGTGGATGATAGACTGAGGTTCTGAGATGCTTGATTTTTAGGAGTTTACATAGCTCTTTTGTTACTTGGGACATAAATGGTGTTCCCTGGTCAGATAAGATCTCTTTAGGAATTCCGACCCGGGAAAACAGAAGTACTAACTCTTTTGCTATGTTTTTAGCAGAGGTGCTACGTAGGGGAACTGCCTCCGGATATCGGGTAGCATAATCTAATATTACCAATATATGCTGATGTCCCCTAGCAGACTTTATTAGGGGTCCTACTAGATCCATAGCAATCCGGTCAAATGGTACCTCTATTATGGGAAGGGGTACCAATGGGCTGCGGTATGCTTTGAACGGGGCGGTGATCTGACATTCTGGGCATGAGGAACAATAGTTTGTAATTTCTGCCAGAACCCCAGGCCAATAAAAGCTTCGGAGAACCTTTTCTTTTGTCTTTTCCACCCCTAGGTGTCCCCCCAATGGATGACTATGTGCGAGGTGTAATACTACGTTACGGAATGTCCGTGGTACCAACAATTGTTTAGTTGTAACTGATTTTCTTTTATCAACCCGATATACTAGGTCGTTCTCTACCTCGAAGTAGGGGTAAGCAAGTGACCTATCTGGTTGGCCATGAGTACTATTCTGGTCCCGTATATTTCCCCTTGCTACCGCTAATGTGGGGTCCTCCCACTGGGCCTTCTTAAAACTCCCAGGACTGACCTCTAGGTCAGCGAGGGTCTTATCCTGTACTGGGGTGGTAAGTGCCTGATCAACATCTTGATTTGGGGTATTCCCTACCAAAGTAGTGATGGGGAAGGGAATTTCACAGCACTCCTCCTTTTCCCCCTTCTTATTTGGGCCCTCGTCAACCTCCATTTCTGAAAAAGGGAAAGGATTTGTTTCTTCTAACACTTCGTTATGGTCTGCTATTGAACTCTGGGCGCTATTCTGAGCTGGGGACCACATTTTTAGAAAATGGGGAAAGTCGGTCCCTATTAACACATCATGTGCCAGTTTGGGTACAACACCCACCTTGAAATCTAAAGAACCAAATTCTGTTTAAAAAAAAACATCAACAGTGGAATATTCATGATTATCCCCATGTATACAACAAATTGCCACTCTTTGTGAACTGTTTACCTGTTTCTTCTTAATGGGCAATAGGTATTCGGACACTAGTGTGACCATACTCCCAGAGTCAAGAAGTGCCCGAACCCTCTTACCATTAACCTTTACAAATGCCCACAGATGGTTATTCAAGGGGTCCTCTGGGCTAGGGCCCATACATTGGGACAACAGCGAATAAGGTTCCACGCTGTTGCATTGCATGGGCTCATCATTTAGTGGGCAGATTTTTGCTGTGTGGCCCCTCTCATGACAATTTACACATTTAGGTACATAGTCTGTGTCCCACTTAGAGCCTTTTCCCGGCTCCCCATGTTGGCTATTGCCCTTAGTGTGCGAACCACTGTTGCTGGAGCGGCGTGAAGGTGGTCGCCGCTCTTCAGCGCCCCTTAACCCCGGTACCCTTTTACCGTCTCTGGAAGAGTCCTGGAACCTCGGATAGTGGGGTTGCTCCACGACTGTGGGTTGCGGGTGCTCTTCTGCTGCACTGTACCTTTCTACAAGGGCCACAAGCTCATCCGCATTGTGGGGGTCACTCCGACTGACCCAACGGCGTAAGGCAGAGGGAAGTTTCCTCAAGAACTGGTCCATGACCAACCGTTCCACGATGTGGCTTGCTGAGTTGATCTCGGGTTGTAGCCACTTCCGGGCGAGGTGGATGAGGTCATACATCTGGCTTCGGGTGGCTTTATCCATCGTGAAGGACCATGCGTGAAACCTTTGGGCACGAACAGCCGTGGTCACGCCGAGGCGGGCGAGGATCTCGAACTTCAATTTTGCATAGACGTTAGCTTCGGCTGGCTCTAGATCAAAGTAAGCCTTCTGGGGTTCGCCGCTTAGGAAGGGTGCGATTAGACCAGCCCACTCAGCTTCTGGCCATCCCTCTCTCTGTGCCGTGCGTTCAAACGTGAGAAGATAGGCTTCCACATCATCCGAGGGTCCCATCTTCTGAAGGTAGTGGCTTGCCCTGGTCATTTTCGGAACTGGGGCTGCCTCTGCCAGTGGAAGGTTACTGATATTCCCCCTCAGGATCTCGAGTTCCTGCTGTAAGCCCTGAGCGAACCGCTGTTGCTCCTCTCTCAGCAGGCGGTTTGTCTCTTGCTGGTTTGCATTAGTCTCTTGCTGGGCTATTAACAGCTGTCGCTGGGTTTCACTCGCCTGTTGCTGGGCTTCATTCGCGTCTTTCTGGACAGCGACATTGCGTACCAGCGCACTCACCACGTCTTCCATCTTGTTTGGAGAGAGAGAAAAAAAAACCTTCTTTTTTTTTTTTTTTAAAGTTCTTTAACCCCCAGACCTTTCAGTGTTCTGCCCGCATTCTCCACCATATGTGACAAACGGCTTACTCCGGGGCTCCGCCGTCTGTCCGGGACTGTTAGAACACGGTCTTTTAGGGTAGGTTAAATGATGAGACGTCACGTACTGTTCCTTTAAACAGGCTATGCCTGGTTTATTCAGTCCCAGGCACTTAGACTGCCACAGTTTAAACAGAAAACAAAGCCAAACAAAAAGCTGCTCGTCTGAGCGATATCTTAAACTTAGATGTCCCTGACTCAGAGTTGGAAGTGGCTTGTCCACTTCCACCAACAAAATAAGTACCTTTGCAGTCTTTAGACAAACTAACAGAATGAATGAAGCGATTTGGGAAAGAGGCTTTCTCACCCCTCTGCAGTTCAGCAGCCTTCCAGGCTCTTGGGCGGGGCCCAGAGGAAACAGGAAACAGGTCTTATATACCTGAACTCTAATCAGCATGACAGGTGACAGAAAACAGGCAGCAGACAAACTGTGGAATGGAGTGCCTGTACCACAAGGCTGCCCTGTTCAGCTTAGACAGGACAGAAACTGTTCAGTATCCTGGGAGCCCTGTATATGGAGTTTATTACCAACCCCTGGTTTCTGTCACAATACCTTGTTCATTTATGTACATGTATTTGTAACCATGTATTATTTGTTTTACTCTGTGCCCAGGACATACTTGAAAACGAGAGGTAACTCTCAATGTATTACTTCCTGGTAAAATATTTTATAAATAAATAAATAAATAAATAAATCTCCGCTGCAGTGGCTTCTCTCAAGGTTCTAGCCTCCTGTGCTGAAGTACCTTCACCCAAGATTTCCTGTTTATGACCTCGGCTTGTTTCCTCGACCACCGCTCCTGTGCCACCTGCCTTGACCCCTGCCTGGATAACGTTAACCCTACCTTCTCCAATCCTGACCTGGCTATGTCTGATAATGGAATCCGCACTCCGGACCTGACTCCGTGGCCTAAGGTCGGTGTTTATACATCCCCACCTCAGCCCCGCGGTCCGGTACCAGTTTGTGGCAAGCACGTACGTTACAGTATGTCCAGCGACACAAACTCGGACCCTGCTGAGGTGGGGTTTGGCCGGTTCCTCTCTGAAAACCGGTCCTAGTCTGTAAACCAGCCCCTGTCTAAAGATCAGAATATATTTGAGAGACTGCCTCCGCCTGAAACCCAGTCCCTGTTTATTGGCCTAACCCCGTCTGAGAAAGGTCCAGCGCCTTAGAGAGCTAAAACAGACTATGATTTCCTATGTTCCTGCCCCTGGCTCCCCCGTGACCTGGGATAACGTGAATCCTGTGAAACTGGCACAGACTCAAAATATGTTTCATGAATTATCCCTATCTTTGGACCAGCACATAAGAGAGCAGGATCCTATCCTCGCCTGCAACGCTGTTATGGGACTGCTTCCCTGTGCTACCAGTCCTGTTGCTAAACCCTTGGGGTTTCTCCTTCTCATGGAAATTACCAAGCTGATTTTGTTCCTCTTAAGCCTAAGGGATAAGCTGCCACGGTCCCTAGCCCTGATTTAACCTCCCTGTCTGAAAGCCGGTCCCTGCCTGAAAACCAGTCCCAGTCTAAAAGCCTGACCCTTACTGGAATACTGGCCCAGTCTGAAAGATTCTCCATAACCTTGGACCGGCTCATGAAAAAGAATCACCAGTCCCTGGACTCCCTCTCTGCTACGAGGCAGCCCCTCTGTGCTTCACGTCCTGCTACAAGACTCATTGGGGTACCTCGATTTTCTTGGGATTCCCAAGCTGATGTTGCATGTCAGAAGTCAAAGGAGGAATTTTTCAAGTCCCCTGTTTCAAACTCAAGTTTCCCTTCCTCTGACTCTAAAGCTATGGCTGCATTAACCCCTGCTAATGAAACCTTTGTGCCCCCCTCTGTGTATCTTTGTAATCCCCAAGCCAATGTTGCATCCCCAAAGCCAAAAGATGAAATTACTATGCCTCCAGTTTCAAAGTCAAACTCTCCTTTTTCTGACTCTCATGCAGGGTCTGCTTTTACCCATACTACTTCTCAACCTCCTGTGTTTAAGGACAGACCTTGCATATTATACTCCTCCTAAAGCTTAAGCTACCGAGCCTGTTGGAATTTACTGCGTTCACCGCTCTGCCCCAACTAAAGTTCCCACTCTATAGACCAGCGTCCCTGTCTCTAAAACCTTTGCAGCACCTAGTGTTACCCCTCCAGTTTCTCAGAAAGTTGAAATCCCTGCCTGTGTTTCTAAATCTCTTTCCTTAGAGCCTTCCTTTCCTGCATTGACAGTTCAGGTTTCCAAGTAAAAGTTTCCTTTTTCTCCTTTCCCTGCAAAGTGCCAAATTCCTGTTATTGCATCTAAGATTCTCCAGCACTTCCTGTGTTAACCTGTACCCCTGTTAAAACCCCTGATGTAATAGCAGCCTTCCATTTTTCTGATTCCCCTGTAGTATGTGATATGTCAATCACTAATGTTAAAACACCTGCTTCAAACAGTACCCTCTCTACTGTATGTCTGAGTTTTCTGCCATTGCATCTAAAGCTCCAGTTTCTGAGTTAATGTTATCTTTGTCAAAGTTTTGTAATCATGTTGTAGTACCTAGTAGTAACTCTCTTACGCCCATTTCAGAAACCAGTGCACTTTTCTCTAAACCCTTTACAGGAGCAAGTGTAATCACTGCTGCCCCACAGACATTTGAGATTTCTGCCTTGACTCCAAGCCTGTCTCTTTAGAACCCCCACAGCATTTGCCTCTCCTTTTGCTGTTTCTCAATCTACCACCTCAGAGATCAGCCTTTCTGTCTCTGATTCCTTTGCAATTTCTCAGTTCCCTGTTACTGCATCCCAGGATTTTCCAGCAGTTCCTGAGTTAATTTGTGAACGTTCCAAAGCTCCTGATGAAAAAACATATTTTCCTCCCTTTGCCTCTCCTGTAGCACGTGATTTACCCGTCACTAAAACTCCTGCTGTAAGAGGTGTTTTTCCTGATGTACCCGCATGGTTAAATGCACCTAGCCCTGTTTCTAAGGTTCCTGCCATGAAGATCCCCGCAGGTTCTGTTATGCCTATTGTTCCACAATTTTTCCCTTCAGAGACAAGCGCAACTTCCTCTGATTCTACTGACTCATCTACTCTGGCCCTTGCTATTTCACAGATCTCCACTTCAGAGGCTAGCGCAATGCCTTCGGACTCAATCAAAATACCTAGTTTGGCACTTGCTGCTTCTCAAGGACTCACTTCAGTGACCGGTGTACCTTTTTCGATTCCCCGTGCTCTGTCTAGGGAAGCCGCTGCTGTCTCTCAGCCATGCATTTCTGGAACAAACAGACGCCTCACTGACTCTTCTGCACGTCCTGTTATAACCATGGATGATCCTAAGATTCTCACAGTAAAGCATCATCCTACCCTCCCTACCCCCCCCCCCAGTAACTCATGTTACCTCTGAATCTGGGATTCCCACTCCTCAGGCAATACTGTCTCCCAGTGACTCCTCCACTGTATTTGAGGTACCCGCTACTGACTGCATGACTGCTACTGCAAATTTAGGATTATCCCTCATGGAACTTTCTGTACTACCTCATGTGTTCTCTCTGGATTTCATGTTGTCATCGTCAAAGCCTGCAATGCTCCTATTTGACTTCCTTGCCTTGCCTGAGGTGCCCGTCCCTGCTTCTTGTGCTCTCACTCTGGGCACGGGCATGCTTCCCTCTGCTTTTTCCTTTGTGCCTACTGTGTTCTATGTGGATCCCCAGACTTCGGACCTGATGTTCTCTAAACCTCACCTACCTAGGGGTGCTGACCCCCTATTGATTGCAGTGCCACTGCTTTTCCGTTTGAAAAAAGCGCTCATTGACAAACGCCCTCGGTGCAATTCTACAACTATACCCAGAGGGTTCAGAAATAATTCCATGTCGCCCAGACCTCTGTGGGATCCTATCTCTGCTCGTCCAGAGGCCTCGCGTGAAGGGGGGGGTAATGTCAGGAATCCACTCCTGGCTTTGGCTGGAGCCCATCCATCCTGAGCTTTGCAGGTTCCAGACAATCTATTCCCTGCTTCTGCAAGCACCTGCCTCCTGCTGCCTCCTGTGAAGCTCTGGCCTGATTGGCCTCCTGTGCTATTAGTGCCTGCCTCACCCTCAGGAAGTGGCTGGACATAGACTTTGCAATCCTAGTTGCAAGTAACTGTGCTTGTCACAGACTCTCTCTGTTTGGCCTGCTAGGCCTCCTTGTGCCTTGTATCCTGCGCCCTGTCCCCTGCTGCCTAGGGCTTCTTGCATAGTAGCCTCGGCGCTGCTTCCTTGTTCCTGGCAAGGAATGCCGCGTGGATGTGGCTACGCTGGTTTCCCCAGCATTTCCTGTGGCGTGTCTGCACCTCCTGGTTCCTGCTTCCTGCAAGTGGAGTTCACTCCTGGCCTTTTCCTGACGCACTGCAGCACCTTCGCTGAAGCATCTCCGCTGCAGTGGCTTCTCTCAAGGTTCTAGCCTCCTGTGCTGAAGTACCTTCACCCAAGATTTCCTGTTTATGACCTCGGCTTGTTTCCTCGCCCACCGCTCCTGTGCCGCCTGCCTTGACCCCTGCCTGGATAACGTTAACCCTACCTTCTCCAATCCTGACCTAGCTATGTCTGATTATGGAATCCGCACTCCGGACCTGATTCCGTGGCCTAAGGTCGGTGTTTATACATCCCCACCTCAGCCCCACGGTCTGGTACCAGTTGTGGCAAGCACGTATGTTACAGTAAGTTCCTGGTAGTTACAGGCTGTGGCAGGCTGTCCTAGGGGGCATTGACCCCCCACCATGCTGACTCTATAAGTGACATAGTGCCACAAGGTCCTGTGTAGAGCCAATCATGGTACAGACCTTGTGCCCTCCCCTTCTGAAGTCTCAGAGAGGAAGTCCAAATTATAGTTCAGTGGTTGTGCACCCCTCCTAGAGAGAGTAGGTGTGTGCTACTCCTTCCAGCTAGGAGTGAGCCCGTCCAGTAAGTCCCTCCTGGGCTGACTGAGCCCAGAGAGATCAAAGGCCTCAAGACTAACAAAGAGCACAATCCAGAGGCCTGGAACCCTCTGTCATCAATCTGCATCCGCTGTATACCATCTGCAGTGTGCAATAAAGAATCCCTTTTCATATATCCCTGCCTGAGTTTACAGTCTCTTGGGCAGTGATGTGAAAGAAGTCTGCTTTGGTGGGGGGCTGTCTCTGAATATACTGGAGCCCAGTGAAGCTGGAGGCACTGACACCATGAGTGAAGACTGAACATCAAGATAATCAAAAGCCTGTCCTGTTCCCCACACCGATGCTTCAAATCTCAGGGGAGCGAAGAAGTCACGTGAAAAAGAAAAATAGATATATAGTGCAATATGCTATGAACTAATAGTGAATGATGTGAATGGCTCCCAAATTCCTACTCACAATATAGTGGAATAAGAAGAGCGGTGTACCAGTTAGTGCTGGTGGTATCTCTGGATATCCAGAAGTGGTGTAACCAAGGTGGGTGATGTATCAAAAAAGTGCTAAGTCCTGAGGAAGCCATCCACCACTATACGGCGAAGCACGTAGAGCGTGGCTCTGAGGCAGTTTGCGAGAGAGAGAGCACCAGAGGCATTCCCGGCGTCCATCACGTATGCAGCGGTGATGCGTCGACCGGAGGGGACGCAGACGGATGCGGAAGACAGTGTCGGCACGCGAGACGGAGCAACGGAGCGGTGAGATCGCTTTTCACCTGTACCCCTTGTATACTGCTGCGGCCAAGCTTAATCTAAAGCTTGCCTGCATTTTCCCCTGCTCTTTCAATTTTCGCGCCGGAATTGGCCACGCGCCAGCCGCATCTTGCGGCCGCGCGTGGCCCGTTTCTCCATTCAACGCCAAAAAAAGAAAAGCCTACGTCTGAACGGGGAGCGTTTAAATTACGCGGAGGCAGCCGCATTAGATTTATGCTGGCCACCACTGTACTGCTTTCGTGCCAGTTTTCCATCTCTTTATGTAAGCCTCCATTTGTGTTTGTTTTACTGGGATAAATTGTGTTTGACCTGCACTATGGTCTGCCCTCTCTTTTCTCAAGATTGCTGAGACTTTCTACCCACATCTACAAGTGCTACGTTTAGCACTTGTTTGATACATCACCCACCTTGGTTACAACACTTCTGAATATCCAGAGATACCACCAGCACTGACTGGTACACCACTCTTCTTTTCCACTATATTGTGAGTAGGAATTTGGGACCCATTCACATAATTCACTATTAGTTCATAGCATATTGCACTATATATCTATTTTTCTTTTTCACGTGACTTCTTCGCTCCCCTGAGATTTGAAGCATCGGTACCTACTTAGACTTTGGAAACAGTCTACTTCCAAGGGTTGAGAGAAGTTGCATTTTGTACTATTCACATATCACTCTATTGGAATTAATTATTTCACTGTGTATTAACTATCACTGTATTCACTGATTTTTTACACTGAGCACTTTTGGGTATAGATAGAGCGCCATCCAGTGCCTTTTTATATACTGTTCCCCCACACCATCGCGGACCACTCAGCTCTCCTGGACCCTCACAGGTATGACCACAACAGCAGTAACCAGTAGTGACATCTTCCAGAGAGGGGGGAAACTGTGTTATGCTGTATTATTCCAGACTTCTTAATCGATGCGGCCGGCTGCAATGGTGCTTACCTCTTCCTGTACAAAAGGAAATAAAAATATCACTTGTGAGAACATTTAACCCTTGTTTTCACCTAGAATACAGTGCTTCCACTGCAGCTAGGGATTCTGGCAAATGACATGCAAATGTGCGCTCAGTGTTACCTTTTGCTTCAAATCCATTTTAACATGGACCCCTATAAGTTTATGCACATTACAAAGGTGGAGGGTTTTTGTCAACATTTTTAGTGTATAACCATCCTCACACTGATGATACACAAAAGGTCAAAATAGCTGTCTGTGGGTAGGTTTACTGGCTATGCACTCCACCCAGGCTGTGCTGAAATGCTGTGTAATGCGGCAGGATCCAAGTTAACGCTGTGTAACGCTTATAGGATCCATGTTAAAATGGATTTGAAGCAAAAGGTTGTGTGTTCCTTTGCATGTCATTTCCCAAAATCCCTAGCTGCAGTGGAAGCATTGTATGCTTTGTGCTCACAAATTATATTTTTATTTACTGTATGCTATACCGTCCGTCTGTCTCAGTAAGTTCTCCACACATACAATTTAGATTGTAAGCTCTTCTGGGCAGGGACTGATTTTCCTTCTGTTTTTTGTCTGAAGCGCGTATTCCCATTGTATTATAATATTAGGTCAAGTGTATTGTAAAGCGCTATGTACTTGGATGGTGCTATATAAATAAAGATATACATATATTTATATGGTGGAGGGATTTGTAACTTTTTTTGCCCACTGTAACAGGATGGATGCCCTCCTGTTAGGTTGTGAGACAGGGAAAACTGCTTGCATAACTTAATACCGCACCGAGGAGGTTAATTTTAAGCCGGTTGCCTTAATTGATCTCCTCACTTTCCTCACTAGACTTTTTAAAGCCTACTTGATGGCAGTCTCAGACTACCTCTTATCCAGGGAGGTTCTCACCCTCTCACCCAGCCAGGAAGTAAAGACTTGCATATTACCCAGTTTGATATATTTGTTGTAGGTAAGGGGCTTAGCCCCCCCTCCTCCCCCCCCAACCTGTAGACAGGGACTATGCTGTCTAGTCAGCGCTCCCTACTGGAGATTGGTTGTTTTTGTTTCCCTGGTAACCCTGTTTTGCTGGTGAAAGCTATTTTATGTTTTGAAAGTTGTAGTGACTAAAAGCTTGTTTTTATTAAAAAACTTAAAAACATCCCCTGTGCTAAATATCTCTGCACACATCTGCTACACCCAAACCCAAAAGGGTGATACCAGCACTCCTATATAGGGAGAAGTGGTAGGGTCACTAGGGAAAGAGGGTGAATAGTAGAAACTGAAAGCTACTGCATCCAGATGGAGGCAGACTGTCAGTGAAGCCCCCAAATAGCATGCTCTCTAAGGGACTTATTCACTAAACTTCAATAAATTAAGTGCATTGCCGAGCAATTTTCCATTGTTTTACCGCACTAAAACGTGTGTCAAAACGGTATTCACTACTTTTTTAAAGTCTTATTGCACTAAAATGGTTTGCTTAAACTGCAGCCTGGGAGAGCTGCATAGAGAGAGCTGTATCTCCCTGCACAACTCTTACAGACGATCGTGCAATTTTAATGTTAATTTTAATAGTAGAGTAAGGTAGCAGGGTGTCTCCTGAGCTGAACCACATTAATTTAAGCCTCGGGGACCCTTGCTTCCCGAGTTACAGGCCCCGCTTTTGGGTGCCAGTATCCCCGCATTGTCTAAATCTCCCACGACACATGACTGGGAGATTTAAACGCACAAGAAATACCAGCACCCCGTACTGGGGCCTTAAAAAAATGGAAGTTGTCACATGGTACTCCAACCAATCAGATTGGGGGTGTACCATGTGATGCATGGTACATGCACATGGTATATCTCCCAATAATATTGGTTGGATTACCATGTGAAGACAGCCATTTTATTCTGATTACGTCATCTTAAAGGGAGGGAAGCATATCCTTCCTGATTGGCTGGCTTACCTCCCTTTTGATGACGTCACATCCTTTAAAAAAAAAAAAAAGGACCCTGTCACATTGTACACCAGCCAATCAGAATGGCAATGTACCATTTGACACTCAAATGTGATGTCACAGTCTTATATAAGGCTTGTCCTGTCTCATTTGACGCCATTAAATCTTTGGATCAACATCTTTGGGCCCATTTTGTATTACAAAGAAAGAAGAAAGTCTTCTGTCGGCAAAAATGTCTCTGTAAAGAGCTACATAAAACTAGCAGTGCTATACAAGAACAAACTATTATTATGAACCTTACACTTTTTCTATTGCATTGGCTTGTCATTTAAATTGTTTGCACTCCCCTTTTCCACTTCACAGAACTGTAATAATATATTATTCATGGCTTTGCATTTATAACAATGGGATATATACATATTTATTCCATGTAATACTTATAATTAAGTTATGCTTGTAGTAACAGGCTGATAAAGTAAAATACAGTAAAGACCCTTGAGTCAACCTCTTGATATACTGATATTGATATAATACCATATCCACTATACCAGTTCACTGGCTTATTAAAGTTAGACCAACAGATTTTTAAATGATTGTTTTGATTTAATATTGTGATGCCATGCCACACAGTGAATCCCTTCAATATTGTTTTTATTTGGAAGATCTATCGTATCTATCGTATCTATCGTATCTATCGTATCTATCGTATCTATCGTATCTATCTCAAATGGAAATATAACTGTATGCTTACAGTTATATTTCCATTTGCTATATGCTTTGCTGTGGAGGGTTTTTGTCACTTTTTTTACTCACCATAACTTAACTAAGTATATATATATATATATATATATATATTTCACAATATTACCTGAAGTTAATGAAGAGGCAGCACTCAGAATTGATGAAAAATCAAACTGTATTGAATGATGATGATGATACACAAATCCAACGTTTCGGTAGGGAGACCTTCCTCATGGAAGTGTAGACCGACAAAGGTAGTGGCAGACATACATACCCACAATCCCATGTGCACCCAATCAAAAAAACAATTAACAAATTAAAAAGCCTGTGAGTCTCGGACTGCAGGGAATCTCCGATGACGTCACACGGCCATTTTGAATAACGGATGTACATGCGCAGTGAGAGAGTTTCTCCAAAATATAGTTAAGTAACATGTCCTTCATTGCTATGCAACCACCCGATGGTGCTGAGCATGGGATGCGCATGCGTGTTAAGCAGGGAGAAGCCGAAGCGCCAATGACACAACGATCGGAGAAATATATGGTAAAGGCTTACAATAAACCGTGAGGCTAAAGTGAGTGGGGAAGTGCAAACTGAAAAAAGTACATACATGAAGTTGCTGGCAGAAGCACGCATGAATGAAGCATAGCATAGATAAAATCAACCCACATGATGCCTATTTGCAGCATTAAAGAATATATATCTGAAGATAAAAATACTCAGATCTAAGCCAAGCACTATGCCTATTGATGAACATACAGATGCAGTCACCAGTATCCAATGCCTTGCCTGGGAAAATACTGTGGTTATTTCACAGTATATGCTGCAACATTTCCCATTCAGTTTGAATGGGACCTTCAGGGACCCCAACTGTGTTTATCCGATTGGGCCACTAGTCTGGCTGCAGAAATCTCACAGAAATGTTGCAGTTTACTGGGAGATTGCACATAGAACAATACAATTACCGCTCAATACCTGAGACAAACAAATGGATAATGATACTAGATGCGTAGGGAGAAAAGGGAACAAACAGGGGCGACTGTTATTACACACTATATGTATTTTGCATTAGTGGGTTATACACCTGCGCAGGGTTCCTTTTGCAGACATGAGGCTTTGTTTCAGCGGGCCATTTGGTCGAGTGGTAGTTGTTTAGTTAGGACTACTAATTAGCTATTGAGCTTTTTCCTCCTACTACCAATTTCTCTCCCAGCACCTTCCCCCTTTGGGGATCATTTTTATTCCTCTTGTAATTCACGTGTACATACTTTCACTTGTTTCGGCGTGATACTTATTTTTCATTAAAGTTTTGTTATTTTCTGTTTTTAACAGACCACGTCTGACACCTTTGTGAGCCCGTAGTGGGGTAGTTGCATTTATCAGTGGATATCTTATCCTTGTACTACTAGTGCACCATGAGTGCGTGCTTATAGGGATCTACTGTATAACCTCTGTTCACCTTTTGTGTTTGTTTATTGGGAGATTGCCCCAGATTTTCCAAGGCAAGTCATTGGATACTGGTGGCTGCATCTGTAAAAACCAAAACACATCAGGTCAATCGTCAGGTCAAAAGAAACAGCTGAGTGTAAAGTCCTCATTGAGTACCTTAGGTGTTATCGTATTGAAGACGAAGGTCATTTTGTCCTCCAGCTGCAAAAGTACTTTATTCCTGTCAGTCCCCCTGTGCTGGAACATGCACCTGTAGAATTGGCATGCATCGGAATGTCGCTAAACTGTGCTTGTGACTTTTAAAATGTCTAGCACAGGCTGATGTCTGAAGTCTTTGCTATTGCTGCTGTCCAATAGCGCCTTCCTTATGGTTGACCTGTGAAGGCACATGGGTTTTATTTATATATGTAGCCAGGTCCCCCCTTGTCAAAGCTGACCCCCCTCTCCTTCCTTAGCGCACATCCGCCGCGCGCGAGGGAGTGAGGGGGCAGGTGCGCGAGCAGCGCGTTACCTGGGAGTTGCGGCCGGTTGCCGGGGACGCGAGCGGGCCGGTTGCCGGGGATGCGATCGGGCCGTTGCTAAGGCCGCGGTCGCGTCGCGAGGGTCCCGGCGGCTCGGGAAGCAGGGCGCCGCCATGTGTACTGCTGTTGCGCATGCGCAGGATGCCAGCTAGCGCGAGAGGCCCCAAACAGCTCGCGCATGCGCAAGGCAGGACTGCCAGCCCCCAGGGTGCATAGGGGCAGAGCCACATGACTCCAGGGAGCCAATAGGGCTGAAGTATTGCCCTGCAGGCAAGAAAAGATACATTTTCACGGGTTTGGAACTACGCAGTCAGTGAGGACCAGGACAAGCTAAGGGAAAGAGGTGAGTGCAGGGGTGAGTGACCCACTGCATTAGGCCAGCAGCCCCCTAGGTCCCAGTTAGGTCCTGAGACACTGTTTAGCTTGTGGTGCTATAGGGACAGGCCCTAGATAGGGACACTGCCCCATTAGCTATTTGGATAGTCAGGGACACAGCGCTGAAGCCGTGCAGACCTGCGAGGTGGGTTCTGGGCGCGGAACGCCACCAAAGACCCTGAGACTGAGGTGATATTATCCACGCTGGAATTCACCCAACGCGGTGTGGAGGACGACGTCGGATCGGGCGGAATCCCTGACGTAGTCTGCGGAACCCGGGGTGGGAGCCCCGGGCAGGTATCAATCTTCAAGTGCACCAACAATCATACATTATAATCACATGGTACCGGTGGCTGCGCAGTCACACATATCATCTCACCTAAAGAGTGCGGGACATATTGTGTGGGGTTATTGGACACGGGGTGGGATCACCCGGTGTAGGGGGAAGCGTCCTGCGAGACGCAAGAGTCTGTGTCCCCTCTAGAGAGGGACACCCGTTATTATGTTGATGTGATATGGTTCATGTGAGCACAAGTAAAAAGGTATTGGTTATCATACATATGGTGTACTGATTATTTGCATGTGGTTTCCTATGTTAGGGTTATTCTACATACCCATAGAATCCTACATAGGTGGAGGCGCTGAAATAAGAAACGTTCCAGACGTTCCAGAGGATTCACCCCAGGCTCTCACTAGCGGAGGCTCAGCCTCCTGTGAGCCTGACAGGTATACGCACCACACCTGGTAACATTATATGTTCTACGCACCCACAATATATATGCGATTGGGTGGGGTGGAATACCTGTTACATATATATCATACATTTTTAATATGAGCCCTAGCTAAAATGTGAGCATATTATTTCTGTGATATTTTATTGCTGTGTTTTTGTCCACTTCATTTTAAAACCTTAATTTGCAAAGAATTGGTCACATCTCAAATTATGAGGTAATAGTTTTATCATTTTATTTTATTTTATCATACTTCCGATTTGTTCCTAAATGTGACATCAACTATACCGGGGAAGACAAATAGATTAATCATTTGAAATGCTCTTTGGTTGCCCTAGGATTTTGCTTATGTGCATTTCTGCTTCATTGACTCTATGATATGCAGCTACGATTCTTTCTTTCCCATAATCACAAAAAAAGGTTAACAGTAATGAGTCATACAATCGCTGAAAAGAGTCTTGTCTGCTTATTTTGTTAAGGACTTATGTAACGTATGTTCAGAGAAAACATCTGAGAGAGACGCTGTCTTTGAAAGGGAGGATAAACTGGCTGAATGTGAAAACTTCATTGTGTGTGTTACAGGTGTGAAATTGAATACTTACTTTCACTTAAATTGCAAGTTCTTTGGGGAAGAGATTCTTTTCTCAAAAAGGTTTATTATAAAGTGTTTCTTATATGTGTACATATTATCTTTCCCTGCATCACAGTACATATACTATATACTTCTGTGCATAGCTGAAGCTATATAAAAGGGCACTAAGGGGCACGCGCATGACTCAGACACCTACACCTGAGTCAGCTGGCAGCACTGCCTCCCAGCATTTGCAGTGTGTTTTCTTATGCAGTGGCTCCTATAATGGGCTGTCCAAGGGAGCCTTCTAACCAGTAGGTTGTTACTCTCTGTCTACACTTACAAGATAGATGCACATTAGTGCACTCTCCTTATGATCTTACCTTTACCTACCCTCATTAGCACTGACCCTTTATTGATCAGCTTTGACTAACAGAGCAGGTGTTGAGTCAGTGCCGTTTACCCTGGTTACCCATATGAACTATGCTATACATTGTATTAAGTTCAAAGGTATACTTTAGATGTGAGGGTCACAGGCATACCACACATTGAGCTGTGCCTGTTGTGTTATTAGTGTAGCTTAAGTAGGTATCAGTGCCTTACTTGCCTAACATTTTTGGCTGGGGAATACATTAACCCCCACATACCCAGTTTTGACTATACCTAAGATATATTATCTTTTTAGGTACCTAGGTCTAACTACATTACACTGACACATCATTACACCGCACAATTACTGACCCTACCTCCATTAACATTTATCTAGCTACTGTGAAGTCGCAGTGCCTCAATCACTGTTCTTGGCTATCGGCAGACCAAGCTAGGGTCTTTTTGTGTGGTTACTATATATATATATATATATATATATATATATATATATATATTTTTCCATATATTATATATTCAGGATATGTGCACTGAGACCTACCTAAACAGTTGAGTCCTACACCTCTGGTTATTCACACAGGTGTTTGTATTTTACTCACCTTTCTGATTGCAGGACACTCCTTTTTGAGTGTTTCTGCCATCCGCATTACCGATCCAGAACTTGTTATCACAGGTTCAGACCCTAGGATCACAGCATTTAATACTCGTTTTAATCCCCAATATTTTATTTAGTGATTTATTAAAGTTGTTTTAAATCCTCCATACCTCACCCATTTGATGTACTAGAGTGCCCAAACAAGGTTTCTTTTCTCTGTTTGTTGTACATATTATCTTTCCCTGCATCACAGTACATATACTGTATATTTCTGTGCATAGCTGAAGCTATATAAAAAAATATATATATGTATACATGCAAATACAGATGTGAAATATAGATGTCATGGAATGGCATGGACACCGGCATCCAAACCACAGGGTCACTAGAACAATGAGTCT
The DNA here is from genome assembly GCF_040206685.1 of Ascaphus truei. NCBI lineage: Eukaryota > Metazoa > Chordata > Amphibia > Anura > Ascaphidae > Ascaphus > Ascaphus truei. The sequence goes on along the minus strand of NC_134484.1, from coordinate 93,467,628 downwards.
TCAAAAAGACTTCCAAATTGTGGTTAGAGCCTGCATTCTCTAATGAGCAAGGAATGCCAAACTGTGCTTAACAGTGAAACACCAAAACTCACAAGGTAGCATGCCACTGCCATGCTAGTACTGTATCTACTGTGACAACCCACCTGTTACCGTAACCTTGACCAAGTCTCAAAGGGGCTGGAATCACTCTAAAAACACCCTTAAAAATAATAATGATAAAGAACATTGAAAGTCTTGAAACTGTTTAATCACAAGAGGGGAAATATAAGCTTTCCAATTAGCAAGACTGGTGCTTTAACTTGGGACAGCTTCAGGAGAGCTTGGAGTGTTGCTAGGACCTTTTCATCCTACTAATAGCTGATATGCCTAAACCAGTGTTCCTAACAAAAGCAACCTCTATTTTTCGTAAGGTAAAATAAACAAAATCAACTGCACTGATAAGTTGTTTAAAAAATCTTTCTTTTGACCCACTTAGTTGAACTGCTGTAAGCTGTAGTTCTGACACCTACCAGGAAGTCATTTATATCTAGATCTAGCTACGTTGACATCATTTGCTGCATGTAACAGGGGAGTTATCCCTGTTCAAGTAATGTGCCTCTAATCCAGCAGTGTGGTGGTTAACTGCTGATAGTCAATTAACAAACACCACCTGCCTGATTAAGATTGCTTAGAAAAGCCTGTCTTTTGAGACAGGAAGAGAGACTCCTTAGCTCACGTGTGAGCTGAACTTTGGAGATAGAGCAGAGGTTCTTGAGTCTCTCAGGAGAGACTGACCAAGAGAACACAGATCTCTGGAGCTGACAAATAAGACTTCTAAACCTGGATGCTGAAATTTTCTGTGCACACACGGGTGCGTTTCCAGGAGAGCAGAGAAGCTTACTCTACAGCAGCTAACAGATAAGACTTTTATTACAAGACTTTTTATATCTGTTCATTTCATGCTATGTGTTTGGGGCTGGGAGACATGCTTATCTAAGGGAGTTGTGAATTGCATAGTATTTCACTAGAAATACTCCCAAGTGAATAGAAGCTTTGTTTCCCCCTTGTTTGGATGGTTTCCTGATGTTAAGGAAAAGGCACAATAAAGCCTTGTTATAATTTCACCTTACAAAAGTCTCCAATTGTGTACGTCTGTGAGCGTCCGTCTACATATGGTGTCCGAAGTGGGACGAGAGGTGTCTTTGAAGTTAAAAAGGACCGGAGATTTTTTATGTGAATTTTTTTTAATGATTTTTGCCTACAAACAGTCTGAGCAACTTAAAAAAAAAAAAATCTCATGCAGCAGAGATCAGAGTTAAAGTGATACACACCACTGAAACTTACACTGCACTGAAACTTACAAAACCACAGATGGACTCCACATAGGGCTGCCAGCTTTGAATGGAGTATATGCAGAAAAGTGTGAAAATTGATACAAGACTGTGCTGAAGCAGGGGAATTTTTAGCAAACAAATGCCGAGTCTAAAATTGCCCTACCAGGGGAAAAAGTAATTGCTGAACTGTGTAAAAAGTATTACAAAGCCAATTGCTGAGTGTTGAGTCACCCTGCCGGGAGTGAAAGAAATATTCCACTGCAAAGAATGTTTTTTTTTCTGCAAGTAAAAAAAAGTATGCCTATATATATATATATCTTGGGAGCAAAACAGACACCCAAAGTGTGAAGTTTGAATGCCATAATGCCCAAAGATGAGACTGAAAATTACTGAACTCAAGCAGAAAACCAAATTCTGTTGCTGAAGCGGAGGAAATGCAGCTAGCAAGTAAATGGTGTAAAGCAAACAGAAGTTTTTACCTAGCAACTACACATTCAGCATACCTAAGGAGAGATTAAACCTAGCAAGTAAATGGTGTAAAGCAAATAGATGTTTTTACCTAGCAACTGCACATCTTGTATACTTGATAAGAGAAAATGCATGCACAGCACTGCTGATATTATAAAACTTACCCAAGAAAGAAAAGTCTACAGAGATGCCTGTGAGAGCTACGACCTCTACAAGCAAAATATGCCCACCTGTAGGACTACCACAATTGGGGGGTTCAGGCAAATACAGTGGCAACAGCTGCAATAGCGCCTCCTGAGGTCAGGAAGAAAATTACACCTGATAGCCTAAAAATGGAGGACAAGATGCAGCGTTCTTGTAATGAACCCTACCCCACGGAAGAGTGGCCCTTCCAGTTCAATATAGAGGAAGACATCTCTTATGAGGAACCCGAACCAAGTCACACCCACAAAACACCCCAAGAATGGTGGGGGTGCCTGAACTTGGCACGAACCGAAAAGACCGCTCCCTTTGATGACGAATATGATCAGCAGGAGAAAGAGCGGGAGCAGCAGATCACCCAATATTTCTGTCAGCTAAAGCAACTGCAAGAAAAGCCTGGCGTATATAATGAAGCTGCTAAAGTATCAAATAAAGAAGGAGACCCCAGTATTCCTGATGGGACGGAGTCATCCAAAACAAAAAAGCGGAAAAAGAAAAAGAAAAGCGGTTCTTCACTTACCGTGGAAGGAACAGACACGTCCGCAGATCCTGTGGAGGAAAAGGGGGACCGAGTTGCCCTGCAGCCTAGAGAAAATGGAGAATTCGTCCCGCGGTTAACCGAATATCCAGAGGGCCCAAGGCAGAAGTTGTGTACCCCAAAGAAGTTTCTGTCCGGTGCCAACAGTGAGGAACCCTCAACCAACCATCCCAGGGAAGTGGAGCCGGAACCAGTGAGTGACGATCCCTTGACCAGCCCTGAAGATGCCCTGAAAAATGCCAGGCATGACTGTGATATGCTCCGTGAACAATTGAAACAAAAGGAAGATGGTTACACAGAGCTACAGAAAAATAACGTGAGGCTACAAAAAGATGTGCTCACAATTTACTCTATAGCCAGGACAGAATTGGACGAACTCAAGACTGAGCTAGATACTGCAAATGCTACTATTTCTGCCATGGATGAAAAGCAGAGCCAATCTGATAAAATGGTGGCTATGCTAAAGCGGAAGTATGAGGAGGCACTGAAGCAGATGACAGTCTTCCAGCAAGAGGTTCACACTCTTCGCATAGAGCCGAATGCCTCACAACAGGAGGTCAACAGTGTCCGGATAGATGTGGACGTATCTCAGAAAGAGGTTCAGACACTCCGCAGAGCACTGGATGCCTCACATCATGAGACCAACAGCTGCCGCACAGACCTGGAATTTTCCAGAAAGGAACTACACAGTCTCCCAGAAGGAGCTGCAGACCCTCAACCTAGAGAAGGAAGTCTCACGCCAGGAGACTGTCATTCTCAAAGCAGATGTGCGTAAATGGAAGGAGGACTGCAAAGAGGCCCTGAATAGTACAGAGACTGAAAAAGGAGAAAATTTAAGATTACAAAGAAAAAACTTAAAACTCAAAGAAGAAAATTTAAATTTGACAAACGACGTCAAGGAAAAAATGAAAAGCTGCACGAGCTTAAAGAAATAAATAGACTTTTGGAAGGTGAGAAGTTTGAAGCAGAGCACCGACTGCAGAACCAACTGCAAGGTCTGCGTACGCACCTCGAGAAGGCTGAGGAGAAGCAGCGAACTCTGCAGGAAGTAAATCTGCAGGCTGTTAAAGAAATTCAAGTGCTGCAGGAACGTCTGATGACCCAGTATGTCCCCGCAAAGCAGCATGAGAAACAGAAGGCTACCCTGAGTGTCACCAAAGCATCGCTAGAGGCCAAGCTTAGAATCCAGGTGACCCGGCACAAAAGGGAGCACAAGAAGGTCCAGAAACTAAAACAAGTAACTGTGGCCCGAGCAAAAAAATTCATAGTGCTTCAAAAACGCAATAAAAATGTGGAAGCAAGCTCAGAGAAAGCAAAGCGTGCAGATAAATTCCCTGAGAAGAGACTTGCAAGACGCACTCAAAAAACAGGGATCTCTCGCTGATGAGATTACAGTCCTACAAGGACAAGTATTGACCCTGACTAAGCGTCAGTATCCCACAGCCTCAAAAACTCATGAAGACAAGGGTACAGTGAGAGCTGGGAATACCGCTCATCTGAAAGACAAGGTTGCAAAATTTGAACCACCTAAACCAGCACTAGCAAAACCTTCAGCCACCCAACAGGCAACAAAAGAAGGTACACGTGCTGAATCAAATCCAGAAGAATCCTTAGCTGATGAAGCTGAAAAGATGGGACATTCTCTGGAAGTGGGTGTGGAATTGCAACTTAATCCCAAAGAGGCTGAACTAGCAACCCCATTGAGTGGGAAAAGGGCAGAGAGACAGCTTCAAGAGCGGAAAACTCAAAGGGCTGTTTTTAAACGCTCTGCAACTGCTGCCATACAGTATGCCTACAATAAGTCGAGCACCCGACGTGAGGGAAATCTCATGACTGCGCACGTAGCAAAAAGACTATACTTAGAAAAAGTCCTCCTCGAGCGACTGAGGGGTGCTGATCTCAAGCACCTTCGGGAGGAGACACGAATAAACTGGAGAAAGGGCTCCAATCCCAGCAGGACTGAGGGTTTTTTTACTCCATCCACTCTCATTCAAGTCACAGAGATATTTAGAATGAGAGTGGAAGGATGGGCTTTGGCCGTGGCAAGCCCGAGCTTCCCACAAACAGGGGAGGTATGTAACAGGGGAGTTATCCCTGTTCAAGTAATGTGCTTCTAATCCAGCAGTGTGGTGGTTAACTGCTGGTAGTCAATTAACAAACACCACCTGCCTGATTAAGATTGCTTAGAAAAGCCTGTCTTTTGAGACAGGAAGAGAGACTCCTTAGCTCACGTGTGAGCTGAACTTTGTAGACAGAGCAGAGGTTCTTGAGTCTCCCAGGAGAGACTGACCAAGAGAACACAGATCTCTGGAGCTGACAAATAAGACTTCTAAACCTGGATGCTGACATTTTCTGTGCACACACGGGTGCGGTTCCAGGAGAGCAGAGAAGCTTACTCTACAGCAGCTAACAGATAAGACTTTTATTACAAGACTTTTTATATCTGTTCATTTCATGCTATGTGTTTGGGGCTGGGAGACATGCTTATCTAAGGGAGTTGTGAATTGCATAGTATTTCACTAGAAATACTCCCAAGTGAATAGAAGCTTTGTTTCCCCCTTGTTTGGATGGTTTCCTGATGTTAAGGAAAAGGCACAATAAAGCCTTGTTATAATTTCACCTTACAAAAGTCTCCAATTGTGTACCTCTGTGAGCGTCCGTCTACACTGCAGTACACATGATTAAAATAGCACAAGGGGGATATTTGCTAGTCTACTGGATGCAAAACTGGCGAAAAAACAGTGCAGAAGAATAAAACCATATTTATAAAAGGAACATTTCAATTTGCTTTGTTAGCTTGATAATTATGGTGCTGTATTTTCATTTTACTAAATAACTCCATAACGAGAGATGTTTGACCTATATAACCTATAGATTTTAAAAAAATCCAGTTACATAGCCAGGTGAGTTTTTACAATAGCTTCTTATATTTATCTGCTGTAAATCAATAACACTTTCAATATGTTGTGAAAATCAACAAATGGGGGAAGAATTACAATACATATTTTAGTTCTTTGAAAATTCTAGATTTCTACAGAAATTGTGTAGAAGTAACTGGTTTCACACAGCTCTTAAAGTAAGGCAGAATTAAAAGTGAAAGTAAAGGCATCTTTTACAAGTGACCCTGAGATGATCATAGAAAATACCAGTAGCTCTGTGTCAGCAATCTTTTTCTGCAAGTTGAGGAATGATTAAAAGAGAATAGCGCAGTCCAACCAAGAATGAAAGTGAACTAAGGCATGTTAAATAAATTAAATGTAGCTGACTAAGGGCCATATTCTATTGTAGCAGGGCCCTTCCCCGGTCCCCCCTCTACAGCGGGGGAACATTAAGAGTGTGTAGGGAGGTTGAGGCAGAGGCGATCGGATTGCCGGAGGCTCCCGGTGGTTCCCGTTACAGTCCGCCGCCGCAACTTTGTGCTTATGCGCATGCGTGGGCTCTGTAATGGCCGGCGGCCCATCAGCATCCTTCTGCACTTGCGCAGCCCACTCTAACATGGCGGCGCCCTCATACAAGGGCTCCGCGGGAACTACAAGCCCCACAATGCACAGGGGCAGTCAGTCACATGCCGACCAACAGCCAATAGTGCTACAGCTTCCCCTGCAAGGGGATATTGATACTTTTCGCGTGCTGCAAGCCATGCCAGTAGAAGATGGGACATCAGAAGGGTAAGGTGTGCATGTGCAGGGTGTCAGTGGCCCCTGTACTAGGCCAGAGACCCCCCCTTAGGACTCAGCTAGGACCCGACTCACCTCAGCTTGTGGTTGCTGTAGGGACAGGCCCATCAGTTAGGGACACTGCCCCTGTAGTACCAGTGTGAAGGATACAGCCAGGCCTGGCCTCCTGTGGTCTGGGACCAGACCACCACTGAAAGGCACATATACTATCTTCATGGTGGGACACTCCAACTGGATACCACCCCATGTGGAGGAGGATGCCATCGCGGACAACGTCGCTTGATCAGCAGATCCCTTATCGTCAGTTGGCTCTACCGGGTGTTGGAGCACCCGGCAGGTATACCTCACCTCAACAAGTGAATCAACTGTACACAAATTAGTGGGGCTGCACTGTCTCACACATTGGGTGGGTTGCTGCTTGTGTACACCAGGGTGGTTGGGTGACATGGACCCCTCAGTACTTTGGGGACTGTGTTACCAGGTGTGGATAGAGTGTTGGAGGATACGGCCATGCGTGTCCAAGTTGGTGGGATTGGTACCGTTGTTATTTTATACCTGCAATAAACTGTTATCTTATACCATGTGTGTATTCTTATATTGTCCTGTGACAGGGTTATCCAACACAGTTAGGATTTCACCCAAGTGGAGGCGCTGTCACCAGATGGATCAGGTATGCCCCAGACTGCCAGCCGCAAAGATTCAGGCATCCTGTGAGCCTCAAGTAATGCACCACACACATAGTAGCCGGCATGTCTCCAATAGGGTGAGGGAAACTATGCTACACTATATAGACCAAAGAAGCATCTTGGCCATTTGCAAAAAACTGCAGAAGCCTTCTTTTGAGTGTAACCAGGTCCCCTCTGGTCCCCTGGTTCCTCAGTGCTTCCCCCTCCCCTCCTCATCTCCGGTAGCTGCGAGGACAGTGGGAGGTTGGTGCTGGCAAGCGGGTCGCCGGAGACCCGCGGCGGATGCTGCCACAGGGTGCCGCCTTGATATTTCTATCGTGATATTTCTATCATGATATTTCTTGTGCATGCGCAATCCTCCTAATGGCCGCCGGTCACTCTGCTGCGCATGCGCAAGAAATATCATGATAGAAATATCAGTAGCGGCATACTGATAGCAGTATGGAGATATCAGCAGCCATTACTCCTAAAGGGCTCTGCGTGGACTACAAGCCCCATAATGAACCGGGGTGCTACAACACATGGCCCACAGCAGCCAATAGGGCGCCCAGAATCTCCTGCAAGGAGATGGATACATTTGGCGCGCTCAGGAAAGCACGTCAGTCGGAAGCAGGACAGCAAGGGGATAAGTAAGGTCCAGGGAGAAGTGCTCCGCTGGACTAGGTCAGAATATCCCTTCAGGTCCCAGCTAGACCACAACCATCTCTTGCTTCTGGTGCTATAGGAAGGCCCCTCAGGTAGGGACACTCCCCTTAGCCTGTTAGTGCTAGTACCTTTGTACCGGTGATGGAGGCATGCAGTGTGCATGGCCTGTATCTGGGACCAGACCAGGCCCTCATCTCAGAGAATCTAAAGGTTGGATGATCCGGCTGGAGGCCACGCCAAGCGGAGGCAGATCTTCAGTGGAACAGACTGAACGTTACTTGGCCTTACTCAGTGACCCCCGGGGCTGGAGCTCCGTTCAGGTATTTTCCACAAGTGCACCAACACATCATGGGGCAGCACTGTCTCACACTTGGGGCAGGATAGGACTTCATGTCCTGGACACTGGGATACTGGTGCCCCTGCACCCAAGTACTGTGGGGAATACACCGCGGGTCGGTATAAGCTATACTGTATATGTATATTGTGTGTTCATGGTTATTGTTTAGTACCTTCCAGTAAATACTGTCACCCATACTTTGTGTGTATTACTGGGCATATTGTCTTGGGAGTGGCCATCCTACTGCTTTTGGATCCCTCTCAGGTGGAGGCGCTGTTAGTAGATACTGATACACACACCCCAGGCTCCCTGTGGCAGAGGATCAGGCCTCCTGTTTTCTGCGCAGGAATTAGCAGCACACGTAGTCACCCTGACACCGGGGAAAGGGGCTACATGAGTATATTGTATATGGCGAAAAGATACTGGGAGCAGTCCCAATGCCAACATTCAATGGAATTTCAGCCAAAGGTGAAAGCTCCATTGAAAGTGACTGGCTTCTGTAAAAATGATCTCAAGCCCATTTTCTATACACTCCAAAGTTTTTTTTTTCTTTGTGTGTCATATCAGTCTTTTCTAGAGATGGGTGAATTTTTTGGCAAATTTGGATCCATAGTTGGATCGGACGGTTCTTTTCGTCCCCGGATTTAAGTGGATCAATATCAAAAAGGGGTGTTTTCGTGTTTTGCAGATTTTTTATTATTATTACTAATACACTCGCGGATTTGGATACCTATGGACAGATTTGTAGAATACAATGAAACCTCGGATTCAGCAATCTGTTAGCAGATTCTACAAATCCGCCAACGGATTGCTGTATCCGTGGACTAGATTCTACAAATCCGTCCACAGGTTGTTTCCAATGGTGTTTTTTTTTTTATTAATCCACACGGATTGAAACCGCCCAAATCCGTTTGTGGATTTTACACCGCAAAATGGATTTTGGAGGGAAAATCTGGGAAATGGAGTTGGGCGGATTCACCCATCTCTAGTCCTGTCCTAATTCCTCCGACTGACATTCACAGAATGTGTGCATTCAAGGCACACTTTGTCACTGGGAGATTTATGATGATAATGTATCTCTGACTATCATACTATAATGTCCCTGCTCATTTTCTTTATACATAGACCACTATATGGCTTTCAATACACATACTGTAGCAACAACTGCCTTTTTTATGTTAAAAAAGATCTTAAGATAAACTCTTTATTAATACAAGTTAAGAAAATATTTTCAAAAACGGGAGCCCTGGTGTTGGATTTATTTTTTCAAACTGGTTTCCAAGTGATACAAATGCAAACTGCAATTCTTTGTCAAGTTTTAAAGACAAAAATGAACACTGTGCCACATATTATTTGTAGTACTTTTATAGAAGATTTTGTAAACTGAAAATTTTTAAAGCAAAGTACATTCATTAAACTAAAGGTTCACAGTTTGGTCATTTTCAAACATCCCCGTGTGACAGGGAAAAATCTATTTTACAGTGGCCAAAGCCTTGACTTTATGAAATTCAATATAACCTAAAATGGCTTGAGCAGTGTTTATTCTGGAGCTGTTCCTTTTCAACAGAGAAACAAAATGACTTTGGGTCTGTCTCAAAGACTGATGACCTAGCATGCGTAAATGGGTTTTGGATTGTAACTATGTTGTAAATACAGATGTAGCAGACATTATTGACCCAGTTAGCGTGGAATAAGGCATGGAAAAAAAAACACGTTAATGCACACATGCATTAGGGAGAGAACGCACACATTAACATTATTTTCAATAGTTCCCACGTTAATGCGGAGTTAGATATCGGGTGTAATAACATATCTGTATCTTTAATTGCTTATAACGGTGACCAAACAAAAGTATCTTCCCTCCCGTGTATGACTCATTCCTCCTATTGCATTATCACTGGACTCGTTTTATCCATGAATATGACTGTACACTGCTAGTGCTAATCCACAGGTACCTTTTTCGTGCAGGAGGAGTTGTTACTTAAAACATCAATGTTTAATAAGTGTAATTCACTTTTCCTGAGACCAGAGAAAATGAGCTGGTTATATTTGTGTAACGGGTATTCCCCCACCCAATCGCATATATGGCGTATGTAAGGGGAACCTATATTTTACCAGGTGTGGTGCATATACCTGCAGGTTCACCAGGGGCCTGAGCCTCTGCTTACTGGGAACCTGGGGTGCTCTCTGGACTGTCTCTTGATCAGCGCCTCCACCTGTGCAGGATTCTAGGAGTATAGAATGTACCCTACACAGGACCCGCATATAGTAATCACATACACTGGAGTATAGGTATAACCATTTACTATATGCAGTATCAATAACACAACACATAACCATTTACTATATGCAGCATCAATAACACAACACATAATCATATATTTTAGCAACTCAGTAATGGTACCAAAGTCTCAAGTGTCAGTCACTCCGACTAGGAGCGTGTACCCTGTGTACCCCCACAGTATAAACCCCCCTTGTCCCGTGGTCAGCGCTGCCACTATGTGTGAGTACTTTGTTGGTGCACTTATAACAATACCTGCTTGGTGCGGCGGCACCTGGCTTTAAAGAATCTTCTCAAAGGATCAGACGAGTTCCTGCACGACATCCAGGATCCACCCGCGTGGTGATCCGTCAGGGGCGATCCCACCCTGAAGATAGTCCAGCTCTCTTTAATGGCGGAGACTTGCGCCAAAGTCTCTCAGCAGGAAACGCAGCGTCTGCTGTGTCCCTAACTAGCAAACAGCTAATGGGGCAGGGTCCCTAACCTAGGGCCTGTCCCTATAGCACCACAAGCTATTGGAGGGGCTCAGGACCTATCTGGGGCCTAGGGGGCTGCTGGCCTAATGCAGCGGGTCACAGACCCCTGCACGCACCTCCTATCCCTTACTCTTCCTGGTCCTGACTAACGTGCAGAGCCCGCAAAATGTATCTAAATCTCCTTCACCAGGGAGATTCTACAGCCCTATTGACTCCCTGGCGTCATGTGGGGTGCTCCTGAGGCTCATGGGACCTGTAGTCATGTTCTCAGAGCCTCCCTGTTGGCTAGTGTTCGCGCGCTCTCCTCGCGCTCTCCTCGCGCATGCGCGAACTCTGGCAAGATGGCGGTGCCCTGCACGGGAGCCCCCGGAACGCCGAAGCGCTCCCTGCATAGCCCCCACCCTCCAGAAGTGCCGGCGGGTCTGTCGAGTGACCCCCGGCAGCGGAGCTAAGCGGGGGCGGTTGCGGGGCACAGGGGACCTCTACATCTGTTTTTTTTTTTTTTACAGTTAACTGTGTTCCTGCTACAGTATGACTTTCCTTTGTCAAAACAGAGGCAGTGGCCCTTTCAGAATGGGCCATGTTTGAACTGTAATGTTTACTTAGTTAATCTCTTGGTGTGAGCGCCCAGTCTCTATTTGACAGATTTTTTCACTGCAAGGTGATTTTTAAAATATTGTTCATTTAAGTTTAATTTCACTTTTAAGAGAATTTTTCTCTTAGTGGAATGTTCATGCACTAAAGTGATTTTTTGCATAATTGATTAAAAAATGTATATACTCTATATACAGTACAATAGCAGCGACTTTTTCAAAACTTAGATGAATTTGCCACTTAGATGAATTTGCTGGTATGTTGAGCACTATGACATTGTAGTAGAATTTTAAATAAAAGCTGTGACCATTTGAACCTTCCTGGCTAGTGGGTTGCATGGTGATTTTTCCAGGGAAAGGTTTTCATGGTTGGGGCTACATCATGGGTCCCAAGGTCAAGTGACTTTGCGTAAAATGTTTTGTTTTAATTTTTTGAGAAAGATTTGTATACATACAGAATAACAAAAGTGTATTTTCTATTATAATATCATAGTTTCCAAAAATCAAGTCCTTTGGCTTCATCAGCTACGATGTATATAGGCCAGCTAGGAAAGGTTGCTGATATGAAAAACACAATTTTTTAAAAGGATATCATTCAATGTGTACATTCATTGTAGAAAATAATCTGTATGGGACACGAAGATATCTGCCATGAAAATGGTGGCAATGGATATCTTAGTGCATTAGAGTAAAAAAAAAAAAGTGTTGCATCCCTCTTGACCTCGTACACAAAATGGTGCACTTGTTCATGAAATGACTGTGTGTAATCATCCAGAATAACTTGCCAATACATTCTGTGCCAAGAAAGATGCTCTTCAACAGATCATAATTTACACTGGCATTAAGACAAATTCAAGAAGTGTGACGCATGACCCAGCTAAAAGAAAGTCACCAATCCTTTCTCTATAAATACTAATTTTCTCTGTATTCCCTGTTCAAACAAGGTCAAAGCAATTTAAATATTCCTTGCCAGAGAAGAATTTGTCCAAACAGACAGATCAATTATATATAGTAGCAGTAGAGGGCTTATTCCCAGGTTCAACAATCTGTCCTTTCTCATAGGTTGATAAAGTATATTGAAGCAAAAGGAAAGCATAAGATGTACAGTACAATTAATAGCAGTTTGGCTACAGACAGATAAACAAATAATGGAGCTGGTGTGTAACCAGGACATGTGGTAATATATCCAGAATGCATGATTCCTGGGTAAGCAACATTAATGTACAGTTCATTATGAAAGTCAGATCATCGCTGGCTGCATACTGTATATTACAAGAGTTGAATATGTTATTCATACCATAGATGGTGTTAATCTAAAAAAACTTTGAAAGCCTCAGAACTAGATAGTTAGCCAAGCCTCCAGCACTCCCTGTCAACTAATGAAAAGCTTGACTGGAAGGAGGGAGCATTTTCAGCCTGTTAGTTGTTAATGGGAGACAGAAAGATAGACTAAAAGGCTTAAATTACATCTGGACAGTGAATACAGCCAAAGTGGGATAAACTTTCGGAGAGCCAGAGAGCAAGATAGTGGAACAAGGACAAGCCAAACTTTGAATGAACACCTGTGTTTTTAAAGAGCCTTGCCAAGAATGCATTTGTTGAGGTACATAGACTTGTATCTGTTCTACTATCCTATAACACACCACAGAGACTTGAACACCCTTCTAGATGATGGAACATATTAAATGCTTGAATGAACACTCTTTGCTTCCAAGTGCACAAAATTCTGAATTGATCGATATACATGGTAGAACAGCCTAATGGGGGAATGCCTATAAGACCAGCTTCTGACACCTATGCATTAGTTATTATGGAAGAGATTGTTAATCTTGCTTATCCAATTATAAGGTATAAACACCCCATGTAAAATCACTTACTAGTAAAAACGATGGGATACGGTAAGGTAAGGAAAAACTAAATGCACCTAAACTTTGTTACAATGCTTATCAACAGTTCCAAAATAAAATGTGAAACATGATTTAAATTAAAATAAATATATAAATATATATATCCAATAAAGAATATCACTTGTGAGCACATTCACATGTCTTAGACAGGTCTGCAACCCTGCCTTTCAACCATTATCACCAACCATACAGTGCTCCAACTGCAGCAAGGGATTCTGGGAAATGACATGCAAATGAGCACACAATGTGTCACCTATTGCCTGGAATATCCATTCACATGGAGCCCATTTAAGCTGATGCATCGCCGTTCACACAGCTTTTAAACACAGCATGGGATTGCATGTCATTTCCCAGAATCCCTTGCTGCAGTGGGAGCACTGTATGCTTCGTGATGATGGTTGAAAGGCACGGTTGCAGGCCTGTCTAAGACATGTGAATGTGCTTACAAGTGATATTCTTTATTGGCTATATGCTAACGGTGGAGATTTTTTGTCGCCTTTTTCCCCAACCATAACTTAAAATGTCCAGAAATGCAATACACCATCCCTGCCATAAAGACATATGTGTTACCCATAGAAATCCAAATAAACCAAGTTCACCAGATAAAATACTGGCAAAAAGATACAGCACACCACGTTTATAGTCCAAAAGTACAGTATATGTATTAAAACATACCGGCACTGCAACTAACCGACGTTTCGGTCCTCAGATGCAATACCTGGAAGAAGATCCCATTCTGAGGACCGAAACGTCGGTTAGTTGCAGTGCCGGTATGTTTTAATACATATACTTTTGGACTATAAACGTGGTGTGCTGTATCTTTTGGCCAGTATTTTATCTGGTGAACTTAGTATATATATATATATATATATAATATATTTATATTTATATATATATTTATATATTTATATTTATATATTTATATTTATATATTTATATTTATATATATATATATATATATATATATATATATATATATATATATATACATGAAGGTCAGTCAGCACACTGTAGTAGAAAAGGTTGTAATAGCAGATGCTAGTCCCATAGAGAATAAGTATGATACGAACCAATCCAAAGACCAGTAAAGAGACAGCAGACCGCACGGGGTTAATCCAAAAATCAATATTCACAACATGAAATACACGTAAGCCAACGTTTCGGTCCCACAGAGAGACCTTCCTCAGGGCCGTGCAACCCACAAGTGCAAGTGACCAAACATATATACCCTCACCCATAGTGCAATGCAAACAAAGGGAACCAATCACCAACATGCAATCAGACAAAATATGCAACATAGCTGTGCTCCGTGTCCCCTCCCCTATTACCTGATTATCCAAATGACTCATCATGACATGAGAGTAGGCACTTAAACTATTAGGAGAGAGACACCCTTAGACACTGGTCCCAGGGTCTACTGCCATTGCGGGGGATAGTCGCGCGCCGCGCTTGTGCAGTGGGCCAAAACATATTGACTGCCGGAGCGCCAGCAGGGCGAGTGCGCCGCGCATCACAGCTGTGAGCAGACGCCTCATTAACTCTCCCTGGCCACCAGGGACGCCGGCAGCGCAAAACGCACATGCGCAGTCTGAAAAACCGCCTCGGTGCACAGTTACCCGCACACTGACAGTAATAATGGGCTAAACAGAATAGTAATACACAGAGCGTTAAGGTGAACCACAGGGGGACAGATGGAGGTATAGAGCACAAGGAGCGCATAGCATCACCATAATATATAAGGACAAAGGAAGTGCAAAAGTGCAGAGGGAGTGATGCAACAGAGTATGAGTGACAAACATATAAAAGGCATAATGCAAAATTCAATGAAAGCAGGGAGACAGCTACAAAAAGCAGCTAAGTGAAAGTTCCTCATTTAGGCCACCAGGTGTCATAGTTCTTAGTTCATAAATAAGCCTTGCTTCCTGTTTAAGCAAGGTCCTGCCCCTGTCACCCCCACGGGGGGGGACTGGAACTTGCAGAATAGGCATACAACGAAGTGTGGCCAGTGTGTGTCTTTTTTCTTTGAAATGTCTAGCCACAGGTAGACACTTCAGATCTATATCAGCGGCATCACTCAGTAGGGCTTTTCTGATGTTTGAACGGTGCATGGCCATACGTTCTTTCAGCATCCTAACAGTCTTCCCGATGTACAGCAATCCACAAGGACACTTAATAAAGTACACCACGAATTTTGACTCACAGTTCAGTGGTTGTTTGATTTTAATCGGTGCGCCACTATGCGGGTGATTGTAGCTAGGGCCCAGCTGCATATAGTTGCAGTTGGTACAGCCATGACAGCGGTGCGAACCAGGTTTTTTGGCTAACCAAGTGGTGGGTGTGGCATATTTGTCTATTGGGTCAGATCCAGTGACCATGTCGCCAATGTTTGGTCCCCGACGAAAGCAGAATAGAGGTGGCTCTCTAGCATATGTACCAATCCTCTCGTCATTCTCCAGGATGCGCCAATTGCCCAGAATGCAGCGCTTAATGCTGTTAGTAGCAGTACTGAATGTACTGACTATATTGAGCCTGTTGCTCACCGGTCTGCCTGACGAAGGTGTCAATAGTTCACCCCTATCAACCTGTCCAACCTTTTGCAAGGCAAAGTTGATGTCCTTGGCCGAATAGCCCCTCTCCCGGAAGCGTGCGGCCATTTGGGCCAAGGCCCTTTGTGATTCTTCTGGATCAGTGGTGATTCTTTTCACTCGGAGAAGCTGGGAGTATGGGAGACCCCTCTTAAGTGGTACAGGATGGTGGCTGGCTGCACAAAGAAGGGAGTTCTTGTCTGTACTCTTCCGGTATATTCTAGTAGCCAGCGTGCCTCCAATTTTGTACACTATGGTGTCTAAAAAAGCGATTTCCTGGTAGCTGTGGTTGAGGGTAAAACGGATTGAGGAGGGGATTTTGTTTAAATCAGAAACAAATGCCAGCAGCTCATCTTCACTGCCCGTCCACAGAATGAAGATGTCGTCAATATAGCGAAGGTATTTGACGATATGCCGTCCATGCGTGGTGTCAGTTAGTATGTGCAACCGTTCATACAAATCCATAAACAGATTAGCGTACGACGGTGCCATATTTGAGCCCATGGCAGTACCCGTAAGTTGCAAGTAGTAGTGTTTCTCAAATTTAAAGAAGTTCTTATGGAGGATGACCTCAATGAGCAACATGAGAAAGTCCACTGGTGGACCCTGTTCGACTCCCTGTTCTTCCAATTTTGTGCGTACTGCTTCTAGGCCCTCTGCATGGGGAATGTTGGTGTACAGGCTGGACACATCTAGCGTAGCAAGAATACATTCTGCTGTGTTAACGGAAAGATGACTGAGCTGCTCAATAAAGTCCGTGGTGTCCTTGATGTATGAACCCATTCCAGCCACCAGGGGCTGTAGATAGAAATCCACGAATTGCGAGAGGGGGTGGCACAGCGACCCACGGGCCGAGATGATGGGTCTGCCCGGTGGTGCGACTATAGATTTGTGTACTTTGGGTAGTGTGTATAATACTGGCATCACAGGGTGGTCCTGAGTCAGGAATTTGCTGGTTTCTTCTGTGATCCAGGCATTATTCAAGCCCAATCGGATGATGCCATCAATCTCCTTCTTGTAGGCTATCGTCGGATCCCCCGGGAGGCGTCTATAATGATGTACAACTGCAAGCTGTTGCTCAATCTCCAGCTTGTAGTATTGATAATTTAAAACCACAATCCCTCCACCCTTGTCTGCTGCTCTCACTATGATCCCCTTGTTCTCCCGTAGCATTTTCAGGGCAGCTCTCTCCTCTCTCGATGTATTAAAAAAGCTGGTCTTATGATTCTTCAGAATTTTCCGTGTGTCTTTAGTCACCAAGTTCATAAATGCAGCTATGTTGGGGTTCAGTGAGTGCGGGTCAAAGGTGCTCCTGGTCTTAAATGGATTTGGGGTAATGTCTCCAGAAGAGTTAATATCAATATTCTTAGAGAAGAAATCCTTTAACTTCAATTGTCTGTGCAGTCTGTACATATCAACCTCCCAGTCAAAGGAATCCTGCATATGGGTTGGCACGAATGATAAGCCTTTCTGTAGAATGCTAACCTCTGCCGGTGTCAGTGAGTGGTCCGATAGATTGTAGATCACCGTCTCGCTTGCCTGGTGCCCCTTGTCGCTTTTCCTTCGCGCACGGGATACCGCCGATCTCCGGCCACCTCTCCTGGTGGGTCTGTGCGCGTTGTGCCCTGCGGGAGAGTTCTCGCTCGACCGCCATCGCCCGGACCTAAAAAAGGCTCCATGGAGGCGTTATCCGGGGCATCTGATGCATCAGTATCACTGGTCGTGTAGCCCATCCTGGCGGCATCACCCCGCCTAGACCGAGGCTGGTATCGTCGCTGTGGACCACTTCTACCGCTCTTCGTCTCACCCAGCCCCAGGAGCCATCGGTAGACGTTGCGCTCCTTGTAGTCCGCAGTCACCTGCCGGAGCTTCTCCTTCTTAAACTTGATTAAATTCGCCCTATAGGCATCAATTGTGTTCTGCATCTTGTCCAGCCAGTTGGTATCCGTGTCCGCTGCCAGGGTGTCCACATGTTTGGTTTCTATTACTGCAATGTCCTTCTTCAATTTGGCAATTTCCTTGCTTGATTGGTCAATGACCAGAATCATAAGATCGAAAGAACATTTGTTTAAAATGGCTATCCAGCGTTTGCAGAAATCCATGTCACATCTGCCAATGGTAGGCTGATTTTTCACCCTGAACCCCCTTGGCAGCATCCTCGCTTTGTGGTAGTGTGACAGGGTGAGGCCATGTAGATAAAAATCCACTTCACGTTTCTTTAATTTAATGAGCTCATTGAAAACATCAGCCGCCTTATCAGGTCCTACTACGTCATCAAAGGACTCTGTGAAGCGGATCTGTGCGACCTCTGCATCACTGAAACCCGCCACATCCGATAGGGACGAAAAAATGCCTGTGATGTCAGCAAATTCCTCCATTGCACATATAACAAATAGTCACAACCATATGCAGATAAAATATGTAAATGAGGCCAAATGTTTCCTAAATACAACTCCCCGCTAGGCCATCGCAGGGAATGTACAGCAATGAAAAGAGTACGTAGGTGCACAACCCATAAAGCATAAATTCACATGAAGGTCAGTCAGCACACTGTAGTAGAAAAGGTTGTAATAGCAGATGCTAGTCCCATAGAGAATAAGTATGATACGAACCAATCCAAAGACCAGTAAAGAGACAGCAGACCGCACGGGGTTAATCCAAAAATCTATATTCACAACATGAAATACACGTGGGAAATACACAGGGGAGGGGACACGGAGCACAGCTATGTTGCATATTTTGTCTGATTGCATGTTGGTGATTGGTTCCCTTTGTTTGCATTGCACTATGGGTGAGGGTATATATGTTTGGTCACTTGCACTTGTGGGTTGCACGGCCCTGAGGAAGGTCTCTCTGTGGGACCGAAACGTTGGCTTACGTGTATTTCATGTTGTGAATATAGCAGGTGACTGCGGACTACAAGGAGCGCAACGTCTACCGATGGCTCCTGGGGCTGGGTGAGACGAAGAGCGGTAGAAGCGGTCCACAGCGACGATACCAGCCTCGGTCTAGGCGGGGTGATGCCGCCAGGATGGGCTACACGACCAGTGATACTGATGCATCAGATGCCCCGGATAACGCCTCCATGGAGCCTTTTTTAGGTCCGGGCGATGGCGGTCGAGCGAGAACTCTCCCGCAGGGCACAACGCGCACAGACCCACCAGGATAGGTGGCCGGAGATCGGCGGTATCCCGTGCGCGAAGGAAAAGCGACAAGGGGCACCAGGCAAGCGAGACGGTGATCTACAATCTATCGGACCACTCACTGACACCGGCAGAGGTTAGCATTCTACAGAAAGGCTTATCATTCGTGCCAACCCATATGCAGGATTCCTTTGACTGGGAGGTTGATATGTACAGACTGCACAGACAATTGAAGTTAAAGGATTTCTTCTCTAAGAATATTGATATTAACTCTTCTGGAGACATTACCCCAAATCCATTTAAGACCAGGAGCACCTTTGACCCGCACTCACTGAACCCCAACATAGCTGCATTTATGAACTTGGTGACTAAAGACACACGGAAAATTCTGAAGAATCATAAGACCAGCTTTTTTAATACATCGAGAGAGGAGAGAGCTGCCCTGAAAATGCTACGGGAGAACAAGGGGATCATAGTGAGAGCAGCAGACAAGGGTGGAGGGATTGTGGTTTTAAATTATCAATACTACAAGCTGGAGATTGAGCAACAGCTTGCAGTTGTACATCATTATAGACGCCTCCCGGGGGATCCGACGATAGCCTACAAGAAGGAGATTGATGGCATCATCCGATTGGGCTTGAATAATGCCTGGATCACAGAAGAAACCAGCAAATTCCTGACTCAGGACCACCCTGTGATGCCAGTATTATACACACTACCCAAAGTACACAAATCTATAGTCGCACCACCGGGCAGACCCATCATCTCGGCCCGTGGGTCGCTGTGCCACCCCCTCTTGCAATTCGTGGATTTCTATCTACAGCCCCTGGTGGCTGGAATGGGTTCATACATCAAGGACACCACTGACTTTATTGAGCAGCTCAGTCATCTTTCCGTTAACACAGCAGAATGTATTCTTGCTACGCTAGATGTGTCCAGCCTGTACACCAACATTCCCCATGCAGAGGGCCTAGAAGCAGTACGCACAAAATTGGAAGAACAGGGAGTCGAACAGGGTCCACCAGTGGACTTTCTCATGTTGCTCATTGAGGTCATCCTCCATAAGAACTTCTTTAAATTTGAGAAACACTACTACTTGCAACTTACGGGTACTGCCATGGGCTCAAATATGGCACCGTCATACGCTAATCTGTTTATGGATTTGTATGAACGGTTGCACATACTAACTGACACCACGCATGGACGGCATATCGTCAAATACCTTCGCTATATTGACGACATCTTCATTCTGTGGACGGGCAGTGAAGATGAGCTGCTGGCATTTGTTTCTGATTTAAACAAAATCCCCTCCTCAATCCGTTTTACCCTCAACCACAGCTACCAGGAAATCGCTTTTTTAGACACCATAGTGTACAAAATTGGAGGCACGCTGGCTACTAGAATATACCGGAAGAGTACAGACAAGAACTCCCTTCTTTGTGCAGCCAGCCACCATCCTGTACCACTTAAGAGGGGTCTCCCATACTCCCAGCTTCTCCGAGTGAAAAGAATCACCACTGATCCAGAAGAATCACAAAGGGCCTTGGCCCAAATGGCCGCACGCTTCCGGGAGAGGGGCTATTCCGCCAAGGACATCAACTTTGCCTTGCAAAAGGTTGGACAGGTTGATAGGGGTGAACTATTGACACCTTCGTCAGGCAGACCGGTGAGCAACAGGCTCAATATAGTCAGTACATTCAGTACTGCTACTAACAGCATTAAGCGCTGCATTCTGGGCAATTGGCGCATCCTGGAGAATGACGAGAGGATTGGTGCATATGCTAGAGAGCCACCTCTATTCTGCTTTCGTCGGGGACCAAACATTGGCGACATGGTCACTGGATCTGACCCAATAGACAAATATGCCACACCCACCACTTGGTTAGCCAAAAAACCTGGTTCGCACCGCTGTCATGGCTGTACCAACTGCAACTATATGCAGCTGGGCCCTAGCTACAATCACCCGCATAGTGGCGCACCGATTAAAATCAAACAACCACTGAACTGTGAGTCAAAATTCGTGGTGTACTTTATTAAGTGTCCTTGTGGATTGCTGTACATCGGGAAGACTGTTAGGATGCTGAAAGAACGTATGGCCATGCACCGTTCAAACATCAGAAAAGCCCTACTGAGTGATGCCGCTGATATAGATCTGAAGTGTCTACCTGTGGCTAGACATTTCAAAGAAAAAAGACACACACTGGCCACACTTCGTTGTATGCCTATTCTGCAGGTTCCAGTCCCCCCCCGTGGGGGTGACAGGGGCAGGACCTTGCTTAAACAGGAAGCAAGGCTTATTTATGAACTAAGAACTATGACACCTGGTGGCCTAAATGAGGAACTTTCACTTAGCTGCTTTTTGTAGCTGTCTCCCTGCTTTCATTGAATTTTGCATTATGCCTTTTATATGTTTGTCACTCATACTCTGTTGCATCACTCCCTCTGCACTTTTGCACTTCCTTTGTCCTTATATATTATGGTGATGCTATGCGCTCCTTGTGCTCTATACCTCCATCTGTCCCCCTGTGGTTCACCTTAACGCTCTGTGTATTACTATTCTGTTTAGCCCATTATTACTGTCAGTGTGCGGGTAACTGTGCACCGAGGCGGTTTTTCAGACTGCGCATGTGCGTTTTGCGCTGCCGGCGTCCCTGGTGGCCAGGGAGAGTTAATGAGGCGTCTGCTCACAGCTGTGATGCGCGGCGCACTCGCCCTGCTGGCGCTCCGGCAGTCAATATGTTTTGGCCCACTGCACAAGCGCGGCGCGCGACTATCCCCCGCAATGGCAGTAGACCCTGGGACCAGTGTCTAAGGGTGTCTCTCTCCTAATAGTTTAAGTGCCTACTCTCATGTCATGATGAGTCATTTGGATAATCAGGTAATAGGGGAGGGGACACGGAGCACAGCTATGTTGCATATTTTGTCTGATTGCATGTTGGTGATTGGTTCCCTTTGTTTGCATTGCACTATGGGTGAGGGTATATATGTTTGGTCACTTGCACTTGTGGGTTGCACGGCCCTGAGGAAGGTCTCTCTGTGGGACCGAAACGTTGGCTTACGTGTATTTCATGTTGTGAATATAGATTTTTGGATTAACCCCGTGCGGTCTGCTGTCTCTTTACTGGTCTTTGGATTGGTTCGTATCATATATATATATATATATATATATATATATATTTATATTTATATATTTATTTTTATATTTATATATTTATTTATATATATATATATATATATATATATATATATATATACCAAATAGGTTTAACTTATTAGGCATACCTCTGCCATTTGTTCACTTGGGCCTTATGTGGACTTATTGTGGCCTTATTTATTAAGCAGTATTTTACCACAAGGCCCCTTTCGGTGCTGGGAGCCACCTAACCACTCTTTCAATTCAACTCTGTAAGGTGTCTTCCAGCACTAGAAGGTCCCTTATCAGAGAACTAGTTAAATTTGGTCCAATATCAGTAAAGATGTAAGAACGTCTAGTGATTATAATCATTAGCAGTCCATATTTTTAATTTAAAACACTCTTTCACATGCATATTTGGGCCAAAAATGTAAAAGTTATCAAAGTTTTACTGGGTGCACAAGTTACATATTCATACAAAATGTGAATGTTACACAAAAGCACTTTTGCTATTAAATATACAGTATATATATATATATATTTAATAGTAACAGTGCTTTTGTGTAACATTCACATTTTGTATTAATATGTAATTTCATATATATATATTTGTATGAATATGTAATTTTATATATATATTTATTTATATATATATATATATTGTGTCTGTGTATACATATGTAGCAGGACTCGCTTTCTCCGGAGCTGCAGCTGAAAAAGTTGCAGATTCAGGGACAGTGACTGTCATGTATGCTCTGTGGGGGTTCATGCTTCTAGGTTCAGACACCCCAACATCTATAACCCTCCAGGGCAGGCGCAGTCATGCAGCTTGCCCCAGCGTCGGACACAGTAAGTCCTCCCACATCGGTATACTGTACACTGTATATGTATTCGCAGAGATAAGTTTGTTACATCTTTTCCAAAAATAAATGTGTATTAGTTACTGGTAATTGTTACAGTATATAGTGGCCATGTGCATAAAGAATATTCAGGTTTTGCATAAAAACTCATTGTGAGAAAATAATATTGCAGCTGCTGTCAGTAATAAAGGCTGACTGTAGGTCAGAGAGATATATTCCCGACAAACACATAAACACACTTTAACTGTACATGAACATATGTTTTTAGGGTTACTAGACTTTTATTGTTGTAGATTATTTCAGAATTATTTACAGATGGGCATGGCAAGGATTCAACATTTGATGATTATCTAGTGTGTTGAAGAAGAAAACCAGACTTCAAATTGTTGAGGCACTAGATTCTGTACAGTAAAAATAAAGAAGGAATAAGTAAATGCTGTACAAGCAAAAACGTATAACCTATTACTACCATTTCCATTTTTACATGGGGATAATGATGCCCAAACAATACACAAACAATATCTGAGTTAATAGCAAGTTATAAAGTTTGTTACACCTAGAAGCAGCTATTTAGTGTAGTCAGGTGATGGCAAATGTGAAACATTTAACAACAATTACGTTGACGGTGAATATATCATCTACAAAATAGAATATAGCACTCAATGTCTCTGGAAGTAACAATGTACAATAATTTGTGTGGTGGAGGGGGGAATTGTGACACTTTGCTGAGACCTCTCCATGGGGCTATTTCATAGCTAGAGGAGCGCAGGGTCGTTGGGCTTATGTACAGAGGAAGCGAGCCTCTTAACTTGTGGGACAATGGTTTTCTAGCCACAGAATCCCACTCTAAAAAAAAAGTGTGGAAACGTGGTGGTCCTTCTTTATGGCTAATGTTGTGTTGGTGATCTTTTAAAAAAAAAAAAAAAATACATAATAATATTAATAATAACAAATAGGGTGTCCATCAACAGTTGTCTGGGCAACATTGCAGTTGCTGGTTGGCACACATACCGGTTGGCTGTTTTTTCTCATTTAAGTATCTGTGGTTATTTAAGAGTGGCAAGATGGCAGCCGAGGTTAAATGGAGGGCTTGACTCAAAGCTTAAAGGTTTAAGACCATGCTATTGAGAACTTTTGGGAGGCAAGCAAAATAATAAACGGTGGCAGCTGCATTGACACTTTTTTATTCTGTGAAGCAAAGCAGAAAAAAATAAGCAGTGAGGAAACAGCAGAGGTGTCAGCAGCAAATTCAGTAAAATAAAAATGCGTAGCATACTGTATGTTAAAGGAAATCTACAAAAATAAACAGGTTCGATAAGATTTTCAATGCAAATAGAAGAAAATGCTCAATGGCCCTCCGCCATTCTCCCCAAGCCCCATAAGTTAGTGCCCCTGTCTATTTTATGATAAGGGGAGCAGGAGGGGTTCTGCTGGTAGTAGAAGTAGTCTGTGGTTGTACCCCTGTTGTGAGCATGCCTCAGGGGACTGATGCTCCTGCTGCTGTCCAGCCTATGTTACAGCGGTGTGAACAGATTGTGCCTGAGTTGAGCTTGGGCGAGGTAATATGTCTACCTCCTTCAACCTACTATAGCTCTTTGTAAGTTGCTTTGTGTAAGAGGAATCAGGTAGGACTGAGGCTATTGCCTGTTTGTTTGAGAGTGAGTTTCTGTCAGGGCCACCTTTGTCTGCAGCTATTTCCTTGGGTGACTCTGTCTGTGTAGTGACAGAGACTGTTGATGCTTCCTTTGTCCAAGCCCATCTGTTGTTTGAACAGATATGCCAGCAGGAAATGCAGCAGCCCAAGTTTCAGACTCATGCAGGTCAGTTCGGTGTCAGGGTTGCTGGAGAAGGGCCCAGTTGTAGCCTGTTGTGATCTGCCATGACAGATTTTGAATTGGTGTGCCTGGATCTGCTTTCAGCTGCCCTGCAGACACTGCTATGCCCAGGGCCTGTACTGTTGCTCTTTCTGCTTTAGTTGAGACAGAGGAAGCATCAGCAAGAGGAAGGAATATGAGGGTTCAGAAAGAGGAACTGCAGGAAGGACAAGTGGATATGGTAGCAATAGGTAGGACTTCTGACAGTGAGGATGTTGTGACTATAAGCCTGCCTGGGTCAGGGAATTCCTCAGATGAGGTTGGAGATGGGGAGGGGGACATTGGTGGTGGTAATGGTGGCTCTTCAGATAAAATTAGCACAAAGCGTCTTGGAGAAGGTGAGGTGGAGGAACGCAGACGTGTGTTCAAGTTAAACAGCCCATCCTAATTCTGTTTTTTTACATGAGTGTACACACAATCAGCTTAATATTTACAAGACGTAATAAAATAAATACTTAAGACAGACATTCAACAGGTTAAAGAGCTTAGATTTGTGCATCACGGTAGTGTTCCCCAGGCTGGAATTCATGGTATTCCAGAATCCTCCTGCCTGGAGGAACTACCTACTTGGTGTGGGAATCCTTTCAATTACCACACCATGGGGCGGTGTGTGTGACTCTGTGGTGATATATTGCGTCCTACTGTATGGGTTGCAACCATGCATAGGGGCAGGAGTGTATTGTATGCCTGAGGACAACTGATTTGCTGCAACATTTTCAGAGCAATCATGATAACCTCTGGAAAATATGTGATGATCCTGCTCATTATAAAAGAGCGATCACGATCCATGCCTTTTCCTTGATGGCACAACAGGCCCAGGTGAACTTCAGTTTGTTCCTTCTGTGGGAAGTGCCTTTGTTGCTTCTCCACCCATGTCCCTGCCGTTAGAACCTCCTCCTCCCCCCCCACATCCACCACCCTAAAGACAAGGAAGTGAGAGCAAAACGTAGACTTCAAAGTTGGACAGAGTCTGTTGCCACAGAACACATACTGTATCACTTTGTGTAACTTTCTGTGAGGGTCCATGCATGTTCTGTAGGCACGTTGTTAGTAGGGGGGAAATACTGTAGTTTATGGGACGTGGATATGGACTATTAGCTAGAATTTGAGGCTGTGCTTCCCCCAGCAATTCCATTGTTTTGAGTGTTAGAGGTCAGACACTGAACGCCCAGATGTTCCTCTCCCTTTACTTGCGCCTCATCAGTTATAACAGGGGTGAGCAAACTTTTTATGCCGAGCCCCCCCTTTTCATCCATAACATTTCTCGGGCCCGCCCTGCCTTATGTAATCAAAATCACATGAAAAACAAAACAAAAAAACACTTTATTAAACGGTGTACAATATAAATCCAAATATGTCTAAATACTTACATATTTCAACAGCTCGCGTTTGCAAAATTAGGCCGCGTCCACGCTGCCGCTGAGAGCGGTGACATCACCAACTCTCCAAGCATGAGCACAAGGTGTCCTGCATAATTTTGCAAGCGTGGATCGCTATTTGTGTGTGGCTGTGTGTGTGTGTATTGACTGCTGCTGAGCGCAATTCAAAGTCAATTTTGTTAGTCTCCCCAAGCGCCAAGCTTGGGAGAGCGTACGTGCACAAA